>NW_027397105.1:9458927-9468548 GCF_003265705.2 Callorhinus ursinus | reverse complement strand
TCAGTTTGTTTCCTGAGATTAAGAATTCCTCATATCAGTGAGGTCATGTGATACATGTCTTTCTCTGATTGACTTATTTCACTCAGCATAACACCCTCCAGTTCCATCCACGTCGTTGCAAATGGCAAGTACATCATTAGTTTTTGATGTAGTGTTCCATGATTCATTGTTTGTGCATAACACCCAGTGCTCCGGGGCGCCTGGGTGGCTCAGCTGGTTGAGCGTCTGCCTTTGGCTCAGGTCATGATCCCGGGGTCCTGGGATCGAGCCCCACATCGGGCTCCCTGTTCGGCGGGAAGCCTGCTTCTCCCTCTCCCACTCCCCCTGCTTGTGTTCCCTCTCTCTGCTGTGTCTCTCTCTGTCAAATAAATAAATAAAATCTTAAAAAAAAAAAAATAACACCCAGTGCTCCATGCAGAACGTGCTCTCTTTAATACCCATCACCAGGCTAACCCATCCTCCCACCCCTCTCCCCTCTAGAACCCTAGGTTTCCCAGAGTTCTCTGTTTCTCAGAGTCCATCGTCTCTCATGGTTCGTCTCCTCACTGGCATATCTTTAAATGAACTGTGGGTTCGTAGTAGGCTCTGAAAAAACAGCTAAGGCCACAGGACCTTTGGGAATATTAGAAGAAAAAGCATAGCACATTCAAAGAAAAAAAAAGAAACATTTGTTAATCATTTATTATGTGCCAAGTCTCATAATAACTCTATGAGGTAACTACCATTATTATCCCCGAATTACACATGAGGAAACTAGGATACAGAGTGGTTCATTAACTTATCCAAGATCATACAGCTAGTAAGTGTGGACCGGAGATTGTACCTCAGGCCACCTGGCTCTATCTATCTATCTTAGATGCCCACTATCTTAATATTACACTTTGTCCCGTCACAAAAGCAAACTGGCTGAAGTGGAAGTCTGTATCAGTGATAGTTGAAAGAGCTCTGGCAAATTTGCTTATTAAAAAATGGTGTGACTCATACATGTTCCCCTGTATCTCTTAGATTTGTCTTAGAAATACACATAAAATATTTTGGATCTAAGTGACTGAAGTAAATGGTTCTGTTGTTCTTGTTTGAAGATCAGCTCTACCATTGAATCCATGGATTTTAAGCCTGGTGGTGATTCTAGGAACTTCCACCTAATACCAACCAACATTTATTAAGCATTTTCTACATGTTGAACATTGTTCCAATGTTACATGAATTAATGCAGGGTTTCTCAATTTGGGACTGTAAAGTACTTTGTGTGGAGGGTGTCCTGTGCATTGGAGGATGTTTAGCAGTATCCTGCGACTCTACACACTAGATACCAGTAGCATCTCTCTCCCCACTTGGGACAACCAAAAATGTCTCCAGACATTGCTGAATGTCCCCTATGGGTGGAAATCACTCCTGGTTGACGGTCATTGCATTTGTGTATTTAATTCTTTACAAAAACCCTATGAGGTGTAACTATCGTTGTTATCATTTCTATTCTACCATTGAGGAAATGAAGCTTACACAGAAATTAAGTAACTTCCCCAAAGTTACACCTAATAGGTGCTGCAACTGGGATTCAAATCCAGGCCTCTGACTCTAAGCTTGACCATGAAACTTTGCCGCCTTCCAACAGAGTGTTGATCTAAGGGAAGTTGTATACAGTATGATCATTTTGGGTCCTCAGAAAAATCTCAAAAACATTTTTTTGGCCTGATTCCTGCAGATCCTGGGATCTGAAAAGTGGGGCTTGTATACGAATCTTCAATGGCCACCAGGGGACAATCACTTGCATGGATTTATATAAGAACAGGCTCGTATCTGGAGCAAGAGATTGCCAGGTGAAAGGTGAGAAAGAAATACCTTAAACTTTCTCTGAAGTTTCCCAAATCCATGAATTGTCAAAAGACTGTTTTGCTTATTTCTGTAGGAAGACATTCTTTTATCCATCCATGCACCCATCCATCCATCCACCCACCCATCCATCCATCCATCCATCCATCCATCCATCCATCCATCCATATATCTATTGATCCATTCAGGTAAGAACTATTTGTGGAATACCTACAATATCCTAGACACTGTGCTAGGTGCTAAGGAAAAATATAAATATGAGATGGCCCTTTCAATATGGCTTTTTATCTCAAGAGGCTCATAATCTTTTAATGGAGATAGATACATAAATATATAATGGAGGATATAATAAATATATGAATAATAATGGCTGCCATTTATTAAGTATACTTTTGTGACTGACATAGGTACCTTACACATGTTATTTATTAATTTAACCCTCACAAGAAGCCTATGGTGTGGATGCAGATGAGAAATCCAAAACTGAGAGAGAAAAACACCTTGCCCTAAATCAGAACTGCTGAGTGGTGGATTGGGGATTTAAACCCAGGGCTGTCTGACTCTAAATCATGTGCTCCTAGTCAACATGTGGAATTCTTTTTTTTTTTTTTTAAGATTTTAATTTATTAGAGAGAGAGAAAGCACGAGCAGGGGGAGGGGCAGAGAGAGAGGGAGAGGGACAAGCAGACTCCCTGCTGAGTGTGGACCCTGATATCAGGACCTGAGCCAAAGTCAGACACTTAACCGACTGAGCCACCCAAGCATCCCAATGTGGAATTCTAAGGGACCATGGAAACACGAGTAACAGGGAAAGTACCACAGACAGGGTGCTGTTTGAGTGTGTTCTTGAGGATGACTAGTTCTACAAGCAGAGGGAGAATGTAGGACGTTATAAGTAGAAGCACAGCACAGGCAAATTCACAGAAGGCTGAAGAAAATGATGTCTTTAGGGAATTTCCCCTTGCTTGGGCATGGCTGGACTGCAGCATGTGGTGTTGGACATAAGGCTGGTTAGTTTGCTTGGGGCCAGATTACCAAGGGCCTTCTGCATCATGGTAGGAAATTGAACTTTATCCTATAGAATGCAGGAGGCTATAAATGCACTGTGAACTGTGGATTGACAGGATCAATTGTGTATCTGACAAAGGTAACTCTGGCGATCGTGTGGAAGGAAGATTTGGAGTTGGGAAACTCTGTGGAGACAGGAGAAAGGTGAAGACACTACTCCGTCTAGAGAACCGCTGTGGTGTCTTTAGAATATCCGAGAACAGGCAAACCTGAAGAAAGTCAGGTAGATAAGAGTTCACATGAGGTGGCACAGATTGAAGGGAGATTTCCATAGCGACGATTGGCAGGGCTTCACGGCCAGGTGGATATGAAATGTGAGAAAGATGGAAGGTCAGATAATGGGGCCAGACTTTTAAACTCAGGCCCCTGGCTGTGTGGAAGTGCCATTAGTGGAAGTAAGGACGAAGGTGAAGAATAAGATAGGGTGAGGAACGAAGGAAGAGGTGATGGCTTCAATGCTGGACATGCTGAGTGTGGTAGGCAGAGTAATGGCCACTCAAACGTGTTCATGCCCTAAAATCCCTGGAACCTGCGACCGTGTTACCTTGCGTGGCAAAAGGGACTTTGCAGATGTGATTAAGTTGGGGACCTTAAAATGGGGAGATTATCCTGGGTTGTCAGTGTGGGCTTATGGGTAATCACATAGATCCTTAAAAACAGAAATTTTCTTGTCTGTGATCTAAAGGAGACGTGACGATGGAAGAATGGTCAGAAATATGCAACGTTGCTGGCTTTGAAGGTGGAGGAAGGGGGTCATGAGCCAAGGAACATGGGTGGCCCTTAGAAGGTGGAACAGGCAAGGAAATGGATCCCTCCAGCCCCAGAATCTCCATGAAGGAACACGATGTGCTGACACCTTGATTTTAGCCTTGTGAGGTGCTTATGCCAGATAATATATTTGTGGGGCAATAAAAAGCTAATACATCGGGTATGGGATTCCTGAGGACAGCCAGGGGAAGATTGCAGGAGGCAGATGCAGGTGTGAGTTTACATGTGAGTTTACCACATAACAGGTCTGGGGCTCCAGATACATCGATTTGGTGGTTATCAATTATAATGAATGGTGGAAGCTCCAGGTGTGGATGAGATTTCCCCTGCAAAGCATGAGGAAAGAGGCAAAAGATAAGAGAAGCAAGGGACCCAGGAAACCACAGCATGTTAGGGGTAGGCGGAGGAAAAAGGTGAGGGAAAGCAAGAATGGAGTGTTGTTGCATATGCAAATCCTCAGACCTGCTTAAGAAACCTTGCCCCCTACCTCTTTGCCCTCTCTGACCTGACTGAAAGTCTCTTTGCCATGACTGCTTTGAGGAGGAGAGCAGAAAGGAGGAAAGGATGAGAGTTTGGAGCTGGAAGGGCCGGACAAGGCCTCCAAACTTGAGAGGGTCTTGCAGGGCCAATGGCAGGGCAAGAGCTAGGGCAAGGGGAGGTAGGCTCTCACCTCAGGTGTAAAACTTAATGGGGCACCCAAAACTCCTAGTAATCAAGATACATATTTTTTTTAAAAGATTTTATTTATTTATTTGAGAGAGAGAGGGCATGAGTGGGAGAGGGGCAGATGGAGAAGCGGGCTCCTCGCTGAGCAGAGAGCCGGGTCGGGGGGCTTGATCCCAGGACCCCGGGATCATGACCTGAGCTGAAGGCAGACGCTTAACCAACTGAGCCACCCAGGCACCTCTCAAGATACACATTTTAAAGCAATATTTAAAAGGTCAAAATTAATTCCCCAAACGTTACACGACGAAAAAGAATTTCAAAAGGTCTCTCTCTTTACCCTAATGCTAGCCCCAGCCCCCAGCCTGCTTGCTTTCCCTGGGCTCCTCCCACCTGCCTCGATTACCAACAGAAGGAAGAAGAGACAGTTAGAGACCTGAAATGTAACCCCCAACTTGTTCAAGTTTTTTTTTTTTTGAAGATTTTGTTCATTTATTTGAGAGAGAGACAGAGAGAACACAAGCAGGGGGACAGGCAGACAAAGAGGGACAAGCAGACTCCCCATTGAGCAGGGAGCCCAACACAGGGCTCGATCCCAGGACCCTGAGACCACTACCTGAGCGGAAGTCAGACACTCTACCTACTGAGCCAGCCAGGTGCCCCTCAGCTTTCTCCTTTCTAATTAGATTAAAGGGCCAATGTATGGATAAAAAATACACGAAGAAAAGCATACTTACATAGTTAGAGTTAATCTAGTGTATGCGGTTAGGAGCATGGCTTCTGGATCCAGACTCCCTGGGTTCGAATCCTGGCTCAATCTGCTTACCATCTGCGTGATCTTGAGCAGGTTACTGGACTTCTCTATGCCTGTTTCCTCATCTGTGTAGTGGGGAATAATGATGGCAACTGTCTTGTGAAGATGAGTTAGTATATGTCAGGAACTCTCAATGGTGTCCGGCTCATTGTGCGTGCTATATGTAAGTATCAGGTGTGGTTATTATTTTGTCTTAGGTTATACATTCTGTTGCCTGAGAGGTATTTTGGGGCCGACGAGGCTGACTTTAATGGTCTCATCCCTGAATTTGTGGTGCCTCCTTTCAGTTTTTTCCTTTAAGCTCTGTGCTCCCACCTATCCACCTACGTCCATATCTTCCCAACCCTTACAGTGTGCTAGGCCGTTGCCCTAGCACCATCTATGTGGAAGCAGCATTAAGCCTGCCCCCAGCTCTGGCAGTCTGTCGGTTAGAAAAATCCAAAAGTCAGATCCAGAGATATTTTAAAATGTAAATAAGGATAGACAGCTTTCTTTTCTTTTGGAGATAGAAGGGGTGAGTCAGGAGAATAGCATCTGGAAAGAACGAGGCCATGGAACACATGCCATGATTTTCTTGAAATCCACTCAAGAGCAAGTATTTTGCAGGCTCGAGAAGGAAGCTTATTAGAGGTGAGCTGGCTAACCAACACTAAGTTCTAGGGTTAGAGCCAAGGTCTATGGTTGGTGGCTCTCCCAGGGGCCCATGGTCAGGAGCTCAGAGCTGTTGGCAAGCCTACAGGGGTGCTGGGCCAGTGACGGCCTTCTAGGGTCTGACTTGATGGGCTTGACTTCTGTGATGGAGTATAGAACTCCACCATAACTTGCCTTCATGCCTCTTCTCTTCCCCCTTCCCTTTCAGAGTGGGATGTAGAGACAGGGAAGTGTCTGAAGACATTTAAACACAAAGACCCCATCTTGGCCACCAGGATCAATGACACCTACATCGTGAGCAGCTGTGAGCGGGGCTTGGTCAAAGTGTGGCACATTGTCATGGCCCAGTTGGTAAAGGTGAGGGGGTGGTGGGCTGTTGGGGGAATGGGGCCCTGGCGGTGATGGACTTATGGTCTCCCCCATGGAGCTCCCCAGACCACCCTAAAGCTACCAACTTCTGGTCACCAAAAGGATGGTCCTGAAGAGCTGATGGGGAAGCCCTTCCTCGCTTCCCCCCAAAAAGGGCCATTCAGAGTCAGTGGAGGGTCAGGGATCATGTGACCCACACCGTCACGGAGGTGGTGGTAGAAGCCTACATTCTGACTCAGCATGATATATGGGCTCAGGGTCTTTTCACAGCTGCAGAAGTAAAGTGACTTTTCCTTTTCCAGAATATTTTACCCTGACTCTTGCATGGGGTAAGGGAATGGACAAAGTCACAGTGGTTTTTCTCCTTAACTCTCTGATGAAAACAGAACAGCCACTGTCTTGAAAGTGATCGAATGTTCACATGAAAAAATGTTGCTGGATTTGAAACCCCCTGGCCCTAGTGGGCAGTGGTGAGATACATTTGTGCCAGGAGCACGGGGGCAAAGTGAGAAGCTGCTGGCCTGGCTGGTGGATTGTTTCCCATCAATCTAGTCACCATGGTCTGACCAGCAGTTAAAGGTGCAGTGACGGCCCAGGTGTCCTCTGGTCTTGGCAAGGAGCTGGGGATGGAACGCCTGCCCCTACGCCTCGTGGCAGCAGAGGATGGTGAATTCTGGCCCTCCCTGTACTCCAGGAAGATGAGGCATGCCCCAGCCACAGACCCAGCAGGAGCAAGGCCTCCCCCTGACCACATTCTTTCTTCACTGGGGAGAGAGAGGGAGAGAGCTCTGGAGAGAGGGTGGCATGGACACCACCGGCCTTCTTAGAACAAAAGTAAAGTTGGCTCAGTAAATACCAAGTGAGTGGTAGTCATGGGTTGGCGGAGTGTGGCTTTGCAGTTCATCTAAAGAAGCCTCCAGCTTTGGAGTCCTTGGAGGACTCACAATCTGTGTTGAAGATGGGGTGAAAACAGAGCCACTTTCTCTTGCAGACTCTCAGCGGCCATGAGGGAGCCGTGAAGTGTCTGTGCTTTGACCAGTGGCATCTCCTCTCAGGAAGTACTGATGGCCTGGTCATGGCCTGGAGCATGGTGGGAAAGTATGAGAGGTGCCTCATGGCCTACAAGCATCCAAAGTAGGTGCAGGAAAGCCCTGATTGATGAATGTAGTGCTCTCTCCCTTTCCCTCATTGCCTAGCCTTTGGTTTTTGGCAGATCAGTCCCTTCTGCTCTCCTGACATTTTGTCCCCTCTACCTGTTCCCCATCCCCACCCCATTTGGCCATTCCCTCTCCCAACGTCACTTATTTCTCTTAAGAAATAACAGTCCATGCTGTGGATTTTGAGAAGTTATTGAAATGTTATGCTTATGACACACCTGATACATTTATATCTGTTGTCTACCAACCTTGGGAATATTGGTAGAACTGTCCCAAGTAATGCCAGGTCCAGTAAACTTAAAATACTTGGAGTTGGTCTTTACGCCAGGAGGCTTGTGTTCACAAAAGCTTAAAATCATCCAAGTGCCAAAGGTTTAAAAATAACTTAAGGGCTTAAAGAAGGGGCTTTCTTACAAGTCTGCTGGCTACATTCTCTTCCAGGATAGCAAATGGATCTCATTTTATAATTCCAATCCTGATTTAGTGGTGGTGATGCTGGAGAGCCAATTGAGAAGTAGTCTCAGGTCACATCTGAGCTTACTTGGAAGGGATATTGTGGTCAGTTAATGGTTTTTCCATGGCCATGGGTTTTGTAGGCTGCTCTGGGTCACTCTTGTACTACATGAATAATGCTTCCTCCCCTAAGTGCGCTATAAAAAACTCTAGGAAAACAAAATGCTATCCTAATTGATTAAAAGAGTAAATGGATCTTCTAGGGGGTCTATTGGGGATAGTTATTTAGTAAAATATGGCCCAGATTTCCCCATATCTTCATAGGAACCTCTTGAGCACACACTGATTTTGTGGGAGGTAGAAGGGGATTTGGGTTACATATGTGTTTGTTTATTCATTGTGGTGTGTGACTGCATTATTGATGAGTGGGTGCTGGGCAAGGCTTCTGTCTGGTGCTTTATCCAACCCTTATGTGATTATCAGGAAGCTTCTTAGCATGTCATCTGGATTATCAAACTCAAAAAGTGAGACTTTATGATATCGCCTGAAAACTGTAGCCTTCTAAGCATGATTCTGTAGGACTTAGTTTAGGTATTGGACAATAATCTGTTCCCAGCAGACCTAGCAGTTTGGTTGCCATTCTGTCAACCCAGCAGCCTCCTTCTCCATCTCAGCAATGAGACCTTCTCAGACCATTCTGATTGCCATTGATTGAATGATGGCCCCACCATCTCATTCACATTGGTTCTTGATACCTTCACAGTTACAGCAAATCCATAGACATGTGGAGGACATGGTCAATGTTCTTGTTTGTAGGCCCCTCCTCTACTCATCTGTAGTAGTGGAGTGCACATGGAAGTGCTCAATAAATATTTCTACTTGATTGGTAATGTCCTCATTACCATAACCATACCATAACCTACATCAACTTGCAGATTGCCTTTCTGGAGAGTAGAATTCTAATGATGGGACTGGTACCCATCTTTTGAATATGATGTAGGTGAAAAAACAGGTATCATGGCTGTCTGTCCTTTGGTGGAAGAAGGACTGAAGAAAGAGGTCTTCCTTCTGTCCTCTTGATCTGAAATTTTTTTCACCCCAAATTAAGATTCTTCATATAGTGTGGGAGAGAATATGATGGATGAACGTAGAGGATACAAAATAGGGCTGAGACGAACCAGGAGAGATGATGGACTCTGAAAAACAAACTGAGGTTTCTGGAGGGGAGGAGGGAGGGGGGATGGGTTAGCCTGGTGGTGGGTATTGAGGAGGGCACGTTCTGCGTGGAGCACTGGGTGTTATGAACAAACAATGAATCATGGAACACTACACCAAAACAAATTATGTAATGTATGGTGATTAACATAACAATTAAAAAATTAAAAAAAATAGGGCTGAAAAGAATGATGATCCTTGAAAAAGTTTCTGTACTCTAGTTTTTTTAAAATTTTAGCCTTTAGTGTCTTTTCCACAGGTAGTATTAAGGTAATGTTTTTAAAATTCATATGATATAAAATTCACCATTTAAAAAAATTTTTTTATTGTTATGTTAATCACCATATATTACATCATTAGTTTTTGATGTAGTGTTCCATGATTCATTGTTTGTGCATAACACCCAGTGCTCCATGCAGAACGTGCCCTCTTTAATACCCATCACCAGGCTAACCCATCCCCCTACCCTCCTCCCCTCTAGAACCCTCAGTTTGTTTTTCAGAGTCCATCGTCTCTCATGGTTCGTCTCCCCCTCTGACTTAATCCCCTTCATTCTTCCCCTCCTGCTATCTTCTTCTTTTTCTTTTTTCTTAACATATGTTGCATTATTTGTTTCAGAAGTACAGATCT
>NW_027397105.1:9415828-9455927 GCF_003265705.2 Callorhinus ursinus | reverse complement strand
TAGTTTTCTGAGTACAGATCCTTTGCCTCTTTGGTTAAATTTATTCCTAGGTATCTTATGGTTTTGGGTGCAATTGTGAATGGGATCGACTCCTTGATTTGTCTCTCTTCTGTCTTGTTGTTGGTGTATAGGAATGCCACTGATTTCTGTGCATGGATTTTATATCCTGCTACTTGACTGAATTCCTGTATGAATTCTAGCAGTTTTGGGGTGGAGTCTTTTGGGTTTTCCACATAGGGTATCCTATCATCTGCAAAGAGTGAGAGTTTGACTTCCTCTTTGCTGATTTGGATGCCTTTGATTTCTTTTTGTTGTCTGATTGCTGTGGCTAGGACTTCTAGTACTATGTTGAATAGCAGCAGTGAGAGTGGACATCCCTGCTGCGTTCCTGACCTCAGGGGAAACATTGAGAATGATATTCGCTGTAGGTTTTTCGTAGATGGCTTTTATGGTATTGAGGTATGTACCCTCTATCCCTATACTCTGAAGAGTTTTGATCAAGAAAGGATGCTGTACTTTGTCAAATGCTTTTTCTGCATCTATTGAGAGGATCATATGATTCTTGTTCTTTCTTTTGTTAATGTATTGTATCACGTTGATTGATTTGCAGATGTTGAACCAGCCTTGCAGCCCAGGGATAAATCCCACTTGGTCATGGTGAAGAATCCTTTTAATGTACTGTTGGATCCCATTGGCTAGTACTTTGGTGAGAATTTTTGCATCCATGTTCATCAAGGATATTGGTCTGTAATTCTCCTTTTTGATGGGGTCTTTGTCTGGTTTTGGGATCAAGGGAATGGTGGCCTCATAAAATGAGTTTGGAAGTTTTCCTTCCATTTCTATTTTTTGGAACAGTTTCAGGAGAATAGGTATTAATGCTTCTTTAAATGTTTGGTAGAATTCCCCTGGGAAGCCATCTGGCCCTGGGCTTTTGTTTGTTGGGAGATTTTTGATGACTGCTTCAATTTCCTTAGTTGTTATAGGTCTGTTCAGGTTTTCTATTTCTTCCTGGTTCAGTTTTGGTAGTTGCTACATCTCTAGGAATGCACCCATTTCTTCCAGGTTATCTAGTTTGCTGGCATAGAGTTGCTCATAATATGTTCTTATAATTGTTTGTATTTCTTTGGTGTTGGTTGTGATCTCTCCTCTTTCATTCATGATTTTGTTGATCTGGGTCATTTCTCTTTTCTTTTTGATAAGTCTGGCCAGCGGTTTATCAATCTTGTTAATTCTTTCGAAGAACCAGCTCCTAGTTTCGTTGATCTGTTCTACTGTTCTTTTGGTTTCTAGTTCATTGATTTCTGCTCTGATCTTTATGATTTCTCTTCTCCTGCTGGGTTTAGGCTTTCTTTGCTGTTCTTTCTCTAGCTCCTTTAGGTGTAGGGTTAGGTTGTGTATTTGAGACCTTTCTTGTTTCTTGAGAAAGGCTTGTATTGCTATATACTTTCCTCTCAGGACTGCCTTTGCTGTATCCCAAAGATTTTGAACAGTTGTGTTTTCATTTTCATTGGTGTCCATGAATTTTTTTAATTCTTCTTTAATTTCCTGGTTGACCCATTCATTCTTTAGTAGGATGCTCTTTAGCCTCCATGTATTTGAGTTCTTTCCGACTTTCCTCTTGTGATTGAGTTCTAGTTTCAAAGCATTGTGGTCTGAAAATATGTAGGGAATAATCCCAACCTTTAGTATCGGTTGAGACCTGATTTGTGACCTAGGATGTGATCAATTCTGGAGAATGTTCCATGGGCACTAGAGAAGAATGTGTATTCCGTTGCTTTGGGAGGGAGTGTTCTGAATATGTCTGTGAAGTCCATTTGGTCCAGTGTGTCATTTAAAGTCTTTATTTCCTTGTTGATCTTTTGCTTAGATGATCTGTCCATTTCAGTCAGGGGGGTGTTAAAGTCCCCCACTATTATTGTATTGTTGTCAATGTGTTTCTTTGCTTTTGTTATTAATTGCCTTATAAAAGTGGCTGGTCCCATTTAGGATCTAACAATTTACAATTGTTAGATCTTCTTGTTGGATAGACCCTTTAAGTAAGATATAGTGTCCTTCTTCATCTCTTATTACAGTCTTTGTTTTAAAATCTACTTTGTCTGATATAAGGATTGCCACCCCAGCTTTCTTTTGGTGTCCATTAGCATGGTAAATGGTTTTCCACCCCCTCACTTTCAACGTGGGGGTGTCTTTGGGTCTAAAATGAGTCTCTCGCAGACAGCATATGGATGGGTCTTGTTTTTTAATCCAATCTGATAGCCTGTGTCTTTTGATTGGGGCATTGAGCTCATTTACATTCAGGGTAACTATTGAAAGGTATGAATTTAGTGCCATTGTATTGCCTGTAAGGTGACTGTTGCTGTATATTGTCTGTGTTCCTTTCTGATCTATGCTGCTTTTAGGCTCTCTTTTTGCATAGAGGACCCCTTTCAGTATTTCTTTTAGGGCTGGTTTTGTGTTTGCAAATTCCTTTAGTTTTTGTTTGTTCTGGAAGCTTTTTACCTCTCCTTCTATTTTCAATGACAGCCTTGCTGGATATAGTATTCTTGGCTGCATATTTTTCTCGTTTAGTGCTCTGAAGATATCGTGCCAGTCCTTTTGGCCTGCCAGGTCTCTGTGGATAGGTCTGTTGCCAATCTAATGTTTCTACCATTGTAGGTTACATATCTCTTCTCCCGAGCTGCTTTCAGGATTTTCTCTTTGTCTCTGAGACTCGTAGGTTTTATTATTAGATGTCAGGGTGTTGACCTATTTTTATTGATTTTGAGAGGGGTTCTCTGTGCCTCCTGGATTTTGATGCCTGTTTCCTTCCTCACATTAGGGAAGTTCTCTGCTATTATTTGCTCCAATATACCTTCTGCCCCCCTCTCTCTTTCTTCTTCTTCTGGGATCCCAGTTATTCTAATGTTGTTTCGTCTTATCGTATCGCTTATCTCTCGAATTCTGCCCTCGTGATCCTGTAGTTGTTTCTCTCTCTTTTTCTCAGCCTCTTTATTTCCCATCATTTGGTCTTCTATATCGCTGATTCTTTCTTCTGCCTCATTTATCCTAGCAGTTAGTGCCCCCATTTTTGATTGCACCTCATTAATAGCCTTTTTGATTTCGACTTGGTTAGATTTTAGTTCTTTTATTTCTCCAGAAAGCATTTCTCTAATAACTTCCACACTTTTTTCAAGCCCAGCTAGTATCTTTAAAGTCATGATTCTGAACTCTAGGTCCGACGTCGTACTAATGTCAGTATTGAGTAGGTCCCTGGCAGACGGTACTACCTCTTGTTCTTTTCGCTGAGGTGATTTTTTTTGTCTTGTCATTTTGTCCAGAGGAGAACAGATAAATGAGAGAACAAAATGCTAACAGGTTAACAATGTCCCCAGCAAATATACTCTATACAAATCAGAAAAGACCTGAAACCAGGGGAAAAGAAAGGGAAAGAAAGAAAAAAGAAAGTGAAAAAAAGAAAGAAAATGAAAAAGAAAAAGATAAAGAATCAAAAACAGAACAAAACAAAAATAACAGAATATGATCAAATATGATCAGGGTAGTGCATACCACACACTAGATTTTGGGCGTATTTTGGTCTCTTAGAAGAAAGTGCCTCCTAAAATTTTAAAGGAAGAAAGACTTATATATGTACAAAATAATTTTCAATTCAATACATTGATGGGATGGAAGATGACTGTAAAGATGAAACTTATAAAAGGTTTTATAAACAGAATTGATAAGAAGTTGTTTGAAAGAAGAAAGAAGATTTAAGAAAAAGAAAAAAGAAAAAAAATGGGAGAGACTGTGATCAGGCAGGAGACCAGAACAAAGCCATACACTAGTGATTTAGGGTATATTTTGATCTCTTAGAAGAAACTGTATATCAAAATTTGAAAGAGAGAAGAACTTATATATATATGCCAAAAATAAGGGTAACTACTATGAAGGGATAAAATATGAGTTTAAAAATGAGAAATAAAAAATGTTTTTTTAAAAAAGGGATTGATAAGATGTTGGTTGAAAAAGGGAAAAAGTAAAATTCAAAAAAACCCCAACAAAAAACAGTTAAAAAAATTAACTTTGAAAAACTAATGAATCATGGTAAAAAAAGCCATGAATTCTATGTGCAGTATTCCCCTAGCGCTGGAGTTCTCCCGTTCTCCTTGATCGGTAAACTTGGTCTTGGCTTGCTGGCTGTTCGTGCTGATCTTCTGGGGGAGGGGCCTGTTGCCGTGGTTCCCAAATGTCTTTGCCGGAGGCGGAATTGCCCCGCCCTTGTGAGTCCGGGCTAAGCAAGGTGCCCCGGTTTGCTCTCAGGAGCTTTTGTTCCCTGCAAGCTCTTGGTACAGCTTTGGAGCACCAGGGCAAAAATGGTGGCCTCCCAATCTCCACCCGGAGGAGCTGAGAACTCGGGGCCCCGCTCCTCAGTGCGCCCCCAGAGAAAAGCAGTCACTCCCGTGTCCCCGGTCTCCAGCCGCACTCCGTGCTCACCCGGCCTGTGACCGAGCGTTTCTGTCTCTGGCACCCGACCCCGTGTGGAGTCTCCAAACCCAGCAGATCCCTGCGGTGCGCTCCCGCGCCGCTCCTCCTGGGGGAGGGAGGGGAGTCTCCCCGGCTCTGCTGCTTGTTGGGTCCCTGCTGGAGGAGCAGTGGCCCGACTGGGCCGCGGATCACGGTTTATGGCCACCCCGAGCTGAGAGCCCGCGCCTCGGCTCCGTCTCTGCAGCCGGCTTCCCCACTCCGATCCCCGGGAGCTCTGGCGCACTCAGGCACCCCCGGTCTCTCTGTGACCCTGAGGGTCCTGAGTCCACACTGTACCGCGAGGTTTCCACTCCCTGCTTAGCCACTGGAGCGACGTCCCTCAGTGGAGCCGACTTCTAAAAGGTCCGATTTTGTGCTCTGCGGCTCTAGCACTTGCCAGAAGCGGCCGACGGAGGCCCCCTCCCCCGCCGGCTATCCTCCTGAATATCGCCTTGGATTCACTTCTCTGCACGTCCTACCTTCCAGAAAGTGGTCGCTTCTCTGTTCAGAGAGTTGTTGCCACTCTCCTCTTCGATCTCCTGTTGAGTTTGTAGGTGTTCAGAATGGTTTGATCCCTATTCAGCTGAATTCCTGAGACCAGATGAAATCTACGTCTCCTACTCCTCCGCCATCTTGCTCCAACCACCAAATTTACCATTTCATAGTGTGCAATTCAATGGTTTCAGTTATATTCATAATGTTGTGCAGACATCACCACTATCTAATTACAGAACATTTCTGTCAATCAATAGTAATATCCTGTGTTTCGTTTCTGATTTCAGTAATTTCTGTTTTCTCTCTTATTTTCTTATTTAGTCTAAGTAAATATTTGTCAGTTGTTTAGCTAAGGGTTTGTTGATTTTTTTCAAGGAACCAATTTTTGTTTTCATTGACTTTTCTCTATAGTTTTTGAATTCTCTATTTTATGGATTTCTGCTCCAAGCTTTATTTTCCTTTCTTCTCCTTGGTTTGAATTTAGTTTGACATTCTTTTTCTAGTTTCTTAAGGTGAAAGGCTAGGTTATTGGTTGGAGAAATATAGGCATCTACTACTATAAATTTTCCTCTGAGCCCTGCTTTAGCTGCACACTTAAAGCTTTGATATGTTGTGTTTTTATTTTTATTCATCTGAAAGTATTTTCTAATTTTCTTTCAGAATTATTCCTTGACTAAGTGGTCATTTAAGAGTATGTTTAACTTCTACATATTTATGAATTTTCCAAATTTCCTTCTGTTGTTCATTTCTAATTTAATTCCATTGAGGTTGGAGAGCATACTTTGTATGATTGCAGTCTTTCAAAATTTATTCAGACTTGTTTTCTGGCCTAACATAAAGCGTATCCTGGAGACTGTTTCATGTGCTCTTCAGATTAATGTGTATTCTGCTGTTATTTGGGGGAAATGTTCTATACATGCTTGTTAGATCTAGTTAGTTTATAATGTTAGTTCATGTCTTTTGTTTTCCTTGCTGATCTTCTGTCTACGTGTTCTATCATTTAAAGTGTGGTATTGGGGCACCTGGGTGGCTCAGTCGTTAAGCATCTGCCTTCAGCTCAGGTCATGACCCCGCATTGGACTCCCTGCTCAGCGGGAAGCCTGCTTCTCCCTCTCCCACTCCTCTTATGTTCCCTCCCTTGCTGTCTCTGTCTGTCAAATAAATAAATAAATAAAAATCTTGAGAAAAATAAAGTGTGGTATTGAAGTCTCCATCTCTGATTATGGAGTTGTCTGTTTCTCCCTTTAATTCTGTGAGTTTTGCCCCATGTATTTAGGGGCTCTGTTGTTAGGTGTATATGTGTTTATAATTGTTATATCTTTTTGATGAAGTTGCCCTTTTATCATCATATAATTTTTTTGGTCTCTATTAACAAGTGTGTCTAACATTGTGTCTAAATTTTGTCTCTACTTTGTGCTTTGTTTAGGTATTTTTGCCATTCTTTTGCTTTCAACCTGTTTGTAGTTTTGAATCTAAAGTGGGTCTCTTGGGGCGCCTGGGTGGCTCAGTTATTGGGCGTCTGGCTTCGGCTCAGGTCATGATCCCAGGGTCCTGGGATGGAGCCCTGCATTGGGCTCCCTGCTCCGCAGGAAGCCTGCTTCTCCCTCTCCCACTCCCCCTGCTTGTGTTCCCTCTCTTGCTGTGTCTCTGTCTGTTAAATAAATAAATAAATAAATAAATAATAAATAAATAAATAAAATCTTTAAAAAAGAAATAAAGTGAGTCCCTTATAGACAGCATAAAGTTAGATTATGTTGTTTCTTTCCTTTCTTCCAATTTATACCTTTTAATTGAAGAGTTTAATCCATTTATATTTAAGGTAAAAAGGACTTACTTTACCCTTTTTCTATTTTCTATAGTCTTAAGTAATTTTTTGTTCCTCAGTTCTTCTATTATGGCCTTCTTTTGTGTTTATTGGATATTTTCTGGTGTGCCATTTTAATTCCCTTGTCATTTTTTTGTTTTTTTACTATATTTTTGAGTTATTTTCTTAATGCTTGCCTTGGGGATTACTGTTAACATCTTAATTTATAATAATCTAGTTCATATTAATATCAATTTAATTTCAATAGTATAAAAAATTGGCTCTTATAGAGTTCCTTCTCCCTCCTCCTTTATACCCTGTTGTCACAGACTAAATCTTTATATCCTGTGTATACATCATCATACATATAATTATTGCCTTATGTAGTTGCCTTTTAAACGAGATAGAAAAAAAGACCTATAAACAAAAATCACATTTATACTGTCTTTTATATTTATCGAGGTAGTTACCTCTACTGATGCTCTTTATTTCTTCATGCAGATTTCAGTTACCACTAGTGTCCTTTCATTTCAACCTGAAGGAGCCTGTATAGCATTTCTTGCTAGTGTAAACTCTCATTTTTTGTTTATTTGGGAATATCTTAATTTCTCCATCTTTGAGGATAGTTTTGATGGATATAGAATTCTTGGTTTACAGTTATTTTTTCCTTTCAGCACTTTGAATATGTCATTTCATTGCCTTTGGCCTCCATAGTTTCTGATGGTTTCCAATGAGAAATCAGTTGTTGATATTATTGAGGATCCTTTTTAGGTGATGAGCTGCTTCTCTCTTGATGCTTTCAGTCCTGTCTTGACCTTTGGCTTTTTACAGTTTGATGATGGTATGTCTAGGTGTGGATCTCTTTAATTTACCACAGTTTGAGTTTGTTGAGCTTCTTGGATGTGTAGATTAATGATTTTCATCATATTTGGAAAGCTTTAGGCGATTATTTCTTCAAATATTTCTGCCTCTTTCCCTCCTTTCTTTCTGGGACTCCTATTATGCATGTGTTGAGGTTTAATGATGTCACACAGGCTTCCGAGTTTCTGTTCTTTTGTCTTCATTCTTTTTTCTTTCTGTTCTCCGACTGGAAAATCTAAATTGACCTCTCTTTAAGTCCTTTGCTTCTGCCTATATGAATGTGCTGTTGAGCCCCTCTAGTGAATTTTCATCTCAGTTCCTGTAGTTTTCAACTCCAGAATTTCTATTTGAACTTTTTCTTTTTTAATAATTTCTCTTTATTGGTAATCTCCATTTGGTGAGACACTGTTCTCATACTTTCTTTTTGTTTTGTAGACATGGTTCCTATTTGCTATTTGAACATGTTTAGAACAGATTTATAGTCTTTGTCTAGAATCCAACCATTGAGTTTCCTGGCAGAGTGTTGCTTTTTTCCCTGTGTATACTCTTCAGTATCTTTTTATGTTTTATATATCTATTTGAAAACTGGTCATTTCAGATATTTTAATATGACATCTCTGGAAATCAAATTCTTCCCCATTCCCAGGGTTTGTTTTCACTGTTGCTTGTTGTGGTTTTTATTGTGTGTTTGTTTAGTGAGTCTGTCTAGTTGTCTTGTTTGGCTGCTGAAGTCTCTGTTCTTTTACCTTGGTGGTGCACTGACTGGAATAAGGTTTGAACACCTGGAAGTAAAATATCTCCCATTCTTTGCCAAGGGGCTGTGTACCTACTGAGGGAAACTTTCAACACTCAGCTAGACAGTTTACAACTCTGCCTTAGCTCTCACTTTTGCTTGTGGAGAACATCAAGGTCAGCTAAGAGTGAGAGCTTCGGGCTTTTTCAGGTCCTTCCCCAGTGTGTGCATAACCCTGTATATGGCCACATAGAGCCCCAGGAATATGTCTGAGCTTTTCAAAGTCCTTATGGACATTTTATTCCCCAGCTTTAACTTTAAAGCTTTTTGGTTAGTGTATTGTTTGCTCCAACTGATATCTATTGCCTTAGGCAGCAGTGACTACAAGATTTGCCTATGAAGGTGTTCAACGAACACCCCCCCAGGTAGCAGCTTTAGCATTGGGTGAGTTCCTACTAAGGCAAAATAAAGAAAAGTTTTTGAATCAGTCTTCCAGGAAGCCATGAGAGAGGTCAAATAATTCATTGTGAAAGAGGTTTGTTCTGTTTCCTCCAGTACCAGGAATGTGGGCTGATAGTTTCATGGTTACCAATGAGCTGGGGAGTTGGGAATGGGACTCAGGTAAGTTGATACATCACAAAGTTCATTCTTCTTATTGAGACAAAGCCATTCTTTTTTGTCTGAGTGCTCCTTGGGTTCCTGCAAGCCTTTGGTTATTTTTCAGAGTTCTGAAAAAATTGCAACCATTTTTGCCAGTTTTTTCATTGCTTTTATTGGAAGGGTGGGATTTTGGAGTTCCTTCTTCCACCATTCTCCCTGATAACACTCTCTGCAGTGTCTTTTGATAAAGAAGGAACAAAGAAGGAGACTTAAGAAAGAAATTACTTTTTTGGGGGGGCAGAGATAAAACCTGAACGCAGACCGTGTTAGTACAGGATCATAATAACCATTATTGTGTTAGGTACTGGGCTGTTTGAAAAGTACCTCCATTAATTTAATCCTGACAGCAATCCTCTGAGGCAGAAATCACTATCCCCTTTTCATAGAAGAGAAAACTAAAGACTGAGAGATCATGTTACTTTCTCAAGGTTACACAGTCAGTAAGTGGTAGAACCAAGTTTGGATCCCAGGTTTTCTGATCCTAAAGCCTGTACTTTCAATCACTAGGCTATAATGGTATAGGCTGAACTACCAAATGCCACAGGAGCCTATGAGAAGTGCAGGTCCAGCTCTGTAAGATCAAAAGAGGTACAGAAAGACGCAAACCCTTCTATCACAGGGCATCTCTCCTAGCTCTGGATTCCCCTACAGGTAGACTAAGATGCACTTAAGGCACCAGTAAATGTATTATATTTCCATCTTTGGAATAAAACTAGAACTTTGTTGGACTTTCTTATATTTATTTTACACTTCAGAATGAGTGATCAGTTGACTGATTGATCTATCCATCACATGAGCCACATTGGCCTTTTTGTTGTCCTTTGAACATACTAAGCATGTTCCTGCCTTTCAAAGTCTTTGTTGTTTCTATTTTGCTAGTGGTTGGGGCTTTTTTTTTTTTTAAAGATTTTATTTATTTATTTGAGAGAGAGTGAGAGAGAGAGAGAGAGAGAGCATGAGAGGGGGAGGGTCAGAGGGAGAAGCAGACTCCCCACTGAGCAGGGAGTCCGATGTGGGACTCGATCCCGGGACTCCAGGATCATGACCTGACCCGAAGGCAGTCGCTTAACCAACTGAGCCACCCAGGCGCCCTGGGGCTTTGAAACATCTTAATCTGGCTCTTGGATCTGGTCAGGGCTAAGGCCACATGTTATGGGGTGGATGTCATTCTTTTAACCCACTGTATCAGTGATCATGTTCTGAAACTTGAGCTGACACTCGCCATTTCAACAGATATTTATTGAGGACCTTCTATGGGTTAGGCCTTGTGTTAGGTGCTGGGCATGCAAAGATGAGTAAGACTTATGTTCTGCCCAAGAGAATCTAACAGTGTACCTGAAGTTTGTGTATATGTGTGCGGGAAAGGGGAGATGGAGATAAAGCGTGGTTTTATAGAGAAGGTAGCATATGAGCAAGGCCATGAATGGACTTGGATAGGTACAGAATGGCAGGGATCGAAGGACTTGCTTTGCACATATGATCTAACTAGTTGGTGGCACCAGATTCAACTTTTTAGTATCATTAACGGGAATGGGGTAATTACATTTTGTAGAATTGAATACTTCACACGCCTGGAGTCCCACTTGGCCACAGCCATGGTAGGAAGATTTTGTTGGAGGCATCTAAGTCTCCTGGTCCTCTCTCTGTTTCTGCTAGTCACCACAAAAGGGAACTCCTACATCTCCTCCCTGGGTACACTTTTCCTTCGGAAAGTTTCACTGAAAGAATGAAAGCCACTAATTTAAGACCCAGAAGAAACTGCTGAAATGTCAGGTTCTTGCTTCCTATAAAGATGATCATTTTCCCATCTCTTCTGCTCTTTCTTTATCTAATAATGCTATTTGAAAAGGAATCACAACATGAAGTACTTCTCTGCATGGCTTTTGTAGAAGTCAGTAGGTAGGAGCCAAATTGTAAGAGAAAAGCACAAGTCTATGTGTCAGACCAAAGCAAAACAAAACAAAAAGCCACGACGGAAGGCTTTGCCTATTGCCATCATGTGGCACTCTGACCAATTTGCAGGAAACATAACAGCAGAATGGGAGGAGAGCGCGCAACCATGTCTTGAGGGTTAATGGCTTCCATCCAGAATTATGAAATGATGGCAAACATCGCAGGAAGGGCAGTCATGACCAATGCCTCCCAAGCATGCACCCCAAATCCCCCCAAGCTACAAACAAATCCAAGCAGTTTCCCAGAAGACACGTCCTGCCTGTTGCTCTGTTCCCTTCTAGGGAGGTGCTCCACGTGGCTCTTGTCTTCCTCCGGGTCATCAGTGCCTGTGCAGATGGCAAGATCCGCATTTACAATTTCCTCAATGGGAACTGTCTGAAGGTGATGAAAGCCAACGGCAGAGGTGATCCTGTGCTGTCCTTCTTTATTCAGGGCAACAGGTGGGTGGTAGGTGTGGAGGTCAGGGCCGTGGGCTCTATGGTTTGGCTGGTTTTCTTCTCCTCTGGGATACCAGCCCTGCATTTGCTGGCAGCAGGAGAGAGGGGGCAGTGGTCCCCTCCAATTTTGGCTGTAGAAGCGTCAATAATCATATGGTGGCGGCGGGCGGGAGGGTGGATTGGACTTTGCACAAAACTTAGCAAGCAGGGTTCACATCACTCTGATTTGTTCTGGATGTCTGGGCAAATCAGGCAGTGAGTACAGTATGGCTCTGCTCTAAATGTGCAGCCCCTGTTTGCTCCCTGATGCTCACTTCTGACGCAAAGAGACTTACAGGATGGGAGTGGGGTGGTAGTAGCCGGGGTTCCAGGGTCTGGTGGGGCAGAGCTGAGCCAGGTGAGTTTACAGAAACCAGAACCAAGACCATTTGTATGTAGTATTGTATTTGTCATAGGCTAGGTTCAGGGCAATAGGATGTGAAAATACCCAAATAGAATTAAAGTTGCACAGGCTCACTTGAGATATCAGTGAATCTTCCCCAACCATATTGCCTTCCTTTTAATGAAACCATACTAGGGCTATTTCCCGTCTTAAAGGGGCAGGACTGGTGAGAAGTCTCAACAAAGGGACGCTTTTTCAGTTTCAAAGTACTAATGCCATTAAAAAGAAATCACCTCTGACCTTTTCTTTTTTATGACATCCAAAGAGAGACAGTTTCCTTTGGGCCTGAGTAAAAATGAGTCTGAAAGGGATTCCTGATTGGAATGATTCCCCCAATTCCATTCTAGCATTTCTAACCAAAACCAGTCACTCTTACGAGGGTTTACGCTAATAGTTAAGGTCTTAAAATTCAGCCTTTTGGAGCAGAAAGGAACCTACACATGGTATTTCCATTGCTCGTTTACAGTTCTAGGAGATCTAGGCACAGATTAGGGTAGATAACGTGCTCTGTGGACGTTGTGAATGACAGAAACCAGTGGGTGGTTGGGGTTCCCTGCTGGGGGGCCCAGGTTTGGAACTCTTTTCCTACCAAGGCCTAAAAGTGTGGATTAGGAAAGAAGGAAATCATCTTGCTTTATAAAGTACAGCTGTTTTGTTTAAATGCAGAGCATGTGCAGAGATCCTGGAAGGATAGAGGGATGGAGGGTGGGCTGGAGAGTCAGTGAGGGAGCAGAGTCCTCCCCATTACAGAGTTCTCCTTATCCCCATCATAGCAGTAAAATATGGCATTTGGATACTGTGCTTTGAAAAAAAAGAGAGTGAATTTCAAGACGTCAGTGTGCAGAGTACCTAACCTATCTGCTTTGGGCACCCTAGGGATGTGACACTCAACTCAACTCTATGAACAGAAATTCGTTTAAAAATATTTTACCTTGAAAGGTGAGGGAATCAGAACGTACGTGTCCTGCTTACAGTTAATTTTCAAGAGAACCCCTCCCTGTTGCCTGCCTGTGACCGTTCAGCGCTCCAGACCCTCCAACAACCTCCAACACCCTCTTTGTACAGTGATGGCCTGGGCACTGTTCCTTCAGGCTTATGGTTGGATGGGACAGTATTTGAAATGCGTATTTGGAGGCCGGGCAGCGGTGGCCTTCTTGCCTTTTGTGGGCCATCTTGTTGTTTTGGTTCCAGGATGGTGATCAACACGGAGAGCAATATTCTCATGTTCCAGTTTGAGAATGTAAAGTGGCAGTACTCCCTGGACCAGGCCAAACAAAAGAAGAAGGATAAAGAGGAGGACTGGGAAGAAAATGGCCTCACAGAAATCCCCTCCAGGTCTAGCATTCAGGCTTTCAGCCTGAGGGACTCGACGTCCAGTAAACAAACTGTGGCCCAGGAGTCCCTGTTAAGTAAACCATACAGGTCACGAGTTCTCCTGAGGGCCGCCAGGGTACCTACAGGTAAGACAGCTGAATCCCAGGCCACCTCGGTGGTTCCTGATGGAGCAGGAACGGGTGCAGGTGGTGGTGGTTGTGGTAGCAGGACTAGTTTCTCTATAGGATATTTTAGCCAATGATTTCTTGATGATGTAAATCCTAACCATTAAGGAAGGAGGGATACCATTCTCCAGCTCAAGAGAATCTCCTGATTTTCAAGGCCTGTGTTTACTGAACATACTAGAATCTTGGTACAGTAGATAACACTGGCCTTTACCACTTGCCATTCAAACCAAAAACCAGCAACACTCTCCACCCCCGTCCAAACATATAGCACATAATTATTTCCTTAGAACAGAGACAGGATATTACTATGCCACAGAAAGATGTTCTAGGCAGAGGTATTATCTCTAGAGTCCTGATTGATAACATGCATACCCAGGAAATATTGGTATGAAGGAGAAATGTGGGTGTGGGTGTGTGGCGTATGGAATGCCATTTTAAGACACACAAATAATAAGTTAGGTGTGGGCTGGAGTAGCCAGACTCCTTCCTTTCACCTCTCCCATATTTGGCATGTGAAACCGGATCCACATGTCTATGGAGAACATCAAGAGGTCACGTCCAGGTATGTTACATGGACAAATGATCAGAGAGACCAACAGGTGTAGATAAATGATCAGTTCTCCCTGGAGGAGAGAGACCAACGGGTGTAGATAATGCCTAAAGCTTGACAGTCAATTGAAAAAGTGGGTGAGAGGAAAGGCAGGAGGTGGTGTAGACCTTAGGCTCCAGATCCCTTACCTGGTGTCACACAACAACAAACAGCAAGGTGATAGTTTGGGTGCAAATAAGCCAAATTACCAGCTATGCCCCTATTATTTAGACCTTGTTGAATTATGTAATTACTAAGATTTCCTTCTCAATCTTCATTTAGAAGTGTTATTAGAGGGACCTCCAAGTCAAGGAAGGTCAAAATCACCCCAAAGAGATGGCAAGAAGAGAGCGAGTCCTCTTTCTAAGGAAGCAAAATCCCTCGGAGGACATACAACGAAAGGTGATATTTTATTCCAGATCAGGGGCAAAATCCTCTCTCTCTCTTCTCTCCCTCCTCTCTGTTGCTCGCTCACTCTGTTCCATCTAGTTTTTCAGCAAGTCAATGACCGCTTATCTTTTAGAATTCAGAAAGGATAAAATGTCTGACTTTTCTTAAGGGTGATTTGTTTTCCTTAATTGTCCCCTTACTAACTTGAGGCCACAGCATGAACAACCTTTGTAAGAGCCGTGTTTCCAGTTTTGGGCTCACAGCCTGCCTCCCGTATCTGCCACTCAGACTTCTCACTTCTTGGACTGGTGTGTCATCATGAATAGGATGTCCCATTGTTGTTTTTGAAGGGAGATTTTGGTAAAGATTTAAAATGCCTTTCAAATACTTTTGGCTAATGTAATAGTGGTTCTTTGAATCAAACTCCCTGTAGAGACCAGCTTCAAGGTGAGGGTAAAACAGTTAAGTTTCAGGAGAGCTATACTAACAATGGGCATCCTTGAATATGCCTATGTTTAGGTACCTTGTAGGTATACCTGTAGGGTAAAGTCTTAGGAGTGGCATTGCTGAGCCAAAGGATAACTGCCTTTAAAAATTAGAAGGATACTGGGGAGCCTGGATGGCTCAGTTGGTTAAGTGTCTGACTCTTGATGTCAGCTCAGGTCATGATCTCAGGGTCATGAGATCGAGCCCTACATGAGGCTCTGCCCTCAGCAGGTAATCCACTTCTCTCTCTTCCTCCCTCTCCCCCTGCTCATGCTCTCTCTCTAAAATAAATAAATAAATCTTTAAGAAAATCAGAAAGACATTGCAGCCCTGTTTATTGCAGCATTATCTACAATAGCCAAACTATGGAAGGAGCCCAAGTGTCCATCAATAGATGAATGGATACAGAAGAGGTGGTATAGGGGCACTTGGGTGACTCAGTCAGTTAAGTGACTGACTTTTGGTTTTGGCTCAGGTGTCGATCTCAGGGTCGTGAGATCTAGCCCTGTGCTGGGCTCCATGCTCAGCACAGAGTCTGCCTCAGATTCTCTCTCCCTCTCCCTCTGCCCTTCCCACTCATGCTCTCTCTCTTGAATAAATAAATTTTTTTTAAAAAAACTGGAAAAAAAAAGAGGTTGTGCGTGCACACACATGCACACACACACATGCTGGAATACTACTCAGCCATAAAAAGGAATGAAATCTTTCCATGTGCAATAACATGGATGGATCTAGAGGATATAATCCCAAGTGAAATAAGTCAGAGAAAGACAAATGCCGTATGATTTCACTCCTATGTGGAATTTAAGAAACAAAACAAATGAACAAAGAAAAAAAGACCAAAAAACAGATCCTTAACTATAGAGAACAAACTGATGGTCACCAGGGGGGAGGTGGGGGATGGGCAAAACAGGTGAAGGGGATGAAGAGTACACTTGTCATGATGAGCACTGGGTAACGTATACAATGGTTGAGTTGCTATATTGTACGCCTGAAGCTAATATAGTACTGTATATTCAGTATACTGGAATTAAAATCTTTTTAAATAATAAAGAGGAGGACACTAGCATAACTGATAAATTTTCTTTGGATTTAAAAAAAAAAATTAGAGGGACACCTGGGTGGCTCAGTTGGTTAAGCCATCTGACTCTTGATCTCAGCTCAGATCTTTTTTTAAAAAAATTTTGTTATGTTAATCACTATACATTACATCATTAGTTTTTGATGTAGTGTTCCATGATTCATTGTTTGTGCATAACACCCAGTGCTCCACGCAGAACGTGCCCTCTTTAATACCCATCACCAGGTTAACCCATCCCCCCACCCCCCTCCCCTCTAGAACCCTCAGTTTGTTTTTCAGAGTCCATCATCTCTCATGATTCGTCTCCCCCTCTGATTTACTCCCCTTCATTCTTCCCCTCCTGCTATCTTCTTCTTCTTCTTTTTCTTAACATATATTGCATTATTTGTTTCAGAGGTACAGATCTGTGATTCAACAGTCTTGCACAATTCACAGGGCTCACCATAGCACATACCCTCCCCAATGTCTATCACCCAGACACCCCATCCCTCCCACCCCCCACCACTCCAGCAACCCTCAGTTTGTTTCCTGAGATTAAGAATTCCTCATATCAGTGAGGTCATATGATACATATCTTTCTCTGATTGACTTATTTCACTCAGCATAACACCCTCCAGTTCCATCCACGTCATTGCAAATGGCAAGATCTCATTCCTTTTGATGGCTGCATAATATTCCATTGTGTATATAAACCACATCTTCTTTATCCATTCATCTGTCGATGGACATCTTGGCTCTTTCCACAGTTTGGCTATTGTGGACATTTCAGCTCAGATCTTGATCTCAGGGTCATGAGTTCAAGCCCCGCCTTGAGGGGATTTACTTAAAAAATAAACAAATAAAAATAAAAAAATTTAGAAAGATATTACCATAGTCACCCTTAAAAAATGATATATCAATTTACAGTCCTACCAACAATGCATGAGATCTCCCACTATACCCATGCCCAAATGGGTGTTATCCATCCTTTTGAACTTGCTTATATGATAAATAAAAATGGTATTTACATTTTTTTAAAGTTGGTCACTAACAAACGAAATGTTCACCCGTGGGCGATGACTAAGCAGATAAGGAAAAATTCATACTATGGAATATTATCTAATAGCTAAAAATTGTATCATGAGGACAGACCCACATAGAGTGATTTGGAAAGAGATTCAAAATATATTATTATACCAAAAAAAGACACCTTAATGAAAAATGAGTCATCATAATTCCTTTTTAAAAAAATTTGAGTATAGTTGACACAAAATGGTACGTTAGTTTCAGATGTACAACATAATGATTTGACAAGTTTATACATTATGCTGTGTTCACAAGTGTAGCTAACTATCCATCCCGATATACATCCCTATTATAATATCGTTGACTGTATTCCTTATTCTGTGCTTTTTACTCCCATGATTTATTCATTTCATTACTGGAAGCCTGTATCTCCCACTCCCCTTCATCCATTTGACTCACCCCCCACCTCCTCCCCTCTGGCAACCATCAGTTTGTGCGCTGTATTTATAGGTCTGAATCTATTTTTTGTTTGTTTATTCACTTTTTTTTAAGAGTCCACGTATGAGTGAAATCACATATTTGTCTTTCTTGGTCTGACTTATTGCACTTAGCATAATACCCTCCAGGTCTACCTATGTTGTCTCAAATGGCACGATCTCATCTTTTTTATGGCCACATAATATTCCTGTGTGTGTGTGTGTGTGTGTGTGTGTGTGTGTGTGTGTGTGACCACTGAGTATGATGTTAGCTGTGGGTTTTTCATATATGGCCCTTATTATGTTGAGGTATGTTCTCTCTAACCCACTTTCTTGACACAATTCCTTTTTTAAAAAAATTATTTATTTTAGAGACAGAGAGCACGAGTGGGGGGGGGATGGGGTAGGGAGGGGCAGAGGAAGGAGAGAATCTCAAGCTGACCCTGCACTGAGCTCAGAGCTTGACGTGGGCCTCGATCTCATGAACTGAGCTGAAATCAAGAGTGGGATGCTTAACTGAATCAGCCACCCAGGCACCCTGACACAATTCTTTTTTTCAAAGGAAAAAAACTGTGTTTTTTAATACACATGCAGAGTGGTTTATTCTGGGATTAGAAGGACAGTGGGGAAGATTTTGACATCTTAATTTATTTTTGTATGCTTTAGTAAAAATATTTAATATCTTACTATTTAATTGCAATGTAATATTTAATGCAATCATTAATTTAATATTGTAATTATTAAATAATATTTAATTTAATGATTTAACATTTAATAATTTAATTAAATATTATTTATTTAACAAAGTAAACAGGGAGATATCTAAAACTTCATTCCATCTTAATGCCCATACACAAACATCTTGGGATAAAACCCATTTTGTCAAGGAAAATTATATGCTCAGCGCACTTTTGCATTTTATTTACTAGTTATACATTGGCATAATTTGGGGTACAGACTTTTAACTGTTAGGTCAGACTAGACAAATGACTTCTACTTTTCATGACTCAGTTATTCCTTTTGTAAAATGGGGATAACACTTTCCGTGTATCGGTGAGGTATTGTAGGTATTGAAAAGCCTAAACGAGAGAGATATAATACATTTGCTCAGGTGTGAAGACATCCTTGTTACTTCTAGGTATTTGGCACCTTGGAAGTCTTGACCATAAGGTAGTATGCCAGAATGAAGCTCTTATCCTTGTCAAATGGCTTTTGGAACTGCCGCTATTGTTCAAAACATTTTAGGAACTCCTGTTCAGAAACTGCTCGTTGGTTATGTTGTGATATTTTGCATTTCCTAGGGGTAATGTCTATTTTGAAGGCCATTTTGATTTTGGGGAAATGTCCAAAGATCATTTAGAATCAAATTTGATGAATAATTAATAAGATGGAAATCAAACTTTTTGATCCAGTTTTTGTTTAAAAATATAGATTCATTACTATAAATTTATAAGGCCTATTGTGTGAATCATAAAAGAGGGAGGAAGCTCATTCTCACAGGGGGGTTTCAAAATGTGTGAAACACTGGGATTACATATGTTCCCTCCAAAACATGCATATCTAGCGTTTAATACACACTTTAATACACACTTGTTTAATACACACACACAATACTCGAGTACTTATATATTTATTCAAAACTTGTTGTGTTGTATATATCATAATTTCTAGTGCCATAGAGGATTTTTGTGCACATCTTGGCACGCCTGTTGGACCACAGAGACCTCAGTTTGCATCGCCGTTAGAATGGGTTTAAATTTCATGCATAACTACTTACCAGTTTTCATGGAACACTGTGACCTATTTTTGTTTTCTTTTTTGAAAAACCAGAGGATGAGGAGAAAGTACCACCTGGAGACTTGATCAAGCGCTCAAAGAAAAAGCGTTGGCAAATCCCTATGTCGGCGGACCAGTTCCTTCTGACGGTTAATGCCCTGCAGCAAGTCCATAATTCAGGGGAGTTTGCCTATCCCCGGAGGCCCCAAACCCAAGTCATTGATGCCTGGGGACCTTCAATTTCACACCCAAGGAAGGTCCTGAGTTTCAAAGGAAAATCAATCCAACAGGCAGTTGATAGGTTGAGGTGGAGTAACCCTCCCATTGACGTGACGCAAACCAGTATTCCCTTGGAGACCCAGAAACTGCAGCCCAACCTGAAGAACTCTTTGCACAGTCCCCGAGTCCAGTCCACTATACCCCAGCCTGCGATTATCTGCCCCAGATTCGCAGTCGCCCTCAAGGGTGAAGGCCAAGAGACCGGCTCCATCAACAGGACAGTGCGCCCCTGCAGCCCGTTAACCAGCCTGCAGGTAATTAAACCGAACCGCATGCTGGCTCCACCCGTGGACAGGAGAACCAAGTCTGTCAAGAAAGAACGACCTCGCTTCTACACGACCCTTGATCCCTTTAGAATGAACACCAAGTTCATGTTGTTGACCGTAAAGGAGGAGAAGGAGTATGGGGAAGCCAAGATGAAGGAGTTTCAGGCCAGAAAGCCCAGTGAAGTGGTCAATCCCGAAAAAGCCCGCAGAGCTGCCTGGATCAGGAAGATCAAAGGCCTGCCGATAGATCACTTCATGAAGCAAGGAAAAACAGCAGCCCCGGAACTGGGACAAAACGTGTTTATCTGAACCAGCCTTGGGAAATGAACGTCTTACAATAAACAGAGAACCCAAATGGATGTTGGTGTTTGGCCTTTTGTTTTGCCTGTTTGTTTGTTGGTTTTGAGCTGTCCCTTGGCAATGTGGGGATTCGTAATTATCTTCCTATAAGCCAAAGAATTGATATGATCGAATCAAGAAAACAGAGGCAGGGGTGGGGGAGGTGTTGCTGGGAGAGATTGGCATTTGTATTCCCACAGAAAACCATTTAATGAAACGTGAAAGCCCAGCTTCACTGGTGGGTGATGGGAAAGTGATCTTTGGAAATTAAATACCACCCATCACCACCAATTTGGTGCTATCATTCTGGTAGCAAATGAACTGATGGGATTGTATCAGAAGAATGCATTGGAATTCCCTGGTATTTTTGCACCAAAGCCTGATGAAGCTCAATGACTTCAGTTAAGAATCTAAAAGAAGCCCTCAGTGGGGTTGACCTATTGCATTTGAGAACGTTATGTGTTCTTTTCCTTCTCAGGGCTAACTCCTATGGAAAAGAATTAAGCATATTCATCTTTTCTTCAGAGAGGAACACTAATATCAAGTGTGTTGATGTTTCCACCTAGACCTCCCAAGGATGGTGTCAGGGACCAGGCAGGTAATTGAAAAGAGTACAGAACACCATGGGAGCTATGGCCCATCGGAGAACTCAAGCCCTGTCCAAACGGGTAGCTTCTCCTCAGTGGCTCAGCATGACCATAGGATGGTGTGGGATAATAAAAAATATATAAGGGTCTCTGTCCCCAGTTCCTGGCACAGAGCTTCTGAAACCCTTATACATTTCTAACTGATATGACCACTAGGATCATCTTTTGTTTTAATGAGGGGACTCAGAGTGGGCTCCTGGATGGCTCCTGCCTGGGGGCTGGTCACCAAAAGGACCAAGGTAGGATTAGAAGCTTGGGAATTTTAGCCCCACTCCCCATGCTCCAGACGGAGTTAATGGAGTTAATGGAAGTGGAGTTAATGATCCATCATGCCTACGGTGATGAAACCTCCATAAAAATCTCAATAGCATGGAGTTCAGAGAGCTTCCAGGTTGGTGAACACATCCATGTACTGGGTGATGCACCCCAACTCCATGAACCCTCCCAGACCTGGCCCTGTATGTGTCTTTATCTGGTTGTTCGTCTCTATCTTTTAATAAACTGGTACATGTAAGTAAGTGAGTAAGTGTTTCCCTGAGTTCTGTGAGCCCCTCTGGCAAATTAATTAAACCCAAGAAGGGGGTCATTGGAACCTTCAGTCTATAGCCTGGTCATTGGATGGAGCCCGGGTAGGCTCTGTGCTCAGTGTGGGGTCGGCTTCAAATTCTCTCTCCCTCTTCCTCCTGCTCACTCTCTCAAATAATAAATAAAAATCTTAAAAGAAATTAATGCAGCACTAGTAAATAGCCATGTAAAATTTGTAATTTCTATGGAAAGGATCCCCTCAATGAAGGAAATGTGTTAACACACGTTATTCCACGAGTCTCCCAATAGCCCTTTGAAGTAGGCCGGGCACATAGGATATCGTTACAGTCACATTGTTATAATCACAGTTTCAAAGATGATGTAAAGTTCCTGAATTTCAGGTCCTTCATGGAGCAAAACGACATCTCCAGCGATTAAACTTAAAACAGTAGTAAGAATTACATTTACTATTTACTAAGCACATTTAACCCCGTTCGGATACCATTATCATCCCCTCTTTACAACTGAGGAAAGCCGTGCATAGACGTTAGCTGGAGAGCTAGTACCTGGACAAGCGGGGACTCAAACCCATGTTCCCAACCTCTATTCCTTACTGTCTCCTGGCCTCTGTTTTCCTCGATAAAACTCCCTCTTGTCTATAGAGTCCTCCGCCTTGTTTCTTCTTAATGCCTTTCCACCTCTTAGCAGGAGCACATTTATCTTTCTCAGTTGCTTCTACAATTTAAGGTACACATATAATAATACATGAACACATACTGTAAAACATTCAAACAAAATGCAACTGTGTTAAAATAAGGCCCGTCCCCCATGCCCCTTACTCTCAGGACACCCATGCGGGCTACAACATCCCCACGTGGCAAACCACGAAGTTTTCACCCTGAAGTCCACCAAGCCTCGGGGATGTTCTAAGCAGCGAGCGAGTCTTTCCCGGTTCCAGCTCGGACCAGCCCCCACCCCCGCACAGTCCGCGCTTCCCCGCCCCCTAAGGGGAGCCCAGTCCAGGCACTCGCCCGGCCCCCCCGCCCCGCCCCCCTCGCCCCCCCGGGCCGTCCACTTGCCCGCCCCGCTCTGGGGTCGCTCGCCCGCCGCCCTCGCGCTCCGCCCCCAGCTCGCCCCGCCCCCAAGACGCCCACCCTCCTCGCGCCCCGCCCTCCTCGCTCGCCCCGCCCCAGACGCCCACCGCCCTCGCGCTCCGCCCCCAGCTCGCCCAGTTCCCGGGACGACCGCCGCCGTCGCCCCGCCCCTGATCTCGCCCCGTTCCCGAGTTCGCCCCGCCCCGGACACCCCGCCCATAGGCTCGCTCCGCTCACGGAACGCCCGCCCTCCTCGCGCTACGCCCGGAGTTCGTCCCGCCCACACGCTCGCCCCTCCCCCCTCCAGTTACTGCCCCCTGCCCGGCGAAGCACCCGGAAGCGGAAGTAGGAACGGGCTGGGCTTGTGCTTTGCTCCTCCCCTCCTGTGGCGATCAGGTTGCGTCAGCTGCGACGCTGACGTGGCTCCCGGAAGTGGGGCTGGCGCAGGGCCGTCATGTTGCAGCAGGTGAGGGGCTGAGGGCGCGCTGTGAGGGTGGGTGTGGCTGGGCGCCGGGCCTCCAGGGCCTGAGGGGCGCGAGTGTGGCAGCCCGGGGCCTTTGTGCTCGCGGCCCCCGTCGCTGCCCGCGCCCGGGTCGGGGTGGGGCGTGGGCGGAGGGCTGCGGGCGGCAGTCCGGGGAGCGCAGCCGGCAGCCCCGAGGCCTCTTGCGGGGGAGCGTGGCCGGCTGCCCGTCAGAGGGACAGCTGCGGGGTGTGCAGAGCGCAGTGCCAGCCGACGCGGGGCGCCAGGTCGCTCGGGTGCCGTGCTGCGGAAACGCCCTCGGTGTGAAGTTGCGGGTGGTCTGGCTCTCCCCAGCCGTTCGGAGACTCTGAGGGGAGCACCGCGATCCTGGGGGACTAGGAGACACCGCCAGGGCCTTGCACTCAAGTGTCCGTTGCCGAAGTGACACTAATGGTGATTGCTTATCACTTCGGTCATCACGTCTGTGCCCTTAGAGTTAATTACAGTTTGCAGGTTTACGACCAGAGATGAGTAAGACTAATTTAATAATCTCTTCTCATTAAAAAAAAAAAAAACAACTTTTTACTGTTTATAGTGCACTTTTCCTCAAGGATATAGGTATTTTTTTGTTACTGAGGGATAACCATGGCGCAGGCACTCACTGTTCTGGGCCCTGGGATAGGGCTGTGAACAATACAGACAGATTCCTGGTGCTAGGGGATGCGGGCTTGTGGATGGGATGGGTTGGGGTGGGGAGAGGGAGTAAGTTACAGAACTGAGGATGTTTTCAGGTAAGGATAGCAAAGACAAGGTGATGTCATAGCCAGTAGCTGAGAAATAGGACAAGCTTAGAACTGATGGTCAGGAAAGACCACTCCCCCGAGGAGGTCTCTTGAGTGGAGAAGATACAATGATGGTTAGAGTCGGCTTTCAGAACCTCCACCCAGGCTGAAGGAGGCTGGGGAAAACCACACAACCATACTGACTCCTCCCACTGGAAGTGTGTGGTGAAGCCCAGATGGGCTCTCAGTGCTGCCAGGCGGTCATCGCCACGTTCCCACAGGCTCCTCACCCTCCCACCCTCCTGGGCCACTACTGAGGTTTCTCTTTCCTCAGACCTCCCACATTTCTTCCCTTGCCCTCTCTCTGCTTCTTATCTCACGGGGAAAGTAGAAGCCGTCGGGAGAGAATTTCACGCCACCTGCCATCTACATCTGTGCTCATGATCTCCCATAGACTGTCTTCCTTTTCCTGTCTGTGCTCCATCCTTAGGCCATCCCCTCTACTTGGGCACTGTTTCCATGCCCTCTGGTCTCCTGGAAGGCGGTGCCCCAGCAATTCTCCCTTTGCCCTCCTGCATCAGTTTTGTGTTTGTTTGCTTTGTTTAAAGCTTAAGGGGCACATGGGTGGCTCAGTTGGTTAAGCGTCTGACTCTTGATCTCAGCTCAGGTCTTGATCTCAGGGTCCTGAGTTGGGCTCCACTCTGGGTGGAGCCTACATTAAAAACAAAAACAAAAACAACAGCTCGTTTAAGTTAACCTGTAAATGTGCTTTAATTTCTTAAAAAATAAAAAATTTCATTCTATATACCCTTTCAGCTCTCACCCCATTCTTTGTTCCTTAAGATTTATTTATACTTGTTTTTTACTTCTATTCTCTCTTGTGTCCATTCTAGTCTGGTTTTCTCCCACTTCCCCCTGCCATCCTGAAACTGCTCTTATTGTGGTCACTGATAACCCATTAGAAACGGTGGTCTCTGTGGTTTCCATCCTACTTGTGCGCAGCATTTGACACAGTTGATCTGATCCTCCTTCTGGAAACACCGTCTTCCCTTGGTTTCCAGGACACCACCCCCTGGTTCAGCTCCTACTCCTTAGCACTTCCTTTGCAACCCCAGTGCTTATTCCTTTTTGTCTTTCTGACCTTTAGGTATTGGTGTGCTCAGAGTCTGTCTTTGGTGCCTTCATTTTTAGCCGCTCAGGACAAAAACTTTGGAATCTTCCTTAATTCCTTTTCTCTTACCCCCATGTTCAACCCATCAGCAAATCCTGTCATTTCTGCTTTAGTTTTTAAAGATTTTATTTATTTATTTATTTGAGAGAGAGAGAGCATGAGCAGGGGGAGAAGCAGACTCTCTGCGGAGCAGGGAGCCTGAAGCGGGGCATGATCCCTGGGATCATGACCTGAGCTGAAGGCTGATGTTTAACCGACTGAGCCACCCAGGTGCCCTGTCATTTCTACTTTAAAATGCATTTGGAGTCAATGTATTTCACCACCTCCAATATGTCCACCCTAGACCAAACCGTTACTTCTTGGCTCCATTATTGGTTTAGCCTCCTAAACCAGCCTTACAGCTTTGTGCCTTTATCTTTCCCTCTCCCTCCCAGATTTTCCATACAGTAGCCAGAATTTTCCTTTTAACACCTAAATTAGAACGTGATAGTCCTGTGTGCAGAACACACTAACGGTCCCCCTTCTCAATTTTTTTTTAAAGTCCTTAATACCAGCATCTTAAGCTTAAATGTCTAAAACCAAACTCTTTTTTTAAAATTTTTTATTGTTATGTTAATCACCATACATTACATCATGAGTTTGTGATGTAGTGTTCCATGATTCATTGTTTGTGCATAACACCCAGTACTCCACGCAGAACGTGCCCTCTTGAATACCCATCACCAGGCTAACCCATCCCCCCACCCCCCTCCCCTGTAGAACCCTCAGTTTGTTTTTCAGAGTCCATCATCTCTAATGTAAAACCAAACTCTTGATTTCACCCTAATGTTGTGCCCTCAGCCTTCCCCATCTTAGTAAATGCAACACCAAAAGTGCAGAACTATTTGTCTTTTTTCTTGTGTCAGGCTGTACCACTTAAAACAGTGCCTGGCACTCAGTATTTATTTAATGAGAATAAACCAGTCTTTCAAAGAACAGGGTAAGAGAAAAGAGTGTTCTAGATAGAACTAGATAGAACATATGTCAAAGAACCCGGTGGGGTGCAAGTTTGGCATGTTTAAGGAACTAAAAAGGAGACTAGTCTGGCAAGGGCTTAATTACTATATGGGTTTCCTGTTGCTGCAGATTAGCGTAAATTTAGTGGCTTAATACAAATTTATCATATCACAGTTCTGAGTCAGAAGTCCAAAAGGAGTCCTAAAGGCTAACATCAGGGTATTGGCTGGACTGTGTTTCTTCTGGAGGCTCTAGGGGAAAATCAGATTTGTCCTTGCCTTTTCCGGCTTCTTGAGGCCACCTGCATTCCTTGGCTGGTGGTCTTCCTCAAGCTTCAAAGTCAGCAGCATAGCATCTTCAGATCTCGCTCTGACTTCTGCTTTTCATGGTCTCAGTGCCTTCTCTGACTCTGACCCTCTTGTGTTCTTCTATAAAGACATTGTAATGACATCATTGGGCCCACTTGAATAGGATGCTCTTCCCCTCTCAAGATCCTTAATTCGATCACATCTGCAAAAAATCTTTTTGCTAAGTAAATTGACATATTTACAAATTCCAGGCGTTAGAACCAGGATGTCTTTGGCAGGAGGGAGAGGAAGCATTATTCAGTGCATCACAGTTCCTGGAGGGAGAGTAAGTAGCCTGAGATAGGTGCCTCGAGGTGGGCAGGGTCACGATTATGATGGATCCTGATAGGGAGTCAGTTTTTCAGTCAAAGTCCTTTAGGTTTTCAGTAGGAGGATGATATGATCTAAGTGTGAAAGGTCACCCTGGCTGCTGGGTGTAGATTGGACTGTTGGGATGAAGGTCAGAAGTCTCAGTTTTTCAGTCCGTAGCATCATACAGTGGATCTCAGTCTTGGCTGCGGATTATTATCATCTGGGGGGCTTTAAAAAAAATGTAGGTACAATTCCAGCCTGTAAGCCAAAGTTGAGAACCACTGGTCTCAGATCTCTGAGTCCATTTTCCTTTTAAAGCTTTAGCTCCCGCTCTGCATCTCTGGACTCCTTCGCCATTCCCTGTATATACCTGTGTGTTTCCACTCTCTGCCCTTGAAAATCTACCTAGTCAAGGGACTGGAGTGAGCAGAAGCCCTCCTTGCTCTGTCTGCACCCAGCACAGAAGCTCTCCTCCAGAGCCCTCGAGTAGAAACGATTCTCTTCCTCCCTGTGCTCCCATTTGTACTTGTATTTCTCCTGGCTCTGGTCACAGTCTGCAGTTGCCTCCTTTGTGCATTTGCTCATGCCTTCGATAAATACTGTACCACCTGGCTGGGTGCTCTGCTGGGCACTAGGACTTAACTACAATGCAGTGACACTCCCTGCCCTCCAGTGGCCCGGAGTCTAGATGGCGGTAGTCGTTGGAGACCTGCAGATAGCCTGAGATAGTTGTGCAAGTGGACATTTGTCCTGGTGCCGTGGGATCATGGGAAATGGGAAGCCTGGGGATTGCAGGGAGAGTCTCTCAGCCCTTTCAGTATTTTAGCTGAAATTGGAAAGATCTGGTGTTGCCTGATGGTGAGCTACGTAGGGGATGGTGAAGGGAGGAGCTTTCTGGGCGGGGAACACATGGGAAAGGCAGAGAGGTGGGAATCCATGGGGTTTTCAGAGAACATGTGGCAACGGTGTTGTGGCCCTGACCAGTGGAAGGGAGAGTCAGAAGATCATGACAGGTCTTGTACTGTACATGGAGGAATGAACTTACATCCTATACACGTAGGAGCGCCATTGAAAACACTTGCAGAGGGGGATGACCTGGTGTGACCTTCCTGTTAGGAGGATGGCTCTGTGGGTAATGAGGGGCCGGAGGCGGGCAGGGATGAGGTAAGGGCAGGTGAGTGGTGGGTGGCTGGCCCTAGGCCAGGTGTAAAAGCAGGTTCGTTGTGGTTGAGGCTGAAGCAGTGAGTTGAGGTGTGAGCCACCCTTCAAATCTAAGGCTGTGAAAGGGGAGGAATGCCGTGAGATGAGAGCAAAAGATAGAAGGGGAGGTTCAGGGTCAGGGTTTTTTAAACATCTTTTTCAAGCAATAAATGACCTCCGAAAAACTTCATTTGCTGATTGGAAAGATCCAATAGAAAGACCTGAAGATAAAAGAAAGTGTAAGTAAAGGGGGAAATTGATGGCGGAAGCCCCCGGGGAGGCAGGAAAAGAAGAGGTTCCAAGCCCAACAGTTACTTTCACCTTGGATACAAAGTGAATGGTGAGAAGGGGTCAGGGAAACAAGGATGCAGGCAGGTGATTTCGTGAAGGAGCCAAAAGCATCGGGTGTGTCCCCCAGTAGCCTCTGCTTTCTCTGTGACTGGTGGGAGAGCAGCCGCGAGCTCATATGGGAAGTTTGCAGGAGCGCCATTGACACTCCTGGGGTTTCTCATAGGGCTCGCAGCGGGCGAGCGATGGCTCGTTGCCAGATGATCCTGGAGTGCCCTTTCCCTAGGTTGTCAATTCCTCGATGTCTGTGACCATGTCTCTTGTCTTCCATTTGGACTAGTGCGCTGCCTTCTGCGTAGGAGGCATTCAAGTACTGAATTTCATCTTGCTTCATGGATATTCAATTTTCCTGCTAGGACAGTAATGATGACACCGAGGATGTTTCCCTGTTTGATGCAGAAGAGGAGACAGCTAACAGACCAAAAAAATCCAAGATCAGGTAAGGGGACACGGTGTAAGTGTGTGAGAGCCCAGCGCTGTTTTGTGTGTAGGTGGGTACCAGCCGATGTGATTCGGGGAAGAGCGAGTGGCGGTTATGCACTTGTGAGTAGTGGACATGGCTAGTTTGAGCTTTGGTCTGAGACAAAGAGGACATTTCAGATTTTCTTTGGGAATAAATGGCATATGGAATTGAACTCAATGCCGAGTTTTCATATCTGCGAATCCGATTTTGTGAACCACTGGTGTTTTTATTTCTAGCTACTGTTTCCCAAGAATACACCATTTCTCTAGTTTCTGTAGACCGGTTCCATTTTGATTTATTGTGCACATTTCAAAAATCACATCTTTTACCTGTAAAATAACATGAACACGTCAAGCCAGACATATTTCGATTCCAAATTTAGTTCCCTCTAAAGAAATTCACTTACTGCAGTCAAATTCTTCCTGACCTTTGAAAACATTATGTTTAGTGAGAGATGCCAGGCACAAAAAACCACATATATGATTTCATTGATGTGAATTGTCCAGAATAGGCAAATCTATAGAGACAGCAGTACATTACTGGTGGCGTATGGCTGGAGAGGGGTGGAGTTGGGGTGGATGAGGAGGGACTGCCAGTGGGTATAGAGTTTCTTCTTGGGGTAATGAAAAAGTGCTAAAAGTGATTGTGGTGATGATTGCACAGTTCTGTGAATACACCAAAAACCATTGGTGTATACACTTTAAATAGATGATCGAATGGTATGTGGATTATGTCTCAGTAAAGATGTTAAAAAGGAAAAACAAGCCTACCTGATAGTTACTTTGCCTTAAAGCCTGAAGTGATTTCTGAGGGCCCAGGAATTCTTTTATTTTTATTTTTTTTATTTTTAAGTAATTTCTGCACCTAGCATGGGGCTTGAATTCATGACTCCCAGATCAAGAGTCACATGCTCTTCCGACTGAGCCAGCAGGCACTCCCGAACTAGTTTTTTATGTGCAAATAGGATTTGATCCCAAGAGTATAGTTTCCTTAATTCTCCAAGCTTGGCAAAATTTCTCATGATATATTTTGTGAAAGTTTATATTCCGTGAGGTGTTAAAGTCCTGTTTCCATAGTGTATTTTCTATGAGAACACGGCTTAGTCAAATAATGGGAAGTTATGAACAAAGAGAGGTGGGCAGTTTGCTTCTTCCTCAGGTCATCACCTTTGCTTTGACAAAACTCTGCATGGTTGTGTTATGGCTAAAATGTTGTTCATCTCCGTCTGCAGTACCTGTGGTGAAATGTAATTGCATTTCTTTTATTATGTTTTGGTTTTCAGACACCCAGTGGCATCATTTTTCCATTTATTCTTTCGAGTCAGTGCAATTGTAGTCTATCTTCTCTGTGAATTGTTCAGCAGCAGCTTTATTGCCTGTATGGTGACAATTATCTTGTTGTTGTCATGTGACTTTTGGGCAGTCAAGGTAGGTTTGATCATTTTTATTTTAACATTGTGTTTAATATGGTAAGATTGAATGATACATGAACTGTGGGGGAAAAAATGACCCTTAGGAATTTGGATTTGTGTTAATGTATCTTTTTGTTGTCTACCTCAGCCCTCATCTGTGTTAATATCATCAGATCACACGTAGGTTATTATGCCACTGATTTGTCTGTGCCTTATGTCAGCCTACGTCAGCTTTAAAAGTAAACAGACAAATTGTACTAGCAGCCACAGATCCCGTATACTGCTTCTCATTCATACCACACCTCTAGGTGTGCTGTGTATGATTTCTAGATAAGAGCTCGGGACAGATCATGCACAAATTCTTAAGGGGTGCCCTTCCTGCACAAAGCCTCCTGTGTGTGTGTTCGAGGGTGGTGTTTCTCAGGACCAGTTTTGTCCCCCACAGGATGTTTGTCCATGTCTGAAGACATTTTTGGTTATCACAGCTGGGGTTGAGGGAGGTGTTTTATTGACATCTAGTGGGTAGAGGCCAGGGATGCTGCAAAACATCCTAAGATGCACAGGACAGCCCCCCACAACAAAGAATTATCTGGCCCAAAATGTCAGGAGTGCTGAGGTTAAGAAACCCTATTGTAAGGGATAGGAGGGAGTAAGAAATGGTTTTAAACTCAAATGCAATGATATGTAGAGAGATGGATGGATAGACAGACAGGTACCTAGATAGGTGGACATGTGTTAAAGTAACTATAGTAAGATATTAAACGTAGACTCTGGTGGTAGGTATGTGGGTGGTCACTATAAAATTTGACTTTTCTGTGTGTATGGAAGTTTCATAGTAAAATGGTAGGGAAAAGAAATCAAAAGTAACAACAACAAAAAAACCCAAAAGCTAATTTTGGGATTTCAGAGACGTGTATTGATTCAAAGATCAGGAAGATGTTACAGATCTAGTCACAGCCACCCAACCCTGCCATTTTTAGACCTCTTGATTCTTACACCAGAAGTGGCTGGCTTGGTGGTGGCCAGCTTCCACAGGCCACAGAACGCTAAGAATGAGGATTATAAAGGTCTCTTTTATTTAGGCTTTTCTTTTGTACTGTTTTGGCTTGAATTTCTTTGAATTTCTTCTATGCTCTGCAGTGTTTACTGTCTTCTGGTCACAATTTTGTTTTGAGGAATGTTTCTTTTTGTTGTTCATGTAATTTCTGTTTAGCCAAGTAGAACATGGCCTTTGATCAGTTCTTCCTGGTCATTTCCAAATTCTTAGAATAAATAATAAATACTTCTGTGTTGAGGGTTTTAAAAAATGTGACCCAAAAGTATATTTTCTGATAAACTTTTTTCCTTTCTTTCCCTTTCTTCCTTCCTCCCTCCCTCCCTCCCTCCCTCCCTTCCTTCTTTCTTTCTTTCTAAACAAGGGCTTAAAAAATGTCACTCTTTTATCTGTGGCACAGTTACTTACAGATATCCAAACCATTGAGATATGATGCAAACGAAGAGGGCAAGAATAGGGAAATTATTAAATGGATTTGGTAAAAGGGGTAGATCCAGCTCGGAACCTTGTTAGAACAGAGATGCATCATAATTATTATAAATCTCAGTGCACTTGGCAAAAGGAGATTTATTTTTAATTCTGTTATTATTTTATTTTAACCTATTAATAAAAATAAGAGGCAAATGAAAATAAAATTATTTTAAAAATTTTAAATGTTAATCGCCTCTGTGGGGCTTTTGTGTTATCCTTTTTCTCACGGTGTAAAAAAGGTTAAATAATGGTTTTAGAATTTTAATAGGACCTGTTAGTAAAATTTATATGAGTTGCGTGTCTTCCCCATTGTTGGAGAGCATAGGTGCAACTAGAGCATGGTTCGCGAACAAGAGAAGGAAAGAAAAGTCAGCTTAAATATCACAGGGCAGAGTACAAGGTGATGGAAGTAGTAGCAGATTAGTTATAACAGTAAATGTAACTTGATTAAACTGTTTTTAAAGATAACAATTTGAAGATTGGGTCAAAAATCAAAAGTCCCACCCAAAAGATCAAACTAAAATGGCAGCTTTAGAAAAAGTAAAAGGACACAAAGATAGTATCAGCCGAATTGAAACGAAAGAAACCTAGCCTTGTAATATTATTAGCCAAAATAGAGAGTAAGGTAAGGGATCGACAGGGAACAAAAAAGGGAACAAAAAAGGTCATCTTGTGAGTCGCAGTGAGGACCATTCACAGAACGGCCCTCCTTCAGACCACGTGCAGGGAAAGATTATTAGAAGCACTAGGAGAAGGTGGGAAAACCTTTACTGTGACAGGGGTCTAACAGATCGAAGGGACAAAAATAAATAAAGTTTAAAGGATCTGAATGAAATGACCAGGTCAACTTAATAGCGGTATTGTGGAGCTTTGTATGTACGGGGACTGCTTTCCTGTTCCATTCCTGTGGGACATCTACAAAAGTTGATTTCAGGTATCACTGTGAAGAAGACTCAAATTCCTCAGAGCAACTCTATTTTCTAGTCCAGTACAGTAAAACTAAAAATTAATTTAAAAAAATGGTTTTCAAATCCGAATTACAAGTAAAAGCCAACCTGCTGAAAGCTGTTGGCTTAAACAGGAAATAGACTATAAATGCAGATTATTTATGCATTAGTGATGATGATCATCTACATTGAAACTTTCAGAATGTGTCTAAGGCTGAACTCAGAGGAAAAACAGTAGACTGAAGGCTTTTATTATTAGACAGAGGTCCAGAAGCTTCAAAAACAATAGGCCAGAGAGAAATTTGGAAAACCATCTAATGATCAAAGCAGAAAAGTAAAGAATGGGAAAATGGGAAAAGAGTTTGCAAATATTCTAAGAGGTTGTGCTGTGGACTGGTTTCACAGTCTCATGAAGCTATGGGCGCATTTTTTTTTTAGATTTTATTTATTTATTTGAGAGAGGGCACACCTCAGTAGAGAGGAAGAGCAGAGGGGGAGGGAGAAGCAGACTCCCCACTGAGCAGGGAGCCTGACGTGGGGCTCTATCCCAGGACCCCAGGATCATGACCTGAGCCGAAAGCAGACGTTCAGCCACCCAGGTGCCCCTGCTAGGAGTGCTTTTAAACGTGAAAGAGAATATATAAGATTACAAAGGACGTCACTTATATTGAAATATAATGAAAACATTAAAAAGTCAAATTTCTGCTTTTGTCCTATGGGCTTCTTTATGAATGCATTGGATAACAAGATCCAGAGGCAGACTTAATTACTTCCAAAGCTGTGATGAACATAAGCACTGTTTTGTGGTATCTGTACCAGGTGTGATACAATGTGAAAAATATCCGTGGTTTTATTGGTCCAAGTCACAGGTGCTGTTAATTCTACTGTGGTTTACTGTCTCCATTCATAATTTAAATTTTAGCCCAAAGTCAGTGAAAATAAAGAGAGGATTTTTTTTCCTCACCCAAGTTCACAGAACCCCTGGGATCTGTTAGTGGACAACTCTAACTAAAAATCTTCTGCGTTAGTGATTCCTGCTTATGCTTTTTTTTTTTAATTTTTATTTTTTATAATTTTTTATTGTTATGTTAATCACCATACATTACATCATTAGTTTTTGATGTAGTGTTCCATGATTCATTGTTTGTGCATAACACCCAGTGCTCCACGCAGAATGTGCCCTCTTTAATACCCATCACCAGGCTAACCCATCCCCCCACCTCCCTCCCCTCTAGAACCCTCAGTTTGTTTTTCAGAGTCCATCATCTCTCATGGTTCGTCTCCCCCTCCGACTTACTCCCCTTCATTCTTCCCCTCCTGCTATCTTCTTCCTTTTTTTTTCTTAACATATATTGCATTATTTGTTTCAGAAGTACAGATCCGTGATTCATCAGTCTTGTACAATTCACAGTGCTCACCATAGCACATACCCTCCCCAATGTCTATCACCCAGCCACCCCATCCCTCCCACCCCCCACCACTCCAGCAACCCTCAGTTTGTTTCCTGAGATTAAGAATTCCTCATATCAGTGAGGTCATATGATACACGTCTTTCTCTGATTGACTTATTTCACTCAGCATAACACCCTCCAGTTCCATCCACGTCATTGCAAATGGCAAGATCTCATTCCTTTTGATGGCTGCATAATATTCCATTGTGTATATATACCACATCTTCTTTATTCATTCATCTGTCGATGGACATCTTGGCTCTTTCCACAGTTTGGCTATTGTGGACATTGCTGCTATAAACATTGGGGTGCATGTACCCCTTCGGATCCCTACATTTGTATCTTTGGGGTAAATACCCAGTAGTGCAATTGCTAGATTATAGGGTAGCTCTATTTTCAGCTGTTGGAGGAACCTCCATACTGTTTTCCAGAGCAACTGCACCAGCTTGCATTCCCACCAACAGTGTAGGAGGGTTCCCCTTTCTCCACATCCCCGCCAACATCTGTCGTTTCCTGACTTGCTAATTCTAGCCATTCTGACGGGTGTGAGGTGGTATCTCATTGAGGTTTTGATTTGGATTTCCCTGATGCTGAGCGATGTTGAGTACTTTTTCATGTGTCTGTTGGCCATTTGGATGTCTTCTTTGGAAAAACGTCTGTTCATGTCTTCTGCCCATTTCTTGATTGGATTATTTGTTCTTTGGGTGTTGAGTTTGATAAGTTCTTTACAGATTTTGGATACTAGCCCTTTATCTGATATGTCATATGCAAATATTTTCTCCCATTCTGTCAGTTGTCTTTTGGTTTTGTTGACTGTTTCTTTTGCTGTGCAAAAGCTTTTTATCTTGATGAAATCCCAATAGTTCATTTTTGCCCTGGCTTCCCTTGCCTTTGGCGATGTTTCTAGGAAGAAGTTGCTGTGGCTGAGGTCGAAGAGGTTGCTGCCTGTGTTCTCCTTTAGGATTTTGATGGACTCCTGTCTCACGTTTAGGTCTTTCAACCATTTGGAGTCTATTTTTGTGTGTGGTGTAAGGAAATGGTCCAGTTTCATTCTTCTGCATGTGGCTGTCCAATTTTCCCAACACCATTTGTTGAAGAGACTGTCTTTTTGCCATTGGACATTCTTTCCTGCTTTGTCAAAGATGAGTTGACCATAGAGTTGAGGGTCCATTTCTGGGCTCTCTATTCTGTTCCATTGATCTATGTGTCTGTGTTTGTGCCAGTACCATACTGCCTTGATGATGACAGCTTTGTAATAGAGCTGGAAGTCCGGAATTGTGATGCCGCCAGCTTTGCTTTTCTTTTTCAAGATTCCTCTGGCTATTCGGGGTCTCTTCTGGTTCCATACAAATTTTAGGATTATTTGTACCATTTCTTTGAAAAAAGTGGCTGGTATTTTGATGGGGTTTGCATTGAATGTGTAGATTGCTCTAGGTAGCACTGACATCTTCACAATGTTTGTTCTTCCAGTCCATGAGCATGGAACGTTTTTCCATTTCTTTGTGTCTTCTTCAATTCCTTTCGTGAGTATTTTATAGTTTTCTGGGTACAGATCCTTTGCCTCTTTGGTTAAATTTATTCCTAGGTATCTTATGGGATTGGGTGCCATTGTAAATGGGATCGACTCCTTGATTTGTCTCTCTTCTGTCTTGTTGTTGGTGTATAGGAATGCCACTGATTTCTGTGCATGGATTTTACATCCTGCTACTTGACTGAATTCCTGTATGAATTCTAGCAGTTTTGGGGTGGAGTCTTTTGGGTTTTCCACATGGGGTATCCTATCATCTGCAAAGAGTGAGAGTTTGACTTCCTCTTTGCTGATTTGGATGCCTTTGATTTCTTTTTGTTGTCTGATTGCTGTGGCTAGGACTTCTAGTACTATGTTGAATAGCAGCAGTGAGAGTGGACATCCCTGCTGCGTTCCTGACCTCAGGGGAAACATTGAGAATGATATTCGCTGTAGGTTTTTCGTAGATGGCTTTTATGGTATTGAGGTATGTACCCTCTATCCCTATACTCTGAAGAGTTTTGATCAAGAAAGGATGCTGTACTTTGTCAAATGCTTTTTCTGCATCTATTGAGAGGATCATATGATTCTTGTTCTTTCTTTTGTTAATGTATTGTATCACGTTGATTGATTTGCGGATGTTGAACCAGCCTTGCAGCCCAGGGATAAATCCCACTTGGTCATGGTGAAGAATCCTTTTAATATACTGTTGGATCCTATTGGCTAGTATTTTGGTGAGAATTTTTGCATCCATGTTCATCAAGGATATTGGTCTGTAATTCTCCTTTTTGATGGGGTCTTTGTCTGGTTTTGGGATCAAGGGAATGGTGGCCTCATAAAATGAGTTTGGAAGTTTTCCTTCCATTTCTATTTTTTGGAACAGTTTCAGGAGAATAGTTATTAATGCTTCTTTAAATGTTTGGTAGAATTCCCCTGGGAAGCCATCTGGTCCTGGGCTTTTGTTTGTTGGGAGATTTTTGATGACTGCTTCAATTTCCTTAGTGGTTATAGGTCTGTTCAGGTTTTCTATTTCTTCCTGGTTCAGTTTTGGTAGTTGCTACATCTCTAGGAATGCACCCATTTCTTCCAGGTTATCTAGTTTGCTGGCATAGAGTTGCTCATAATATGTTCTTTTAATTGTTTGTATTTCTTTGGTGTTGGTTGTGATCTCTCCTCTTTCATTCATGATTTTGTTGATTTGGGTCATTTCTCTTTTCTTTTGGATAAGTCTGGCCAGGGGTTGATCAATCTTGTTAATTCTTTCAAAGAACCAGCTCCTGGTTTCGTTGATCTGTTCTACTGTTCTTTTGGTTTCTATTTCATTGATTTCTGCTCTGATCTTTATGATTTCTCTTCTCCTGCTGGGTTTAGACTTTATTTGCTGTTTTTTCTCCAGCTCCTTTAGGTGTAGGGTTAGGTTGTGTATTTGAGACCTTTCTTGTTTCTTGAGAAAGGCTTGTATTGCTATATACTTTCCTCTCAGGACTGCCTTTGCTGTATCCCAAAGATTTTGAACAGTTGTGTTTTCATTTTCATTGGTGTCCATGAATTTTGTTAGTTCTTCTTTAATTTCCTGGTTGACCCATTCATTCTTTAGTAGGGTGCTCTTTAGCCTCCATGTATTTGAGTTCTTTCCAACTTTCCTCTTGTGATTGAGTTCTAGTTTCAAAGCATTGTGGTCTGAAAATATGCAGGGAATGATCCCAATCTTTTGGTACCGGTTGAGACCTGATTTGTGACCTAGGATGTGATCAATTCTGGAGAATGTTCCATGGGCGCTAGAGAAGAATGTGTATTCCGTTGCTTTGGGAGGGAATGTTCTGAATATGTCTGTGAAGTCCATTTGGTCCAGTGTTTCATTTAAAGTCTTTATTTCCTTGTTGATCTTTTGCTTAGATGATCTGTCCATTTCAGTCAGGGGGGTGTTAAAGTCCCCCACTATTGTATTGTTGTCAATGTGTTTCTTTGCTTTTGTTATTAATTGCCTTATAAAAGTGGCTGCTCCCATGTTAGGGGCATAGATATTTACAATTGTTAGATCTTCTTTCTGGATAGATCCTTTAAGTAGGATATAGTGTCCTTCTTCATCTCTTATTACAGTCTTTGTTTTAAAATCTAATTTGTCTGATCTAAGGATTGCCACCCCAGCTTTCTTTTGGTGTCCATTAGCATGGTAAATGGTTTTCCACCCCCTCACTTTCAACGTGGGGGTGTCTTTGGCTCTAAAATGAGTCTCTTGCAGACAGCATATTGATGGGTCTTGTTTTTTAATCCAATCTAATAGCCTGTGTCTTTTGATTGGGGCATTTAGCCCATTTACATTCAGGCTAACTATTGAAAGGTATGAATTTAGTGCCATTGTATTTCCTGTAAGGTGACTGTTGCTGTATATAGTCTGTGTTCCTTTCTGATCTATGCTGCTTTTAGGCTCTCTTTTTGCTTAGAGGACCTCTTTCAATATTTCTTGTAGGACTGGTTTTGTGTTTGCAAATTCCTTTAGTTTTTGTTTGTCCTGGACGCTTTTACCTCTCCTTCTATTTTCAATGATAGCCTAGCTGGATATAGTATTCTTGGCTGCACATTTTTCTCGTTTAGTGCTCTGAAGATATCATGCCAGTCCTTTTGGCTGCCAGGTCTCTGTGGATAGGTCTGTTGCCAATCTAATGTTTCTACCATTGTAGGTTACATATCTCTTCTCCCGAGCTGCTTTCAGGATTTTCTCTTTGTCTCTGAGACTCATAGGTTTTACTATTAGATGTCGGGGTGTTGACCTATTTTTATTGATTTTGAGAGGGGTTCTCTGTACCTCCTGGATTTTGATGCCTGTTTCCTTCCCCACATTAGGGAAGTTCTCTGCTATAATTTGCTCCAATATACCTTCTGCCCATCTCTCTCTTTCTTCTTCTTCTGGGATCCCAGTTATTCTAATGTTGTTTCGTCTTATCGTATTGCTTATCTCTCGAATTCTGCCCTCGTGATCCTGTAGTTGTTTCTCTCTCTTTTTCTCAGCCTCTTTATTTTCCATCATTTGGTCTTCTGTATCGCTGATTCTTTCTTCTGCCTCATTTATCCTAGCAGTTAGTGCCCCCATTTTTGATTGCACCTCATTAATAGCCTTTTTGATTTCGACTTGGTTAGATTTTAGTTCTTTTATTTCTCCAGAAAGCGTTTCTCTAATAACTTCCACACTTTTTTCAAGGCCAGCTAATATCTTTAAAGTCATGATTCTGAACTCTAGGTCCGACATCGTACTAATGTCAGTATTGAGTAGGTCCCTGGCATACGGTATGACCTCTTGTTCTTTTTGCTGAGGTGATTTTTTTCGTCTTGTCATTTTGTCCAGAGGAGAACAGATGAATGAGAGAACAGAATGCTAACAGGTTAACAACGTCCCCAGCAAATATACTCTATAGAAATCAGAAAAGACCTGAAACCAGGGGACAAGAAAGGGAAAGAAAGAAGAGAAAAAAAAAAAAAAGGAAAAAGAGAAAGATAAAAACAAACAAAAACAGAACAAAAGAAAAAAAAAACAGAATATGATCAAATATGATCAGGCTAGTGCATAGATCAGTGCCACACACTAGCTTTTGGGCATATTTTCGTTGTTAGAAGAAAGTGCCTGCTAAAATTTTAAAGGAAGAAAGACATATATGTACAAAATAAGGGTTGATACAATGAAGGGATGGCAGATGACTGTAAAAATGAAAATTATAAAAGATTTTATAAAAGGAATTGATAAGATAAGAAGTTGTTTTTAAAAAGAAAGAAGAAGACTTAAAAAGAAAAAAGAAAAAAAAAGGGAGAGAATGTGATGAGGCAGGAGACTAGAACAAAGCCATACACTAGTGATTTAGGGTATATTTTGATCTGTTAGAAGAAATTGTATCTCAAAATTTTAAAGAGAGAACAACTTATATATATATGCCAAAAATAAGGGTAACTACTATGAAGGGATAAAAATATGACTCTAAAAATGAAAAATAAAAAAATGTTTTTTTAAAAAAAGGGATTGATAAGATGTTTGAAAAAGGGAAAAAGAAAAATGAAAAAAAAAAGCAGTTAAAAAAATTAACTTTGAAAAACTAATGAATTATGGTAAAAAAGCCATGAATTCTATGTGCAGTATTCCCCTAGCGCTGGAGTTCTCCCGTTCTCCTTGATCGGTAAACTTGGTCTTGGCTTGCTGGCTATTCGAGCTGATCTGGGGGCGGGGCCTGTTGCCGTGGTTCCCAAATGTCTTTGCCGGAGGCGGAATTGCCCCGCCCTTGTCGGTCTGGGCTAAGGAAGCTGGTGGGGTTTGCTCTCAGGAGCTTTTGTTCCTTGCAAGCTCTTGGTACAGCTTTGGAGGACCAGGGTGAAAATGGTGGCCTCCCAATCTTCGCCCGGAGGAGTTGAGAACTCGGGGCCCCGCTCCTCAGTGCGCCCCCAGAGAAAAGCAGTCACTCCCGTGTCCCCGGTCTCCAGCTGCACTCCGTGCTCACCCGGCCTGTGACCGAGCGTTTCTATCTCTGGCACCCGACCCCGTGTGGAGTCTCCAAACCCAGCAGATCCCTGCGGTGCGCTTCCGCGCCGCTCCTCCCAGGGGAGGAAGGGGAGTCTCCCCGGCTCTGCCGCTTGTTGGGTCCCTGCTGGAGGAGCAGTGGTCCGACTGGGCCGCGGATCACAGTTTATGGCAACCCCGAGCTGCGAGCCCGCGCCTCGGCTCCGTCTCTGCAGCCGGCTTCCCCACTCCGATACCTGGGAGCTCTGCCGCACTCAGGCTCCCCCGGTCTTTCTGTGACCCCGAGGGTCCTGAGACCACAGTGTCCCGCGAGGGTTCCACCCCCCGCTTAGCCACTG
>NW_027397105.1:9406479-9415728 GCF_003265705.2 Callorhinus ursinus | reverse complement strand
TCTGTGACCCCGAGGGTCCTGAGACCACAGTGTCCCGCGAGGGTTCCACCCCCCGCTTAGCCACTGGAGCGACGTCCCACAGCGGAGCCGACTTCTAAAAGTTCCGATTTTGTGCTCCGCAGCTCTAGCACTTGCCAGAAGCAGCCGACGGAGGCCCCTTCCCCCGCCATCTATCCTCCTGAATATCGCCTCAGATTCACTTCTTGCATGTCCTACCTTCTAGAAAGTGGTCGCTTTTCTGTTCAGAGTGTTGTTGCCACTCTCCTCTTCGATCTCCTGTTGAGTTTGTAGGTGTTCAGAATGGTTTGATCCCTATTCAGCTGAATTCCTGAGACCAGACGAAATCCAGGTCTCCTACTCCTCCGCCATCTTGCCCCGCCCCCCCCTTATGCTTTAAATTTCATTCTCAAATTGACGCCCCAGGGAGACATTTTCTGACTCCCAGACTAGATCAGATTTCCTTGTTAGCCTCTGAAGGCATCCTGCGCTTCTCCCTCACCACACTTACTGTAGTTGGTGGCAGCCCATTTGTGCATTGCTTGACTGCCTCTCTTCCCTGTAACGCTTGAAGCTCCGTGAGGACGGGGATGGTATCTGTTAGTCACTGTTTTACTAGCAGCACAGAGTAGGTGCTGAATAAATACCAGTTGAGTAAATAAACCTTGAGAGAGCTGTCACAGTGATTTGTTGCGTTAGTAAGAGGAAAGGGCTTGGTACCTTTGAGGTACTAAATGAGGGCTAGTGCCTATGACCATTGTGTTAGTTTGGGCCGCTATGGTATAACAGTCCCATAGCCTGGTGGCTTATAAAGGATAGGAACTTATCTCTTTCTTTCTTTCATTTATTTATTTTAGAGAGAGACAGAGCATGGGGGAGAGGGAGAAGCAGACTCCCAACTGAGCAGGGAGCCCGATGCGGGACTTGATCCCAGGGCTCTGAGATCGTGACCTGAGATGAAGGCAGGCGCTTAACTGACTGAGCCACCCAGGCGTCCCAGGAACTTATTATTCAAGTTCTAGGGGCCAGAATTCCCAGGTCAGGGTGCCAGTATGGTCAGCTTTTGGTGAGGGCCTTCTTCTGGGTTCCAGACTGGCAGTTTTTCACTTTATCCTCATATGGCAGAGCAGAGCAGAGAGAGAGGACGAAAGCTCTCCTGACTCTTAGAAGGGTACCAGTCCCATTCAAGAAGGCTTCACGCTATGGACCTGATCCAATCCTGATCAATGCACAAAGGCCTGACCTAATGCCATCATGTGGTGCTGGTGGGGGCGGGGGGGGGGACGGTTACAGTTTCAACATATGAATGGGGGGGGAAGCATTCAGTCCAGAGAAACCATTTTTAGAGATACACAGTTATAAAATATACGTAGCTACAGTCAGGATATATAGGAACAAGTAGGTCTCGGTAGCTAAAGAGCACCGGGCTTAGGAACACGGGGCTTAGGGGGGGTCGCCCAGGTGGCTCAGTCGGTTAAGCATCTGCCTTCAGCTCAGGTCATGATCCCAGGGTCCTGGGATTGAGTCCCGTTTTGGGCTCCCTGCTCAGTGGGGAGTCTGCTTCTTCCTCTGCCTCTGCCCCTCCTCCCTGCTCGTGCTCTCTTTGTCTCCAAATAAATAAATAAAATCTTAAAAAAAAAAAAAGGAACACTTAGGGAATTGGAAGAAAGGACAAGAATTCATGAGAAAAAAGAGAAGGGTGATGTTTATTGATAGGCTTACCCTGTCACCTCCACCCCTGCTGGTCGTGCTGTTGCATTATCTTTATTTTTTTTGTCCAGGCCTGGTGTGTGGTGGTCTTTGTTAACTGGATATTATGGGAGGTAAAGCTGAAGATTTCTTTGGTTTGTGATATGTTACACTAAGATAAGACCTTGTGGTAGGTCTTTAAACAATGCTTTTAAAATGTGTGCGTTTATATTAATCTTTACCAGAATGTCACAGGTAGACTCATGGTTGGTCTGCGTTGGTGGAATCATATAGATGAAGATGGAAAAAGCCACTGGGTGTTTGAGTCCAGGAAGGTAAACTGCCCTTTTTTTTTAAATTTATTTTTATTTTTTAAGATTTTTATTTATTTATTTGACAGAGAGGACAAGCAGGCAGAGTGGCGGGCAGAGGGGGAGGGAGAAGCAGACTCCCTGCTGAGCAGAGAGCCTGATGTGGGGCTCGATCCCAGGACCCTGGGACCATGACCTGAGACCATGACCTGAGCTGAAGGCAGACGCTTAACTGACTGAGCCACCCAGGCGCCCCTGCCCTTTTTTTTCTTCCCCCCAAAATGTCATTCAATAAATTTTGTGCAGATTACATTTGAATATTTATGGGTGAAGTATTCAGGATTAAAAGTACTACCCCAGATCACTTGGCGTGTCAGCACTAAACCAGATGGCCTTCTAAAGCTGCATTTTTCTGTCTAGTTGAGACTGGAAGTAAGGCACGTACAGGAAGGAAGCCTCTGAGAAAGGATTTTGGGTCCGAGTTTGTTCTGTGTGCTGAGCTGCTTGTCAGGGGCTGCTGATAAAGGACTTCTGAGGACCCTCAGCTTTGTGTTGCTGTGCCTGGTCTCTCCCGGGATCTGTCCCTGTCAGCAGATAACTGCTTCCAGCAGCTCCTTCTGTCTTTGCTCCTGTGGTTCATTTCCACATGTGGGTAGAGAAAAGAAAAAGAAAAAGAAAAAGAGGGATTACAAGTAGACAGAAAATGTGAATCAGCCTGCACAGTGTTCTTGAAGCCTCTGCCTTCAGGAGCCCTCGGGGATGCTCATCTGTTTTGGGTTAGCCTCCTTATCTGTAGCAAACATTCAGTTTCCCTGTGGAATCAGCGTGGGAGGCATGGGAGGCGGAGGACAGAATTTTTGCAGAACATTACTAATTAAGTTGTTTGCCTTCTGCTTGGAACAGCCTTGACGAGTTCTACTTCTGAGAAAGCAGTATTGTGCTTAGGGATAAGCCCACATTCCCTTATATTATACAAACTATATGGAAGCAACTCACCACCCTTTTAAGATTTCTGGGTATTGCTAAGAGATTTTGGCCATTGTCCCAGATCCCCTGATTCCATTTCTTTCTCTGGGCCCTGACTTGACTTTTTAGCCTTGATTTCCTTGATCCTTAGCTCATACATGTGATTCAAAGCTTCTTTATGAATAAACAGTATAAGAGCAGGAAGAATTGAGAAGACTGTCAGAAACAACCTTTACCTTTACCCATGTCTTGGGTCATGACAGACTGTCCATTCTGCCCCGAATGGGCAGATAATACAAAATTCTTGAGTTACAGCATATTTAAGCCAGTTCCTAAAATTAAATAGTGGTAGATATACAACTGTTCTTTGTGGGGTATGGTTTCTAACTTGGGGCTTGGGTCATCTTTATTAATTTATTCAGATTTTAGACTTAGGTGTTTTTCATGAAAAATGTGAAACTTTTTACTGATGAATACTACGGTACTGGTTATTAAGTCCATATTCTTTCTTAGGCATCTGCTCAAGAGAGTAAAACTGTTTCCGAGGCTGAATCAAGAATCTTTTGGTTGGGACTTATTGCCTGTCCAGTGCTGTGGGTAATATTTGCCTTTAGTGCACTCTTCTCCTTCAGAGTGAAGTGGTTGGTGAGTATCAGTGAGGATGTACGGACAATTCATTAGGATGTTTGATGGGTAATCACCATAAGCAACCATCTATGCTAACATTAGGGACTTGTCTTTTATTTATTTTTTAATTTTTATTGTTATGTTAATCACCATATATTACATCATTTGTTTTGGTGTAGTGTTCCATGATTCATTGTTTGTTCATAACACCAAGTGCTCCATGCAGAATGTGCCCTCTTTAATACCCATCACCAGGCTAACCCATCCCCCTACCCTCCTCCCCTCTAGAACCCTCAGTTTGTTTTTCAGAGTCCATCATCTCTCCTGGTTCGTCTCCCCCTCTGACTTACTCCCCTTCATTCTTCCTCTCCTGCTATCTTCTTCTTTTTCTTTTTTCTTAAAATATGTTGCGTTATTTGTTTCAAAGTACAGATCTGTGATTCAACAGTCTTGCACAATTCACAGCGCTCACTGTAGCAATACCCTCCCCAATGTCTATCACCCAGACACCCCATCCCTCCCACCCCCCACCACTCCAGCAACCCTCAGTTTGTTTCCTGAGATTAAGAATTCCTCATATCAGTGAGGTCATATGATACATGTCTTTCTCTGATTGACTTATTTCACTCAGCATAACACCCTCCAGTTCCATCCACGTCGTTGCAAATGGCAAGATCTCATTCCTTTTGATGGCTGCATAATATTCCATTGTGTATATATACCACATCTTCTTTATCCATTCATCTGTCGATGGATATCTTGGCTCTTTCCACAGTTTGGCTATTGTGGACATTGCTGCTATAAACATTGGGGTGCACGTACCCCTTCGGGTCCCTACATTTGTATCTTTGGGGTAAATACCCAGTAGTGCAATTGCTGGATCGAATGGTAGCTCTAATTTCAACTGTTTGAGGAACCTCCATACTGTTTTCCAGAGTGGTTGCACCAGCTTGCATTCCCACCAACAGTGTAGGAGGGTTCCCCTTTCTCCACATCCCCGCCAACATCTGTCGTTCCCTGACTTGTTAATTTTAGCCATTCTGACGGGTGTGAGGTGGTATCTCATTGAGGTTTTGATTTGGATTTCCCTGATGCCGAGCGATGTTGAGCACTTTTTCATGTGCCTGTTGGCCATTTGGATGTCTTCTTTGGAAAAATGTCTGTTCATATTTTCTGCCCATTTCTTGATTGGATTATTTGTTCTTTGGGTGTTGAGTTTGATAAGTTCTTTACAGATTTTGGATACTAGCCCTTTATCTGATATGTCATATGCAAATATTTTCTCCCATTCTGTCAGTTGTCTTTTGGTTTTGTTGACTGTTTCTTTTGCTGTGCAAAAGCTTTTTATCTTGATGAAATCCCAATAGTTCATTTTTGCCCTGGCTTCCGTGCCTTTGGTGATGTTTCTAGGAAGAAGTTGCTGCGGCTGAGGTTGAAGAGGTTGTTACCTGTGTTCTCCTTTAGGATTTTGATGGACTCCTGTCTCACGTTTAGGTCTTTCAACCATTTGGAGTCTATTTTTGTGTGTGGTGTAAGGAAATAGTCCAGTTTCATTCTTCTGCATGTGGCTGTCCAATTTTCCCAACACCATTTGTTGAAGAGACTGTCTTTTTGCCATTGGACATTCTTTCCTGCTTTGAGGGACTTGTCTTGAATAGGCAGCTCCATTACACATTTCCCAAGTTCTCCCCAACTCTGCTTTTCTCTAAGAGCTGGAGAGCCGAATCCTCTTAAACACCCAGTTTCACCGATTCCCCAAGTGCCTAGCAGAATTTTGATTTAACCCACCTCGTATGGAGGTTACCATCTATTTATCACAGTATTATCTTGTTGGATGTTCAATAAACTCCAAACATGTTTAGCTTAGTTTGGAACTAACAGAGGGGTATTCTCTGAAAATATTAGTTGGTAACTTGTTCTGGTTGTCTGTTGCTTATAGTGTAAATCTTCCCAGAACGTAGTGGCTTAAAAATAAATTTTTATTTCCCTCATCAAGCTACAAATAAAATATAAATAATAAATAAAATAATAAAATAAATAATAAAATAAAATAATAAAAATAAAACAATTTATTATCTCTCTCAGTTTCTCTGGTTTAGGAACTGTTGGGGGGCCTGGTCTGGGAGGTTGTGGGTTGGGGTCCATGTGGTTGCAGTCAGGCATTGGCTGGAGCAGCTTCAGGCATCTCCTCTTTGTGAAGTCCCATGGCCTTTCCATATGGTCTCACCACATGGCCATGTAGGGCTTCCTCACAGCATGGCGGCTTCATGGCAGTTAGAATTCTTCCTTGGAGGGTCACAGCTCTGACTGGGAGTGGCTCAGCTCAGATGCTGAATCGCCTCTTACAGCTGTGTGAGTTTGCTCCAGCTGCCTTCTGGGGGACTTAGACACCAGAACTTCATTTTCTCACAGTTCTGGAGGCTAAAAGCCCCAGATCAGGATGTTGGGAGGTTTGATTTCTTCTTTCTGAGGCCTCTCTCCTTGGCTTGCGGATGGCCGTCTTTCCCTTGTGTGTCTTCATGTGGTCTTTCCTCTATGCGTGTGTGTGTCCTAATCTCTTTTTACAAGGACACCAGTCATACTGGATTAGGGTCCGCCCTAGTAACCCCGTTTTACCTTAATTACCTCTTTAAAAACCGTGTCTCCAAATACAGTGACATTCTGAGGTGCTGGGGTTAGGATTTCAACATTATAATTTTGGGGAGATACAACTCAGGCCATGGCAACAATCTAGGCTCAGAAATCATTCTTTTGTCACCTGTCCACACTCAGGGGAATGGGAATTAAGCTCTCTAGCTTGATTGGGGGGGGGAGAAAGTTCTAGAAAAGCATGTGAAACAGATATTACTACCATGTTTGGAAAATATGATCTGTCACTTGACCCAAATGTGATTCTTGTTCTTTTCATAGTTGAGTTTATCTCACATAACATTTCTTGATACCAGGTATATTTTGGCTTTAATTATGTTTTTTCCCATATTTTGAATATTTTCTTGTCTCTGTTTTGCTATATAGGCTCTTTTTTTGTTTGTGTGTGCACATATATGCTTTCCCTTTTGGGATTTGGGAGGTTTATTGTGTATTTTTAGTTTTTCGTATAGGTCTCTCTCTTATAGTTTGTATCACACCCTCTTTCATGGATTGGGAAATGTAGTGAGTATGTCCTGGTTTCCTGCTGTGAAGGATGGCACAGTTAATACCCATGCTTTTTCCCACCTCTCCTCCCTGCTTCTGCCTTTGGGTTTCTGTTGGTTATAGGCTTATTTTAGTTGTTTTAAGTATTGTACTTAAACCTGTTTCTTGATCTCTCGAGTCTGTTAGAAAGGGAACAAGAGAAACACTCTTCTGTCCCTTCTGTTGTTTCTTCCCTTCCTCTTGCCCAAACTCTGTTTGCCTCCAGTATTAGTTTTGTCGTCAAGGTTTAATAATTACCTTTTGAAATGATGTTTCTTACTGGGTGTTCATTCTTTGATCTATTTAAATACACTGATTCAGTTCTATTAACTGCAGCTTTTCCTTTTACCTCCTGGTTGGCTAAATTTCATTGTTGGGTGATTTTTTTTTTTTTTCCAAAAAACTAACAGATGTTATTTTCCTTTGGCTCTGTCATATTTAAGAATATGAGCCTGTTGGGGCGCCTGGGTGGCTCATTTGGTTGAGCATCTGACTCTTGACCTCAGTTCAGGTCTTGATCTCAGGGTTGTGAGTTCAAGCCCTGTGTTGGGCTCCATGTTGGGCTTGAAGCCTACCTAAAAAAAAAAAAAAGAATATGAACCCATTGACTTCATTCATTCTTTTTAAATTTTTAAAATTTTTTATTGTTACTATTTTCATTTTTAAGTAATCTCTACACCCAACAAGGGGGCTCTGACTTAACCTCCCCGAGATCAAGAGTCCCATGTTCTACCAACTGAGCCAGCCAGGCGCCCTCCTGTTGACTTCATTCTTGATCAGTGATGTGGCGGGGTGGGTCACAGGTTCTTTCTTGCAGCTTTAGAAGACATTACATCATTATTGTTTTATATTGAATATTGTAGAGAAATCTGAGGCCGGGTTCACTTAACCTGCATGTAAGTGAGTGCATCATTTCTCTCCCTGAATGAAGAAATTGTATTTTTTTTAATTCTTGAGTTTTAAAAAAATCCAGAGTATCCTTGTGTTTATTTTTCTATATTGATTTTTCAGGAAATTATGTACTCCTTGAATATGTAGATGCAGGTTTTGCTTTGAATCGGGACAGTTGTCTTCTGTCAAGTGTTTACATTCATTTATGTTTTATTTTTGGGCATCTCTGATTCCGAGGGACCAGTTATCTCTCTGTTGGGTCATTTTTTATCTGTTCTCCTCTATCATCTGTCATTTTTTCCTCTGCTTATTCAATCAGGAAGTCTTCTTAGGACTCTTCCAGATGCCAGAGCTGTTCCAGGCCCTGGGGTGTGGTTGGTGACCAGCTAGACAAGGTCACTGCTCTGGTAGAGCCTCTGTGCTGGTGGAGCACGCTGGAAAGGGCAGGGTTGAGAATAGTGGTCACTCCCAGCGGGTGGGCGGCAGCGGCTTCCACGTGCACTTCCTTAGTTCTGCCAGCCCCATTTTCATCTCCGCCTCTTGCCCTGCGTTACCTTCACGCTCCTTTGAATTCTTTAAGTTCTTCCATAGGGTGATGTGTTCCCAGAGATGCTCTTATCTTGGGGGGCTATATTTCTTTCAGAATAGATTCTTCACCTTTTACATACTATATTCCTTTCTTACTATTTTCTCCTCCTCCATCATCATTTTCTTTTTCCTCCTCATCTTCTTCATTTTTTTCTTTTTCATCATCATCATCATCATCATCATCATCTTCCTCCTCCTTCTCCTCCCCCTGCCCCTCCTCCTCCATAGTTTTGCATGGATGCCTTACCCTCTTTCCCTTTCCAGTTTGCTCATGCTTGCAGTAGCAGCTCTGTCCAGACCTCTCCATGCTGGCTTAGTGCGGGTGAGTTCCCCTTGACTGCCTCTGGGTGGTGTCTGAGACGTCTGGGCTCTGCTTTGAGCTAGAGTGAGAACCCTGGCTTTCGTGTCCTGAGGTGTATGTGTGAGGAGAGGGCCGCGGCCCAGCCTCCGGCTGCCTCACTAGCTTGCTTGGCCTTTGCCTTCTCTTAGATAGTGCAGTTCTTTCTCCTGGGTGGGTGTCTGCTTCATGCTGGTGCCACCTTCCTGCTTTAGATCGTTTGTGAGGCCCCGGAGCCTTAGCATCCATCTGGGGGAGTCAGCCCTGTCCTTCCCTAGCACTGGTTCCCCTTCTCTAAAACAGAGCTGGGAAGGGTTATGTGGAAGGTGGTTTGGGATCCTGTCACTCAGCCTCTCCAGGAACGTCTTCCTACCCCTGTCCCACTGACAACATGGGCTTGATGATTGCTGGTCCTTCTGTGCTTCTCCTTCTTACCAGCGGGGCATCTCATTGCAGGCTGCTGGGATTATTGCCTGTGTTGTGTGGTCGGTGGTTGGGAGTCATGTCTCTTTCTGCCTTTTTTCTCAGGGCTGTCTATATCCTTTGGACTTCATTCTCCAAGGTGTTGGGGGTGGTGATCATCAGTGAAATTTCCGTTAGAGGGTCTTTGGAGAGTTAGGAGTTGCGTAGAGCAAAACCAAGCTGGCTTTTTCTCTGACTGCCAGCAAA
>NW_027397105.1:9403809-9406379 GCF_003265705.2 Callorhinus ursinus | reverse complement strand
CCCCGCTTTTTTAAAAATGTTTACTAGTACCAACTCATTTGCCTTTTTTTTAGCCTATTTTTTTAAACCTCTTTTAAGTCTGTGTATTTTAAAAATCTATTCTATATTAGGGAGAGAGAGATATTGATGTCTGGTTTCACTACACCATCTTAAACCAGATGTCTGCTTGTTTTAACTTATAAATAGATTTTAAAATTTGTTGCGGGACCCATGTTCAGTCTGTGAATTCAGGTGGTCCCTGGCATGTTAGGAGTGTCCCAGTTTGAGAAGCAGGAGAAGTTGAAAGAGATTTATTTCAATAAAAATATAGTTTTATGTTTATTTAGGTAACCAACAACCTTGTATAATTCTGATGTGTTTATTTCTGTGAAACACAAGTTTGAAACAGCAAGTACAATTCCACTTTTACTAAGAATTTGTATCTATTCCTTAATTAAACATTCAAACCCTTTAACTTCCTTAAAATCAGCTGCACAGCTTGTTAAGGGTTAAGGAGAGTAAGTCTGGATTGGAGAGAAATACTCTGTTTAGCTGTGTTGCTTTTTAGGGATAGAAACATTTCCAGGGTAATTCTTTTAACAGCAGATGGGTTGATAAGTTGTTTATTCTAGAGCAGGGATTGGCAAACTATGGCCTGTGGGCCAAATCTAGCCCAACACCTGCTTTTGTAACTTTTTATTGGGACCCAGCCTTTCCTGTTTCTTTACATATTGTCTGTGGGGCTTTGGGGCTTGAATGGCAGAGCTGAGTGTTTGCAACAGAGATCACATGGCCCACAAAGCCTAAAATATTTATCTGGCCTTTAACAGAAAAACTGCCAACCCCTGTTCTAGAGTAACCATGGGACCTCCTTACATTGTCCTAATTAACTTTTCTTCCCTTATATTTAAAGAGTAGGCTTGAGTTTCTGATTCTCAGTCTTTAATGTTCTTAGTGGGATCACCTGGAGGTTCCCAGATGTGGCCACAAGGAAGAAGCCACTCTGCCAAAGTGCATTTCCTCCTAGTGCTTCCCCTGCACCCTGTTCTTCACAGGAGGCAAACACCTGTTGATTGCTGCCTTGCCCTTGTGGCTCTTTTCCCAGAAGCCGATTGTCTCTCTCATACACACAGACAGACAGACAGACAGACACACACACACACACACACACACACACACACTAGCATAGAGCAGATTCTTCTCTGCATGCTCTCGGTTTACTGAGCTTGATCTCTTGACCATTCTTTTTTTTTTTAAAGATTTTATTTATTTGATAGAGAGAGAGCATGAGCAGGGGGAGAAGCAGACTCTCTGCTGAGCAGGGAGCCCGATGCGGGGCTCCATCCCAGACACCTGGGATTATGACCTGAGCCTAAGGCAGATGCTTAAGTGACTGAGCCACCCAGGCAGCCCTTTTCTTTCATAATTGTTAAGGGAATAATTAACATTTGAGCCTCTTCTGAATCTCATTTATTTTTTTTTATCTTTATTTGGAGACCCATGGAAAATACTAGAGAGAGAAAATGGTCCCTCCACTGCATCCCCAGGGGCTAGCATGGGGACTGGTATATAGCCTTATGCTAAGCAGGTATTGGATGGGTCTGTTCTGCCAAGTTAAGGAGTCTCATTGGCACAAGCCCCACCCATGAGCTTCCTTTTCCTTCTCTTTTCCATGACAGTCTGCTTTGTTTGTTTGTTTGTTGCATGGAAAAAGGTCTTTCAGTTTTAGGCCAGTAACCAGTGATTATTTTTTCTTTCCCAGGCAGTGGTTATCATGGGTGTGGTGCTACAAGGTGCCAACCTATATGGTTACATCAGGTGCAAAGTGGGCAGCAGGAAGAATTTAACCAACATGGCTACATCTTATCTCGGAAAGCAGTTTTTAAAACAAGTAAGTGTTTTCTGCATGTTTCGTTTTGATGTGGTCAGTGACTAATGCAATCATTTTAATTCTTACAGAGTTTGATTTTTAGGAAATACTTAAAAAATAAGTTTTTTGAAGCCCATATTTAGGTATGAGATGATAAAGTTTTGTTAATTACTCTTGACTTTTAGGACATTCTAGAAATATGTTGTCAGTGCCGTGAAATTATTTTATTTATTATTATTATTTTTTAAAGATTTTATTTATTTGTTTGACAGAGAGAGACACAGCGAGAGCAGGAACACAAGCAGGGGGAGTGGGAGAGGGAGGAGCAGGGAGCCGATGTGGGACTCGATCCCAGGACCCTGGGATCATGACCTGAGCCGAAGGCAGACGCTTAACGACTGAGCCACCCAGGCGCCCTATTTTATTTATTATTTATTTATTTTTTGGAAAAAATTTATTATTTTTTTAAGAAAAAAATTTGGAGGGGGAGGGGCAGAGCAAGAGGGTGAGAGAGAATCTTGAGCAGGCTCCATGTGGAGCTTGATGGGGCTCAGTGTCATGACTGAAATTATGACTTGAACTGAAATCAAGAGTCCCGACTGAGCCACCCAGGCGCCCTGCGCTGAAATATTTTACTTTATTTTATTTTATTTTATTTATTTTAATTATTTAATTTTATTTATTTTATTTTATTTTATATTTTATTTTATATTTTATTTTA
>NW_027397105.1:9317578-9403709 GCF_003265705.2 Callorhinus ursinus | reverse complement strand
TATTATTTTATTTTTATTTTATTTTATTTTATTTTATTTATTTTTTATTATTTTATTTTATTTTATTTTAATTATTTTATTTAATTTTATTTATTTAATTTTTTAATTTAATTTAATTTTATTATTTTATTATTTTATTTTATTTTATGGTTTCCTTTTTTTAATTTAAATTCAGTTAATTAACATATATTATTAGTTTCAGAGGTAGAGTTCAGTGATTCATCATTTGCATACAACACCTAGTGCTCATTCCATCACATGCCCTCCTTCATGCCCATCACCCAGTTACCCCAGCCGGCCCCCCAACTCCTCTCCAGCAACCTTCAGTTTCTTTCCTATGCTTAAGAGTCTCTTGTGGTTTGTCTCCCTCTCTGATTTCATCTTGTTTCATTTGTCCCAGGTTTTTTTTTTTTTTTACTAACCAGAATCATGCTGTATGTATTGTTCTTTGATGTGCTTGTTGATGTTCTCAGCCTAGCACACTCCCTTTATCCATTCTATATTCCATAGAAATAGTGTCACTGTTTGGGTTGCTTCATTCTGCTGTTATAATTATGCCCACTTTTGTGCACAAAGTTGAGCACCGGGGTTGGAATTTGAGGGGAAGAGTGCCAGTTTGAGCCCTTGGCAGTCTGAGGTGAAGGTGTGTTGACTTGGCATTGAGCAGGTGGCAGGCCGTGTATGCTGACTCGGGCAGGAGGGTGGTTGGACTGTGAATTTGGGACCCACAGGCCAATGGCATCCAGTGTGACAGGGACGTGGCAGGTTTTGCTTTTAACTTTTGTTTTTCTGGGAAACTCGATCTCTCCTATTCTAAATGAAAGCCTTGCTGGATAGAGTATTCTTGGCTGTAGATTTTTTCCTTTTAGCAGTTGGAATTGATCATGCCACTTTCTTCTGGCCTGCACAGTTTCTGCTGAAAAACCCACTGATAGCTGTATGGGGTTTCCCTTGTATGTACCTGCTTTCCTTTCTCTTGCTGCTTTTAAAATTCTCTGTCACTGCTTTTGGCCATCTTATTTACTTTGTATCTTGGTGCAGACCTCTTTGGGTTGGTTGTGTTGGGCGCTCTCTGTGCCTCCTGGATCTGGATTTCTCTTTCCTTCCCCAGATTCAGGAAGTTTTTAGCTATTATTTCTTCAGACAATCTTCTGCCCCCTTTTCTCTCTCTTCTCCTTCTGGGATCCCTATCATGCGACTTATGCTTGACAGTGTTGCTGAGTTCCCTGGGTCTATTCTTATTTGCATATTTTCCCCCTCTCATCTGCTCAGCTTGATTACGTTCCATGACCCTGTCCTCCAGGTGGCTGATCCTTTCTTCTATTTCCTCTTGTTTGTGGTTTATTCCAGGTGGTCTATTTTTATTTCCATTTAGTGAGTCCAATAGCTCTGATTGGTTCTTTTTTACATCTCCTATCTCTTGGTGGAGGGTCTCATGGGGTCCTGCACTCCTTTCTCAATTCTAGCGAGTATCTTTGTGAGCATTACTTTAAATTCACTATCAGACATATTACTTATCTCTGTTCCGCTTAGGTCTCCTGCTCTGATTTTGTTCTGTTCTTTCATTTGGGACATATTCCTCTGTCTCCTCAATCTGTCTATTGCTGCGTCTGTTTCTCTGTGTTAGAAAAGTCAGCTACTTCTCCTGCACTTGAAAGTAGTGGCTTTCTGAAGAGGAGGTCCTACAGTGCAATGTCTCCTTTTCAGCAGAAAATGGTGCTTTAGGGGTGTCTCCTATGTGTGTTGCTCCAGGGGTGTCCTACTGTTGTGACTGGGATGTGTTTGCCTTCAGTCCAGCCTGCGATGGCTCTCTCCCTATTGTGGGCAGAGTCTGGTGCCCGTGATGTTAGTGGGCCGGTCCAGGGCTGCCTTGGGCTTGAGTTGAGGCAGACTAGGTGTTTGCCAGAGATGCAGTAGCACCAAACTGCAGGCACTGTCCGTGTGTTGTCCCCTGAGAAGGACAGGGTGAAGCCTGCAGTCAGATGAGCTGCCTGCCCCCAGCCCACTCCGGGGGTCACAGACGGGTGTGTGGTTATCTTCCCCTCTCCCTGGAGCAGGACTCACTTTGGAGTGGTGCTGGCCCTCGTCTGGGCTGCACACACAGTGCCAGGTTTGTGGCACCGCTTTGACGGGATCTTGCCAAGAGTGATCGGAGGGGGTGGATCTGCTTCGCTGTGGCCTCTTGTCTATGCCGGGCTGCGGAGAGTCTGTTCTGCCAGTTTTCGGGCTGCTCTCTGGGTTATTTATACTGACGTGGGTGCTCTCTAGGTGGTCATGCGGCAGGAAGTGAGCCCAGGGTCGTCCTACTCTGCCATCTTCCCAGCAGTTTCTCCCTGAAAGATTTTAAAACCAGGGATAAACTATCATTGATAACAACTTATATTTTTAAAAAATTCCCTTAAGTTCAGTAGCTTTCGATTAATTCTGGTGGCTCTAAATGAAGTTTTGGAGAATGTATTTTATGATTTTAGGATTTATGGTAAGAACAAGTAGAAACATAAGACTGGATCATTAAAGGTTGTTTTAGAGCACTCAGATTTGTTTGTTTTTTAGAACATAAAGATTTTACTATGGCTCCCCAATATGAAGATTTAAATCAGGGATTTCAGTGGAATAAGTAAATCACTTGGGAGAATTGATTAGGTACTTTGTATGATACCTCACATTTGTTTTTAGTGCAGTAGGTTGGGCAGGTAATGTTTACAGGACAGTGATTTTCAAACTTGAACCTGCCTAAGAATCCCCTGCAGGGCTAAAACAAAGATGGCTGAGGCCTACTCCCAGAGCTGACCTGGCGGGGTCTCACAATTTGCATGTCTCGCAAGTTCCCAGGTGGGTGGTGGTCCCAGGACTATGATGCTGGTGGTCCAGGGACTGCGTTAGATGGCTAGAGCCCTGACAGATTGAGTGACCTCATAAGGATATACAGCTAACCCGTGGAACTTAGCTAGGGCCTAGCCCACCTCTTCTCTCTTGAAATTCATTGTTCTTTCCATTCTGCTGTATAGTTTCTCTTGTATAAATGATGAAAAGTCCAGAAAACGAACAGTCTTGTAGGGACATGAGTCTCTGCCTGAAGGACTTTTGCACAGTCCCAGGTACACCTTTGCAGGGGTCCACCGTATGGTAATTGTCAAGTGTATGTTGAATAGTTTTTTCCCTTTGGATTTTTAGCATTTATGAGGCAGGGAGGGACATTGAATACAGGGAAATTGAGCCTTGACCCTGACATAACACGGGTCGGGTCAGTAGAGTTGCATGGCACCTGGCGGTATTCAGCTAGCGTAGGACCGGCTTGCTGGACATCTCGGGGGATCCTTTGATGTACTTCTCCACCTCGCCAACGTTTTTAACATAATCGGGCCATGCACTGTGAGGTAGTAGTGTAGAGGTGGTCCTGCTTACAGACATGGGGTGTTTTCCTAGTGCTTTGAAGGCTGGCATGTCAAGTAGAATAGTTCTCACTATGAAAGAGTTCTTTCTCTTTTGCAGAACACCGGAGATGAGCAGACTTCCTGAAGAGAGTGAGAGCAAGTTCACGTGTCCTGTTGTACTGGGGAACAGCTGAAGAGATTCTTGACTCTGAGGCTTTTGGAACTCAGTACATGTTGCAAAGAGGAGTGTTGGGTTTGTTTTTCCGGCTTAAAATTTACTTTAAAAAAATGGAAAGTTTAGTTTTCATATCAAGTTTTTATTCTCTTTCTAGCACTTTGGGGCTTGAAAGTATGGTGTGGCCAGGAACATTGTCAGAATTGGTTCCTGGCTTATACATGTATGCACATAGTCCTGTAATGTCCATATACCCTAAATTACTGAAAGTGCGTTCGTGTACGTACGTAATGGAGACCTTTGCATTTGGATCTGTAGAATATAGGAGGATGTTCTCGGTCTGTCTCAGAAATCTAGGTGTGTACATATTATTTCTGTAGATTATTGTCAGAAGAAAGTTTTGCTTCCATGGGAAGAGTGAGCACTTTGGCCTATGTGTAAGTTAGAAATAATTGTTAATTTTACAACTTAATGAATACTTTGTGATGAAACGTCTTATCTTAGTCACTCACAGGCAGGTAAAAAACAAATTTGGGCCAATGGTTAACTAGTTTGTAAATTTTATTTTTATTCGTAATAACTCATGTCCTTAAGGCCCAGCTAATGTAAATGGAATTTTCATAGTTTATGGTTAGGGGATTCCTTAGAGATTGCTGCTGTTCTATTTATTTTTTGGAAGGGAAAGTCAGATTTTACTTTAGAACTCCTAGAAGCTCTTCAGTGGGCCTTGGCCTAATGAAATCTATCTTTTATCACTAAAAGAGTATTATTCTTATGTCATAGTGAGAATGATCATTTAAATACTTGGCATAATAAATGCCTAAAAGACATTTTATTGTATGAATCTATTTTTTTTTTCTTGCTATAATGGGGATATTGTAAATCATGCCTTTGTATTAATGGTATTTCTTAAAGCAATATATGTCACCAATCTACAAGTGGTTGTAGGAGTCTATAAATTCTGTTGTAGGTTCTGTAAACTTTGTTGGTGTCTTTTAACCAGCAGATTATTTTGTGGAATGTATTTATACATTGTTAAAAATTTTAAAAAGATGTTTAATTGAATAAGTGTCTTTATTGGAGTGATAGCTTTTGAAGGTGCATAACTTTATATTTGTATAAAACCCTACCGTTTACAAAGCACTTCAACATGTGTAATTTCCTTTCATCCTCACGACAAACTGGTTATGTGTGATATGTGTTTACAGCTGATGAAACTGGCTTTTAGGTTTATTGAGTGCTTTGTCCAAGGAAACACAGATTACGGGAAGACCCGCCAAGATATATTATGGTTTTTAGAGGAAATATTTGTCTCTGAATATCTTTTGCTTTCTTAGGGATCATTAATTTACTAAGTGTTTCTTTGCCCTTTTGCTTATACTCATCTGGTGAGGCAGTCGATACTGCCTAAAGATGTGTGTTGAATCGGAAAGCTCTAAATTAAATCTTTAGTGCTGAGAATCTGACTGGGGCCACATTGGTATGGTACTTGAGGTAGCTGTGTCATTATTTGAACCTGTAATCCTAAGCCAAACAGGAATTGAGTTTGGGAATATGCCTGTGGCAGAATCTACCACTTATTTCCTAAATTCAGTTTTTCTCTTCTACAGGTTTCCCCCTTATTAGCAAGGACAAGGCAACAGACAGCTTTCCTCAGATTTTCCTGCATCTTGGTGTGGCCGTGTGAGTGCGTTCTGGCCAATGGATGCACTTGCAGGAAGGATTCTTAAAAGGAGGGGCCTAGGGGCGCCTGGGTGGCTCAGTCTGTCAGCATCCGACTCTTGATTTCGGCTCAGGTCATGATCTCAGGGTCCTGGGATTGAGCCCTGCTTGGGTCTCGGCGCTCAGCGGGGAGTCTGCTTGAGATTCTCCTCCTTCTACCCCCTACTCTCTCTCTCTCTCAAATAAAGAAATAAATAAAATCTTAAAAATAAAGAGGGGCCTACCCATCCCATCCCCTTTTGTCCTTCCTGCTAGCTGAAATGTAGACATGATAGATGGAGCTTGAGCAGCCATCTTGGACTATGGGATGGAAGCCTCTTTTTATGAATAACAGAAATAAGGTAGGGATTGTCTGAGTTCTCCCTGATGGGGATAGCAGCCCTGAGCTGCCTGTCTGAATTTTTAGGTGAGAAACAAACTTCTCTCTTGTTCAAGTGTTACTGTTTTGGCTTTTCTGTTCCTATAGCTTAACAGAATTCTTATCAATACAGTATATTTTTAGCATCCTCTATAATGGTTTCTGTAAGTATAGCATTTAGGATGTAATAATTCAGTAAACACATATTTGTCCTTTTCTCTGTGTGGTAATAAAGTTACTGTTATTGGTGCTGATGAGTTCAGTGGTTCCAGATGCCATTGCTGCATAAAAATTTAGTGGTGTAAAACATTTTGTTACGCTTACACGTGCTGTGGGACAGGAATTTGGAAATGGCCTGGTGGGGACAGCTTTTCTCTGCTATACAGTATCTGGGGCTCAGCTGTAGGCCTGTCTTTACACGTTGGCTAGGGGCAGGAAACTCGGGGGGTGTCTTCAGCCAAGGGTCTGGAGGTTGATGTTGGCTGTCAGTTGGGAGCTCTGCTAGGTTGTTGTTGGAACACCTACATTTTTTTTTCTTTAAAAGATTTTATTTGACAGAGAGAGAGGGATCACAAGTAGGCAGAGTGACAGGCAGAGGGAGAGGGAGAAGCAGGGCCCCGCTGAACAGAGAGCCCGATTTGGGGCTCGATCCCAGGACCTTGGGTTCATGACCTGAGCTGAAGGCAGACGCATAACCGACTGAGCCACTCGCAGGCACCCCAGGAACACCTACATTTGTGACGTCTTTGTGTGGTCTCTGTGTAGGCTTATTTGGGCTTCTTCACAACCTGGTAGCTGGATTCTCAGAGCAAGCTTCCCTAGAGAGCAAGAGAAGCACATGGTGTTTTTATGACTAGTCTGAGACTCCACCTAACATCACTCTGCTCTTATCTGGTGGTTGACATGGTTGCCAAGGTTCCCGTGAGTTCAAGGGAAGGGTATGTGGTGGACCCAAGCTTGATGAGAGGACTGTCAAGATTCATTATAAACAAGGTTATGTGGGCTCGGAGAGACTGCGAGCCTTCTTTGGAAAGTAAAATCTACCATATCTACTTTAATCATTTCATCAAGACTGAAAAGTTACTTGGGAGAGGCCGAGGGTAGTGAGCATTATTTTCTCTTTTCTCTTCCCTGGGTCAGCCTTGACTACAGGTGAACGGGCCACATGGTGCCATTAAAATGAAAGCAACATTGCATTTTACAGCTCCCAGAATACCTATGCTTGGACCATACCTCTGAAATAACTAGGCCAGGGTGTGTGTGTGTGTGTGTGTGTTTGTAGGGGTGATAGCATATTTCACCATAGTGTAGGTACTATGATCCTTTTAAATTTGTATAACTCTTGGGGCACCTGGGTGGCTCAGATGGTTGAGCATCTGCCTTCAGCTCAGGTCATGATCCCAGGGTCCTGGGATCGAGCCCCACATTGGGTTCCTGGCTTGGCGGGCCTGCTTCTCCCTCTCCCCCTGCTCATGCTCTCTCTCTGTATCTTTGTGTCTCAAATGAATAAATAAAATCTTAAAAAAAATAAATAAATTTGTATAACTATTTTTTTTAAAGGAGTCCCATTTTCTTTTTTAAAGATTTTTTATTTATTTGAGACAGATAGAGCATGAGCAGGGGGAGAGGCAGAGGGAGAGGGAGAAGCAGACTCCCTGCTGAGCAGGGAGCCCGACGCGGGACTCGATCCCAGGACCCTGGGATCGTGACCTGAGCCAAAGGCAGACGCTTAACCATCTGAGCCACCCAGGCGCCCCTTGTACAACTCTTTAGAGCTCATCAAAATTCTTCTGTATGTATGATCTCTGTTTTTTTTTCTTTTTAACTTCAATTTTTAATTTAAATTCTAGTTAACATAGATGGTAAAATTTGTTTCAGGTGTAGAATTTAGTGGTTCACCACTTACATACAACACCCAGTGCTCATCACAAGTGTCCTCCTCAATGCCCATCACCCATTTAACCCATCCCTCACACATCACCTTCCATCAATCCTGTTTCTTCTCTGTCTTTAAGAATCTCTTACGGTTAGCTTCCTTCTCTCTTTCTCTCTTTTTTTCTCCTTCCCCTATGTTCATCTGTTTTGTTTCTTAAATTCCACATGAGTGAAATCATATGGTATTTGTCTTTCTCTGACTTATTTCACTTAACATAATACACTCTAGCTCCATCCACATTGTTGGAAACGGTAAGATTTCATTCTTCTTTATGGCTGAGTAATATTGCATTGTATATACACCACATCTTCTTCATCCATTCATCGGTGATGGACATTTGCGCTCTTTCCATAATTTGGCTGTTGTTGATAATGCTGCTATAAACATCTGGGTGCATGTGCCCCTTTGAATCAATATTTTTGTGTCCTTCAGGTAAATACCTAGTAGTGCAATTGGTGGGTTGCAGAGTAGTTCTATTTTTAACTTTTTGAGGAACTTCCATACTGTTTTCCAGAGTGGCTGCACCAGTTTGCATTCCCGCCAACAGTGTAGGAAGGTTCCCCTCTCTCCACATCCTCGCCAACATATATGATCTCATTTGATTTGCCTCATAACCTCAAGAGGGAGGAAAGACCATTAATCGCCTCATGTTACAGATGCATAACTAGGACTGAGATAAGTAAAATAAATTTTTTACTTTGTGTGGTCTCTGTTGTTTTACAGAGAGAGAAGAGAACGTGTGCGAGCAGGGGGAGGGACAGAGAGGGGGAGAGAGAGAGAGAAGCAGAGTCCCCACTGAGTACAGAGCCTGACATTGGGCTCAATCCCAGGACCCTGAGATCATGACCTGAGCCAAAATCAAGAGTGGGGACGCTTAACCAACTGAGCCACCCAGGTGCCCCATGAGATAAGTAATTTACTGCAGGTTGCATGTAGTAGAGATAGCAATGCTCACCAATTAGTCCATTTGTTCTACATTTCCCAGCTCCCTTAATTGAGCCCAGGTGAGTAGCTATGGCCATGAAATGTGGGTGAAAGTGGCCAGTGTCATTTCTGGGTGAAGAAGGGGGCATCTCTAATCTTTCCTCCTCTTTGGGGGAAACCAGTGGTGCTCAAGATGGCAGACCCTTAGCCATCCTGGGTCCCAGGGTGACTTGTAGAGCACAATCGCCCTGCCAACTCCTGTGGGATATAGAGCGTGAGTGAGGAAGAAACTTTTGGTGTGTTAAGCCACTTGATTACCTGGTTAATTTGTTTCCACGACATGACTTAATAGCCTACTTTGACTTACTAGTTGCACAAACAATAAGTCACACTTAGAAAACTTTAAGTCCTAATTCAGTAATCTTTCCACTGCTCCATGCTGTTTCTTTTTGCAAGAAAAGAAATTGGATTCCTCATCCTGTAGTGCAGGTGGGACCAGACAGGTGAAGCTGACCAGGTGAAAACTGCCAACTAGGAGAGTCCACTCACCATCTGAGGAACCAGAAGCTTCTCACTTCCAGCCATTTGTTGCCACTCAGGAATATGGTCCCTCTGTTGCTACATTTTCCGGTTTTTCAAGAGAAGTGAAAAGTCTAGATGTTTACATGAAATCTGATCTTTTAATGCTTATAAATTAAATTTAAACATAAGAAGGAGGGCCACTCAGGTAGTTCAGTCGATTAAGTGTCCCAATCTTGATTTTGGCTCAGGTTGTGATCTCAGGATTCTGAGATCCAGCCCCGCGTTGGACTCTGCACTAAGTGTGGAGGCTGCTTAAGATTTTCTCTCTCCCTCTGCTCTCCCCACCCCTGACCCGACCCCGCTTGTGCGTGCTTGCTCCCTCTCAAAAAAAAAAAAAAAAAGAAAACACATGTGAAACCAAACAATATGTGTTTGCAGGTGAAATTGAGCTGTGCCAATTTTTACCATAGTGCAGTTATTTTCAAACAAAGTCTGTTGCTGGTTTTGAACAGCACATTCTGAAATTGTATGCTGTTTACTTTCAATTACAGATAAAATTGAAATAATACCTAATTCTTATGAGAAGCAGGAGGCACTCTAAAACCTTTATATTATTCTACATAAGAAAGGAGGAACCATATGATTTCCTGAAGAAGTTACAATTTATTGCCAAGAAAAAAGTAATCTCATAGAACTTTTCACTACAATTAATTAAAGAAAAAAAGAAAAACACTTGAGTCAGAGGCTACAAAGAAAAGCAAGTCTTACTTCACTCTCAGTTCTCCCAGAAGTGAATGTCTTCGGCTGCCTCTTTTTATATTTTGGGGTATTTACTTTCATACCTCTAAATAATATTTGTACAGTGCTTACAGTGTTTCTTGGCTTTTCAACTTGATACATCAGCCGTTGACTTCCTGCTATGGAAAAATGAAGATTTAACTCGAAAGAACCTCCCCCACACATAGTTTGAGCATCGTTTTTTGTCCAATTTGTTACTATATTAAAGGCTTAACATAAACCTTTATTTTTTTTATTCTGTCAGATATCTGTTGTAACTGTTGATTTCCTCTCTTAATAATTTGTTCAGCCACAAATAACAGAAAGTCCCACAAATAATAGTGGCTCAGACAAAAAAAGGGTCTGTGTGTTTTTCCACAAAGAAAGTCTGGAAGTAGGCACTTGACTAGTGTTGATGTGGCTACTAAACAGTTCTTTGGAGAGCTGCTTTTTGTCCTCATGCTCATCACCTCAGGGTCACAAGAGGACTGTCACAGCTGAAGATGACTCATCTCTTTGGGGAAGAAGATAGGCTCCAGTTGCATCTGTCCCCTTTCATCAGAAAAGCAAAAGCTTTCTCAGAAGTTATAGGAGACCCGCTGCTTACATCTCCTTAGCCAAAATGGTGTCACTCGGTATCAGGAAGTCTGGAAAAGTAGGTACTTCGGTAGGCACATTGCTGTCTTGCATAAGAGTGAGATTTTGTTAGTAGGGGAAAAAAGAAGGGAACCTTAGGTAGGCAACTAGCAGTGCTAACTACATGTTTCTCACGGGAGGCTTTATATGGAGGACCCTGGCTGCTGGTGGCTAATGCTCTTAGTGCTTTTTCTATGATAAATAGCCTTTGATCTGGACAGCCTTTTGAGCCAACTTTTGTTGCAAAGCCATTCAATACAACCCTTGGTAAGATAGTTCTGGGAGGGGTGTAGTCTGATGTACTCTTTTTCTTTTTTAATTTTTTTAATTAACATAGAGTGTATTATTTGTTTCAGGGGTACAGGTCTATGATTTGTCAGACTTACACAATTCACAGCACTCTGTATCTTGACTTCAACGTGATGTGGGGGTTGGATTTAGGATATTCAGAGCAATTGGTTCTCAGGGGGATGGTGCCACCCCCGAGGGAGGGTGTTTTTGTAATTTGGGGAGGGAAGGGTTGCTTAACACAATGATTGGTCCCTTTGCTGGGTGATACTTGAACGTGTGGAGCCTAGGGATGCCAGGTGCTGGTAGAACATAGGACAGTTCCCTATAGCCAACAATTGTCCAAATAACGTCTGTATCTCCCACTGAACAATTACATGAAAATGTTGTTGATAATTAGAAAAAAAAGCACCCCCTGACAGCTGTCAGCTGGAAGCTGACCCGACCTGAACTGCGAAGCCTATGGCGTCCTGTTGAACATAAATACTTTTATTCAGCACTAACATCTGACAAAGCCATTCTGTGACTGTGACGGAGCAAGGCAGAAATAAGGACACTGGAATCATGTTGGAGCATAGAAACAAGAATACTGTGCAAACCACAGAAAATGACCGAACACCCGCCCTCCCCTCTCCTGGCTTACATGAGTGACTGACTCCTGCTTTGCCAACTAGTATTTTAACTTGTCCCGATGCCATATCCCCCTCTCCCCAGCTCTGCGGTAGCCTTGAAAACCAGCAACCGTGAACCACAGTAACTGTGAAAGGCAATGGCCTAGCAACCACTGGAAGAATTTGGAATTCCCCTAAATAGGCTTAGAGTTATCCAAAAGAATTGTCAGTATTTGATCCGTCTGACAGCTCCCTAGAAAAATCCCAGTCATGGGGCTTATCTTTATTTAACATGACCCATTGAGGAAAAACCCCGTCCGCAGGTTGTTTGTTGGAAATAATCAGTGGTAATTGCATAAACAGCACAGCTGCCTGAAATGGTAATGCCAGTTGGGGCAAATGAGACTGGTCCAAAAAATTCAAAAGTTTTAAGAGTGAGATGCCCATAAGAGGCTTTGAAAAGCCTTACACTATTTCTAGAGATGTGGAAAGGCATATGCATGTACAGGATTTGCATGCCCAGGAAAGACCTGAAAAGGCCCCAGTCTCTCAGTTCTGGATGATCTTGAGGCTCTGCACAAACAGAAACTAGAGGCTTAGGGAGAGTTGTTAACAGTTGGAGTCTTGAAGATGTGCCCTAGTACACATGAGCCCCTCAGCAAAAGGTGGGAGATACTGTTTCGGGTGCTTAAGAAGATCCTATCTAATTATTAGATGAAGACTAAGCTAACAGTAGAGATAACAGTGGCTACACATGATAAATAATGCAGACTTTACAAGGAACCCTTATACACTGTTGGTGGGAGTGCAAGCTGGTGCAGTTGCTCTGGAAAACAGTATGGAGGTTCCTCAAAAAGTTGAAAATAGAGCTACCCTACAACCCAGCAATTGCACTACTGGGTATTTGCCCCAAAGATAGAAATGTAGGGATCTGAAGGGGCACCTGCACCCCAATGTTTATAGCAGCAATGTCCACAATAGCCAAACTATGGAAAGAGCCAAGATGTCCATCAACAGATGAATGGATAAAGAAGATGTGGTATATATACACAATGGAATATTACGCAGCCATCAAAAGGAATGAGGTCTTGCCATTTGCAACGATGTGGATGGAACTAGAGGGTGTTATGCTGAGTGAAATAAGTCAGAGAAAGACAAGTATCATAGGATCTCACTGATAGGAGGAATTTTAGAAACAAGACAGACGATCATAGGGGAAGGGAGGGAAAAATGAAACAAGATGAAACCAGAGAGGGAGACAAACCATAAGAGACTCTTAATCTCAGGAAACGGAGGGTTGCTGGAGTGGAGGGGGGTGGGAGGGATGGGGTGGCTGAGTGATGGACACTGGGGATGGTAAGTACTATGGTGAGTGCTGTGAATTGTGTAAGACTGATGAATCACACACCTGTACCCTTGAAACAAATACATTATGTTAATAAAAATTAAAAAAAAATGCAGACTTTACAGAACAGTTCAGGAAAGTCACGAAAAACCCCGGCAAGAACAAAAACTTAAAAGGAGGGGGCAACAGATTTGATTTTCTGAATTGCCACCTTATTTTAATTGTCCAGTGTTCAACAATTACGAGATAAGCAAAGAAACAAGAAATGTGTTTCATGCACAGGGAAAAAAAAAATAAACAGAAACCATCCTTGAAGCCCAGACTTTAAATCAACTGTCTTAAATATGTTCAAAGAGCTAAAAGAAACTAGAAAAATTACTTATGTACAAAATGAGAGTATCAGTAAAAAAATAAAAAATTTGTAAAAAAAAAAAAAAGGACCCAAATAGAAGTTTTGGAACTGAGCAGTACAATAACTGACATGAAAAATTTGTGAGAGGAGTTCACCAGATTTGACAGATGAAATAATCAGAAACCTTGAAAAGAGGACTGTTGTAATTATCCAGTTTGAGGAGCAGAAAGAAAGAAGAATGAAGAGGGAAGACAACTAAGGGTCTTGTGGGACACCATCAGGCATACCAACATACACATTATGGGAGTCCTAGAAGGAGAAGAAGAGGGCAGAAAGAGTATTTGAAGAATTAATGGCTGAAAACTTCCCAAATTTGATGAAGGACTTGGGAAAAAAAGACACCCATTAATCTGCACATCTAAGAAGCTCAACAAATTCTAAATATGGTAAACTCAAAAGAGATCCATATCTACACTTATCATAGTCAAACTCAAAAGCTAACGACAGCGAATGTTGAAAGCAGCAAGAGGATACAACCCATCACATGTAAAGGGTGCTCAAAAAGATGAAAAGCTTGCTTCTCATCAGAAATGATGAGGTCAGAAAGCTGTAAGATGACATATTCAAAATAGACTTTAAGACAAAAAAAAAAAATGCTACAAGACACCAATGACAGTACATATTGATAAAAGGGTTGGTCCATAAGGAGGACCTAACAATTATATATGCACTTGGCAACAGAGCTCTAAAATGCATGAAGCAAATGCTGAGAGAATTGAAGGGAGAAATAGGCAATTCAATTATTATTACTAATGATTCACTCTTGGTAATTTTTAATGATTAAGAGATAATCCATATAAAATATCCAGCATAGTCCCAGGTGCGTGGCATGCACTCTGTAATGGTAACTGGTGTTTAGAAGGAAAAATTGAGTTGCTTTGCTAGTGTGGTCAGGAAATCTAACAGTAGTTGGAGACTTCAATATCTCATTTTTTTTTAAAAAGATTTATTTATTTTAGAGAGAGTCGGGGAGGGGGAGAGGGAGAAAGAGAATATCCAGCAGACTCTGCTGAGCGCAGAGCCTGACCCGGGGCTCGATCCCATAACCCTGAGATCATGACCTCAGCCGAAATCAAAGAGTCGGCTACTTAACTGCGCCCCCCAGGCCCCCCAGTATCTCCCTTTTAATAATGGATAGATGAATGAGGCAGAACAAGGAAATAGAGAATCCAAGAGCACTGTAAATGAAGTAGATCTAACAGACATCTGTTCCATCCAAGAACAGTATCATACATATTTTACTCGAGCACACGGGACATTCTTGAGGATAGACCACATGTTAGGCCGTAAAATAATCCACAGTAAATCAAAAGGGATTAAAACCATACAAAGTATGTTCTCTGACCACAATGAAGTTATATTAGGAATCAAGAGCAGAAGGAAATTTAGGAAATTCACAAATATGTGGAAATTAACACATGCAAGTAACCAGTGGGCCACAGAAAATTAGAAAATACTTTGAGATTAATGAAAATGAAAACACAACACACCAAAATGTATAGGATGCAGTCGTAAGCAGTGGTTAGAGGGATATTTATAAGTATAAACCCCTATATAACTGTAAACTATAAACTCTCATTCATTGCTGGTGGGAATGCAAAATGGTGCAGCCACTATGGAAGGCAGTTGGACAGTTTTTTATAAAACTGAACATACTCTTCCCATATGGTCCAGCAAATGTGCTCCCTGCTATTTGTCTAAATGAAATGAAACATGTCCACACAAAAAGCTGGATATTGGTGCTTAGAGCCACTTTATTGAAAATTGACCCAAATTGGAAGCAACTAGGATGTCCTTCGGTATGTGAATGAACAGTTAAATTATGGTACATCCAGACAATGGACTATTACAGGTTTTTTTTTTTTTTCTTTGAGAGAGAGGATGTACGAGCGCATGTGCATGTGAGTGTGTGGGGGAGGGGCAGACAGGGAGAGAGAATCTCAAGCTGACTTCACTCTCAGTGTGGAGCCTCATGCGGGGCTCGATCTCATGACCATGAGATCATGACCTGAGCCGAAATCAAGAGTCGGATGCTTAACCTACTGAGTCACCCAGGTGACCCCAGACAATGGAATATTATTCATCACTAAAAAGAAATGAACTATTAAGCCACAAAAAGACATGGAGGAAACAAATGTATAATACTAAATGTAAGAAGCCAATCTGAAAAGACTACACGTTATGATTCCAACTACATGACATTCTGGAAAAGGCAAAATACTCTGTATGATACTATAATGATGGATACATGGCATCTTACCTCTGTCCAGATGCAAAATGTACAACACCGAGAGTGATGCCTAAGGAAAACTATGGACTTTGGGTGATGATGATGTGTCAATATAGGTTTATCAATTGTAACAAAGATACCACTCTGGTGGGGGATATTGATCATGGGGAAGGTTATGCATCTGTAGGGCAGGGAGTATATGAAAAATCTTTGTATTTTCCTCTCAATTTTGCTATGAATCTAAAACTAAAAAAAAAAAAGTCTTAAGAAAAAAGATCTCAAATCAATAGTCCAATTTTTCACCTTAGGAAACTAGAAAAAGAACAGCAAAGTAAACCCAAAGTGAGCAAGGAAAGAAATACTAGAGAGGAAATAAAAGAAACTGAGAATAGGAGAACAATAGAGAAAATCAACAGAACCCAAAATTGGTTCTTTGAAAGGATCAACAAAATTGACGAATTTTCAGCTCAACTCACTAGGAAAAGATTAAAATTACTAAAACCAAAATGAAAGAGGAGACATCACTCCTGAGAAAAAGCAATCCATAACTGAATAATACTTTTGTAAAGTAATGGTTGTCCTAATAGAGCATGTTACACCTATTTGTGGTGGTAATGGCATTTTACATATAAGCTTTCAAACATCGCACTTTCTCCAAAAAGTGCTTTCCGTGACTTGTTTCGTCCTCACAACATTCTTGGAGTTGTGCAGGAGTGTTGTACATGGGACGATGTAATCATGAAGAACCTGTGTTTGATTCAGACATACCTGGGTCATGGATGCAATTCTCTCTCCTGGTTTTGACTTTGAACAGGTCACTTACCCCATTTTTATAGATGAGGCAGTAAGCTGAGTCTCATAAGTAAGATCACTTACCCTTTGAGTTAGCAGAGGGAGGGATTCACAAGGATTAAGTGAGATAATCCACGTAAATATTCATCATGGCTCCAAGCTCATGGTAAGCACTTGATAATGGTAACTTATTCAGAAAGGGAAACAGAGTTTTTAAAAAGCTAGTGAAAGGTAGAGCGGTCAGGAAATCTAACCCCTAGTTAGAGCAGCTTCTCTTTAATTTAGATTCCCATCCAACATATGGCATGGAGAATTCAAATGTAGCAAAGCAGTCAGTTGCAGGAAAGAAGGCTGAATCTCTTATTTTTCATTTTGCTTAGAACAAGCGAGGGATCATAAGATTATATAGGCTGGTAAATTGCTACGGTGGTCGTTTATAATTTATTTTATATTTAAAAGGCATCCTGTTATGTTTTTCAGATGGTTGTTGAAATCCAACAATGTCATGCATGGATTAGTCTTCGTAATTGTAAACATTTCTTCTAGGATGTTTTTCTCTGCCCGCTCTTTTTCTCTCTTTTTTTTTAAGTGGGGGAGAGGAGCAGAAAATCTTAAGTAGGCCCCATGCTGACATAGGGCTCGATCCCACACTCCTGAGATCATGACCTGGGCGGAAATCAAGAGTCAGACGCTTAACTGACTCCGCCACCCGCGTGCCCCATCCTCTTTTTGCTTGTAACTTGCACACTGGCCGCTAGATGGCAATACACCAACATAAAATGTAAATGAAACCCTCCCGTTGCAGCACCTTATTTATTTGGTTTAATGGGAAATGATGATTTTCCTGGAAAATTAGCCTGCAAGTAGTGAGTTAGGACTAAATCCATGTTTCCTGTGGTGTAATTAATTAAAGTCAGTGCTGATGAATAGATGCAAATGTTTTGTCCCATCTTGAAATCCTGATGAATGTAAGTTTTTAATTTTAATATTGAAATTATCAAATTTTTAACGGGTTCCTTTTTTTATGTGCCATACTTGGGAACCTCTTTCTTGCCCTAAGGACATATTCTCCTAAAAGTTTCATAACTTTGTCTTTTACATTTATGTCTTTAAGCCTTTAATATTGACTTTTTTTTTTGGTATGATGTCACATAAAGATCTGTAATAAATTGTATTATTTGCTCATAATTTTTCTTTTCCTTCCTGCCTTTGCCATGGTTCATTGTAGGCAGAATATTCTCCACTTTCCCACCATCTTGAACTTAATCATATGACTTGCTTTGGTGAATGGAATGTGAGCAGATATAATGTATGCCCTATTCAATAGGCGGCCTTATTTATTTATTTTTTTAATTTTTTAATAAAAAATTAAATTTATTTATTTATTTGGGAGAGAGAGCACGAGCTTAGCTCATGACTTGAGCCGAAGGCAGACGCTTAACCAACTGAGCCATCCAGGCGCCCTATGGGGTATTCTCATCTTTTCTGTAGTGAGTATTCTGATCCGTGGACATTGTGTAGAACTTCATTCCTTGATTTCTTTGAGTAAAGTTTTTATTTTTTCCAGATACCTTTTGTATATTTGTTAGCTTTATTGTAGGTCTATCTATCTATCTATCTATCTATCTATCTATCTATCTATCTGTCAAGTAACTTCTATTCCCAATGTAGGGCTCAAACTCACGACCTGGAGATCAAGAGTTGCCTGCCCTACCAACTGAGCCAGCCAGGTGCCCTGGTACTTTTTCTTTTTTGTTATCATAAATAGTATCTTTTACAACCACATTTCCTAAATGTTTGTTTTAAACTTACGTACTTTAGGATTTTTGTGCAAATACTTTTGGGATTTTTATGGAGACAGTCATGCTAATTGCAAATAAAGACAAATTTGATTCTTTGTTTCCAATTTTTATATTATTTATCTAATTATGCCTCATTCCACTGGCTAGGAACTGTGGTATAATGTTGTAAAGATGTGGTGATAGCAAAGTATTGTTCCTGATATTAAAGGGAATGTTTTCAACATTTTGCCATTAAATATATTTGCTATAGAAGTTTTTAGATACTATATATCAGAAAGAGGAAGTTTCTATCTAATCCTAGCTTGCTGAGAGATTTTTGTCATGGATGGGAGATAAATGGTATCAAACACTTTTTTCTGCATTCTTTGTGAAGGTCATTTTGTTTTTCTCCTTTAGTGGTGAATTATATTAAATAATTTTCTAATGTCAAACCAAACTCATGGAATAAATACAATGTGTTCATGATCCCTCACCTTTGTTTTTTAAAGAGGCTCTATGCCCAGTGTGGGGCTTAAACTCACTACCTTGAGATCAAGATTCACATGCTCTATGGAATGAGCCAGCCAGGCGCACCCCTCACTATTTTTACATATAGCTGGGTTGGGTTTGCTTCTATATTTTAGATGACTTTTTTCATCTATGTTTATAAGTGAGATTGATATGAAATTGTATTTTCTCTCTTTTTTTTTGAAATTTTACTTTTTCGAACTGTCCTATTGAATTTTGTTATAAGGGTAGGATTGCCTTGTAAAGTGAGTTGGCAGTCAGTCCCTCTTTCTATCATAGAGTTCTTTGTGTAACATTGGAAATATTGTTTTCTTTAGCGGTTGGTCGTGGCTGGAAGGACGGCTTGAGCCTGGTGTTTTCTTTGTGGTAAGGTATCAAGGTTATATCAGCCTTATAAAAGGAGTTCAGGACTGTATCTTTTTCCTTCCTCTGGACCAGTTTGTGCAAAACAGGGATTACCTGTTCCTTGTGTGTTTGGTAGAATCTGCTTGTGAAACTCTAAGCATGGTTAGTGTGTTCACGTTATGTGCTTGTGCATGTGTGTTTTAAGTTCCTGATTCAGTTACTTTTATTGCTACTAGTCTTGTCTATTCTTCTTGAGTCTGTTTGGTTCTTTCTATTTTTAAAAGATAATTCTCCCATTTTGCCTGTTTTTTTTTTTTAATTTACTTATTTGTTTTTAGAGAGAGAGCGTGAGCACGAGTGGGAGGAGGGGCAGAGGGAGAGGGAGAAAGAGAATCTTCAAGCAGACTCCCCGCTGAGCATGGAGCCTGCCACAGGGCTCGATCTCACGACCCTGAGATCATAATCTGAGCCAAAATCAAGAGTTAACTGACTGCGCCACCCAGGTGCCCCATTTTGCCCAGTTTTGAAACTGAAAAAGGATCAGGCTGAAGTTTTAGAAAGATCTGTGGTCAGGTAAAGTCACAGTGACTAGAAAGCACACATATTTTTCCATTTAAACTTTAATAGTATGTGTGTAATATTATATTAATTTTCAAATAATATTAATAACATTAATATAAATACTAATATCAATAATAATATTAATATACTTAATACTAATATTAGTAATACATGTTTGGGAGGCTGGGACTTACAGGAAAGGCATCGGTATCTTGCTTGATGTCACCCTGAAGGGCAAGGTTGCCTTGTCGATGTGGGGCCCTGATCACTTTTAACCTCATTAGTCTTTTCAAGCCTTGTTCTCTTGTTTGCAAAATGGTGATAGATCTCCTCGCTTCACAGGAATTGTGAGGAGTAAATGATCACGTATTGCAAGCCCCTGGTAACACACAACTATGGAAACAGACCTAAGAGAACCTTCAGAGAACTTCTGGACCAGGCATTCCTACACATCACTTGTGGGACGCGACATTGGGCAAGTCTCTAAAAAGTCCCAGGAAGAACTTTCAGAATTATAAACGTATAGGAAAAAAAATGTTTTCTGGGGACTTCCGCTATCAGCCACAATGTGGTAGCAAGGACTAGACTCAGCCTCCCATAGAAAACAATCAGAAGACTGGACACGATAGATGAAGTCATTTCCGCCCCCAGGCATTAGACAACACACGGTGCATAATTGCAGTGCCTGAGAATGGGGAAATAAATTTGAGTGAGCCTTATAATCACCCTGGCTTTCTGCCTGGAGGCAATTTCTGACAATGAGATCAGGGAGCAGGAAAGTAAACAGAGCTGGGATCAAAGATGATCTAAAGAAGGGAGCCCAGGGTGAACAGGTGATCTGAAGTCTGGTCATCTGGGAAACGGTACGAGTCCTGGGGCTGTTGAGCTGGGAGCAGAAAAGACTTGGGGGGTGGGGCTGGGGGTTCCTGCAGAGTGTCTTCAGAGATTGGAAGGACTGTCATGTTGAGTAGGGTATTCGTGGTCTCTAAGGCTCCGGGAGACAGAATTAGGGTGCTTGGTGAGAGATTAGAGGGAGAGGATTTTGGCTGAGTCCAAGGAAACACTTCATTGGCAATCACGTTGATCAGGTACGACTGGCCGCCTTGCCCATCTGGGCCGATGAAGGGACTGAACAGGTGTGCTGGGCTGTCGCCAGAAGTGTTCCTGCTACGGGCAAGGGACTGACCTAAATGACATCCGCGGCCCATTCTCAAGATTTTTTATGGCTTGATTTTTTTTTTTTTAGCTTGGACTCTATAAGAGGCAGGCGACACCAACTGACTGTGCTTTGAAGAATGTTGAGAAAAGTAAGAATCCCCGAAGACCCCACCCCATAAAATAAAGAAAAGACTACCTAGGGTTTTAAAACAGGAATTTCCCTCACATATCGATTGTATTTATATTTTTATTTGATTTCTCACCTTTGGTGTGCCTTTCCGCACATGTGTCATATCCACGTTGTAATAAACTATGTGGATACCGGGTGCTTCCTCTATACCTGCGTGGACGCTCAAGGGGGGTTGGCAAACATATATCTGGTCTGTTGCCTCCCCGTGCTGTGCCCCTGGCAGACATCACTAGTCAACCATGGAGCTCTTGTCCACCGAGCTCAGTCTTAGCCATGGAAATTCTCTGGAAACTCTGATTCTCGATGATGACGTCTCATAGTTAGGATTAGTACTGACGGTGTCTCACTATTTGCCGTCCCAGGACCGAAGGAACGCTTACGATTCTCTGAGGCACAGTAACGACCCGTCCTGGCCAGGATCTATGTTTCCGTCAGCTGCTGGAGAGCCCAGCTGTCCTGTTTTCCCCACGTCGGAGCTATGTGGGAACGGTGAGCATGCTGGAGGTTTGGCTGAGTGCCAAGGGGGACATTTTGGGGGCACTGAATACAAGGGATGGCTCCTGGATGATGCAAATGCAAAAGGTATGGAGCCTGGATGTGATGTTGATACAGTGTATAAGGTTGCAACCATATAGAGTGGGAGTTGGGACATGACCGCATCTCTGAATGCCTTATTTTTGGGGTTAGAACCCCACCTTGTGACTCTTCTTCGTGCCCATGGGGCTCTCTGTGAGAGCCTGGGGGCGTTCTTCTTGGCTGAGGATTATCTTCAGCCTGATTCGCGGTGTGGTAGAAAGGGAAAAGTCTCCAGGCTCAGCTCTGGGCTCACATTCTGTGCCTGCCCCCGACCAGCTGAGCGGCTCCCCGCACTGGACCGGGCTTCCTCTTTAAGGAGGGCTGGAAAAACCCATCTCCAATAGTTGCTTGGAGATTTAATGAGACGGACTAGGTAATGTGGCAAGCGCACAGTGGATATTAAAAATTACCAGCACTTGTATAATTAGACTTATATAATTGTATAATTTTACCGTCCTGCACCGCCCCCGAGTCCTTTACACACATCACCTCACTGATGTTCCTGATGACTGTATGAGGTAGCTACAGTGATATCCCCTTCATCTGAGAAGATGAGGGACTGAGACACGGAGCAGCTGATTCTCCTCAGGCTCACACAGCTCGTACTTGGCAGAAACAGAACTCAGGCTTCGGAAGTCTGACCCCAAACCCCTCACTCCTAAGTGCTCCGCGGTGCCCCCCTGAGAGACCAGACCCTGTCCTGCCTGTGTGACCATCAACACATATTTCCTGGCCAGCTGCGGCCTGAAAGACACTGTGTTAGGTGCTGGGTAGGATACAAATATTAATAAGATACATTTAGGGGGGGCGCCTGGGTGGCTCAGTTGTTTCAGTGTCTGCCTTTTGCTTACGATGATCCCGGGGTCCTGGGATGGAGCCCCGCGTCCCTTCTCCCTCTCCCCCTGCCCCTCCCCCCTGCTCGTGCTCTCTCTCTCTCTCCTTCTCTGATAAATAAATAAAAATCCTAAAATAAATAAATAAATAAATAAGATACGTTTAGGGGTAAAGGGAAGGGGATGTGAAATTGAGTGGGGCCCGGTCCTGGGGCCACAGGAGGCTTCTCGTGGGCGCAGGGTGATGGGGGGAGGGGCGGGAAATCCAAGTGGTCAACAGGAAGGAGCGCCCCAGGGAGATGACTGGTACTCATTAGCCTTCCAGGGATCTCTGCAGGGGTTAATTATTAAACAGGCCCTCTCATCTATGAAGTGGTCTCTTTTGAGTTTGCCGAGTGGGAACTGACTTACCGGGGCTTAGTCAGAGCTCGGTGAAGCGGAGATGGTGGAGTTTCTGGACTTGCACACCCCGGGTGAGAAGCCACGCCTGTGTGCGCAGCACACACCCTGAGTTGGGCGGGCAGGCAGCTTCTTTTAGTTGTGTGCAACCTCAATTTTTATGCCCAGATCTGCAATACAGCCTGCTGGATATTTATACTTGGGAGGTCTGGCCGTCACCTCAAACTTGGTCTTCCTGGAACCAAACCCATTGTCCCATTGCTAACTGTTCTGGACTAAATCCCATCCCCACCAAACTCATATGTTGAAGTCCTAACCCCGCAAAACCTCAGAATGTGACTGTCTTTGGAGACGGGCCCTTTACTGGGGGTGATTAAGTTAAAGCGAGGGCATTATCATGGGCCCTGATCTAATAGGCCTGGTGTCCTTATAAGGAGATTAGGGCGCAGACTCACATGGACAGAAGGACGCTGTCTATAAGCCAAGGAGCGAGGCCTCCAGAGACACCAGCCCAGCTAACACCTTCTTGCTGGACAAGAACGGGCAGCCTGGGTTCAAGTTTGCCACCTTCTGGCTACGTGGCCTCTTGCCAAGCTAGGGAAACACTGCTGGAGGGATGTGGGGGGGTCCAAGACCCAGCAACAAGAGGGGAGCCCGGTATCCCCACCCCAGCCAAAGCAGAAGACTTTGTCCAGGCCTGTAATGACCTCCAGGAGAAATAGTGTCAGGTCTACCCCCAGCTGGCTCGGACAGACTGAGCACTTGGGACAGAGCATCATGGACAGTGACAACCTCAACACATGGACTGGCTTATCACACAGACTGCTCTGGGCAGAGCTCACTCCTTCCACTCCAGGTTAGCCATACCAGACACACAGCGTGCGGTCACACCCGGACTGGGCAGGTGCACCGCCCAGTGCCGCCCTGGGCCACCTGCATGGGGAAGGAACTGGCTGGGCAGTCTGCCATCTCGTCCTATCCATACCAAATGCTTAGGTACATTTCCCGAGATCCCAGCTGGGGTGCGAAAACCACCTTGTTAATTTGTAGGGTTAACGATGAAAGGGCACGAATTAAGAATTGTGTGCACTTCTGAGCCTGTCATGCAGCCAGACTCCCGGCCATCTGCTCTCAGGTCCCCGGATCTGTTTAGTCGAGCACAGCTGTATGCTGCCCTGTCCAACTTCTGACCCACACACTCCTCTAAGAGGAGTGAGCTTTCTAACTGAAATACAACTGAGTGAGAAATATGGATAAGCAAAGAAAATGCATGGACGCCTTAACACCGACTGAAGACCGGCTCGACAGGCACACCACTACTCAGTGTACAGCTGGTGAAAGAGAATGAGCGGGGCCCACGTGTTTCCCTCTTGAGCAACCACCGAGATAGAGCTAACTGGGAAAACAAGGCGCAGAGTGATGTGCACAGCATAAAACTACATTTTTATTGCAGAATTTAAACAACTAGTAAGACTCTTTCATATATGCGCGTGTCGATTTGCAGGAGCACAGTAAAAGGCGAGCAAAGGCCCATACCAAATTGTTAACCTTAATTAGATTAGAAGCGGGGACTGTAGGCGACATGAGGATTAGTAGTTTTTTTCCCCCATAAATCTGTATATTATTCTACTTGTTATGCTGAGTCCAGTGATAACTTTAAAAAAAAAAAGATTTTATTTATTTATTTTAGAGAGAGAGAGTGTGCACAAGTGGGGGGCGGGGCAGAGAGAGGGAGAGAGAGAGAATCTCAAGCAGACTCTGGGCTGAGCGCAGAGATTGATGCCGAACTGGATCTCACGACCCTGAGATCGTGACCCGAGCCGAAATCAAAAATCGGATGCTCAACTGACTGAGCCATCAAGGTGCCCCCAGTTGTCACTTTTATAATAAAAAGCCCAATTAAATAGAGAACAGAAGGACTCCGCTCAGATGCCGCCTCCTTCAAGAAGCCTTCTCTGATGCTCTCAGGCCCTGTCTTTGCCCCCACGGCACTCCCTGTATGCCCCTATGACTGTAACTCCTGCACTGAATTGCAGTAATGTGTCTCCTTTGTGCTCCTACTGAGTGGGAGCTTCTTAAGGTCAGGATCCATGTCTTATTAACTTCCATATCCCCGACACCCAACCCATGGCCGGCACATAGTAGGTGCTCTGTGAATGCATGTTGAATGCAGGCGCTATGGACTGCATTGTGTCCTCACCAAAGTCATATTCAGATTCATTCATCCAAGGTAAGGTGCTGCACCCCGTGAAGAGCGGAGGGAAAGTTCTCTTGGCCGTGTGTGGAGCTGCTTCTCCGCGCTGCGGCTTTCCCGTGAGGGACAGACATGGGGTCTCTGTGCCTCCCTTGCTGTCCATCCCTGGGTTCAGAGCACACCTGGGAAAATCAGGGAAGGTCCTTTTTCCTTCCAGGTCCTTCTGTTTCATGCTGAGATTCAGGCAGTGGTTTACCTAGTTCACATTTTCAGGACCATGAGCTTTTGCCTTTCATGAGTCCAAGTGTATTTTAGTGCGAATTGGGGAAAGGGGTTGCGGGTGGGGGGAAGGCGGTGATGGTGGTGGTGATATTCGGGTACACGTTTTACCGGCTTCAGACTGTACACAAATCTCTCACACGTGTCTTGCTCAGGGAAGGCAGGTGATACCAAGAACTAAGTCAGTGGCAGCTACTTACACCTGCTTGAAAACATTCTTTTGTCCTGCTAGTGGATGCTATGTTAGAAAATCCTCAAACTGTCAGAAGGGCAAGAGCAAACATTCTACCTCTTTGCTCTGAAAATGTAAATTGTTTGAGAGATTGAAGGTTATAAATCTTGGTCCCCTGGATACAATCTTAAGAGCAGATGACCCTCTGGGCCATGACGTTCCACGTTCCATCTGAGGCTTGAAACCCGCCCCTCCCGCCACCCTATACTTCTTATTTGCAGTCGTGAAAATCTAAATAAAGAAAAATACAGAGCCGTTTTAAAGAAGAAATGCCCAATTGTTTTCGCATAGAAAGTTTTTTAAAGCGTAGTTTAAAATTCAGTCCACTCTTGGGATATTTTTAGTCTCTTGAGAATGTTCCAGATCGCTGACTCAGTAAGCCCAGGCTCTCAAAAATGCGTGTTTTGAAACTCCACAATGTGACATTGTCTGAGCTCCTTGCCATTTGAGTCTGACCCTATAGTCTGAGTCTGCCTTGGTTTCCTAGGGGGGCTGTTCTCAGTCTTTCTGAGCACCCGACACCTCCCCCAACTCAAATCTGATGATCGGGCGAGTTCCTCACATAGCACAGAGAAAAGGGGACCAGGAGTGGATGTGAAGAACAGAAAGTCACTGTGTTCATGGCAGTGAGCTCGAAAGCTCTCCTGCGCCAGTGGAGGTTCGCATCCTCGCTTTGCAGAAGGAGAAATGAGAGCCCAGGAGGGGCAGGACTCGCGCCCGAGGTCTCACCCCACCCTCCTTCAGCCACCCCAAGCAGGGCAGTCGATGGCTCGGCTCTCCTCGATTCCGTGTGGCTTCTAACCTGGGCACCTTCCTTTGATCCAATTTACTTTGGTCATGGTAGTAGGACTGGTTTGCTTGATACTCAGTGGATGCTTTAGGAGTTGATAAGCGGGAGTGTCACCCAGGAATTCCAAAGCTGAAGCATACTGTGTTCATGAAAATGTCTCAGCGATTTTCGATGGGCCATTTAATAAATATATATATTTTATACACACACACACACACAGACACACACATGTACACACACACACACACACGTACACATATATATACACAGTTGACCCTTGACCAACACTGGTTTGAACCGCACAGGTGTGTGGGCTGTCCGAGTTATTGGTACTGGCAGATTCTCCCCGGGGAGCCTAGGCCCCTTTGAGTCCTGAGAGGAAAAGTCCCTTTGGGATCCCAGGGAGACAGAGTCTGGTCTTATTTAGTTATTTATTTTTTAAGATTTATTTATTTATTTGAGAGAAAGAGACAGCAAGACAGCGTGAGCAGGGGAGGAGCAGAGGGAGAGGGAGAGAGAATCCTCAAACAGACTCCCTGCTGAGCGCAGAGTCTGACGCGTGGCTCCATCCCAGGACCCCAAGATCATGACCTGAGCCGAAATCCAGAGTCAGACGCTTAACCCCCTGAGCCACGCAGGCGCCCCAGAGTCTGGTCTTTTTTTAAAATCTTTTTTTTAAATTTTATTTATTTATTCATGAGAGACAGAGAGAGGGGGAGAGAGAGAGAGAAAGAGAGGCAGAGGGAGAAGCAGGCTCCCAAGGAGCAGGGAGCCCGATGCGGGACTCGATCCCAGGACTCTGGGATCACGACCTGAGCCGAAGGCAGACGCTTAACCCCCTGAGCCACGCAGGCGCCCCAGAGTCTGGTCTTAAAAGAAGAACCTTAGATCTCATGATTTCTAGCTCAAGGAAGGGAGAATGCCAGGGCAAGAAAACAGCCTGACTTAGAGAAACGTTGGCAAAGATTTTACAAAGGAGACCCATCACCTAGTCTTTCCCAGCGTCCAACCCAGCCCCCTCACATCATAACAGCCCACATCCCGAGAAAGACAGAAGAGAAGGCTTCAGTTCAGTGGTTTGTCCGCCCTGGCTCTTCCAGAAGCTATTAAGTCCATTGTTCTCAAAGAGGGGTCCCAAGAGCACCGGCATAAATTGCCAGTAAGGCAGGTCCTGGTATCCCGCCCGAGTCCCAGGGAGTGAACAGCTCTGGGATGGGGGCCCGGCGGTCCGTGTTTTAACAAGTGGTCCAGTGCTTTGAGACCCAGTGCTCTGAACATCCACAGATGAAGCCATAATCTCCAATTCCTGGAGTCTTCCTTGCGCTTCTGTAATTTAAGTCTGATCTTATGCTTTAAAGATATCAGATTGCCTAACTTTTACATGCTAGATATCGCAAGTTTACTTTTTCCAGAGTCGCAAAATACTATCGAAAGGGAGAATGAAGAATATAATGGTATTCTCGAGCCATCCAGTGGAGTCAAGGGTTATTTTGATTTGGAGAAGCTTAGGGACCGGACCAGTTTTCTGACCAGAACAAAGCGAAATGGGAAAATGGGAGCCATTAGATCAAAACGTCTGTCTTGCAGTTTATTAACTGTCCAGAGAGCCAGAATTGTTGGATCACCACAAACTCTATTGAGATTTTATGTGCCTTGATGATTCCAATTCTTCAAGAGCTAAAACCAATTCCACTGGGTCTCTGAGAGCTGGAGAAATTTTAAGATGCCTTGCGATTACCACGTTATGACTTTGACATTTTCTGAAGGCTTCTGGCACGGCAAAAGTATGCCTTGAGAACAGGGACTCTGTCTCTCTTATGGTGATACATTGGAGTGGAACAGGACCCTTGTTCTTGAGGGCAGTGAGCACTTTCAAATCTGTAATGTCATTGTTGGCCCATCACAATCTCTCACATTTGTCTGGCTCTGCACTTCTCAAAGCTCTTTGACATTCAGTCCGGTAGTTTGTCTCCATAAAATGCCCCTAGTAGACTGGGTACCTGTGATTAACTTTTGTGATCCTGTTTCCTTAGGTATGAAAGGCCTAAGGTCACGTGACCCATGGCAGGGTAGGGGGATAAGGCTGACCCTCCTACTATCCTTAAAATCAAAAGGGCCTGGAACACTGGTTTCCCATTTAAAAAAAATATGTTAATATTTTTATAAAATAAACAGGTATAAAAGTGCTGGCCTTGTCGTTAGCCGTCTGTAAATGTGAGGTGTCACCAACTTGTCATCATCCAGTACAGGGAATGTCAAAGGGATTAAGTGGCTCTCTGGGGACATTCAGAAAGGCCATCACAGAGTTGGAACTCTGCCTGGGATCTGGGGTCCCTTCACCCCGAACTCCTTCCCCAAACCACACCTGACGCGTGAGGAGGACTCCATGAATTTCAACTGTCTTTGCTCCCTGCACTCTCTTTTTTTTTTTTTCGTATTCTAGACAAATTTTCGTTAACATTTTATTTTATTTATTTATTTTTAATTATGTTATGTTAGTCACCATACATCACATCATTAGTTTTTGATGTAGCGTTCCATGATTCATTGTTTGTGCATAACACCCAGTGCTCCACGCAGAACGTGCCCTCTTTAATACCCATCACCAGGCTGACCCATCCCCCCACCGCCCTCCCCTCTAGAACCCTCAGTGTGTTTTTCAGAGTCCATCGTCTCACATGGTTCGTCTCCCCCTCTGATTCCCCCCCCTTCATTCTTCCCTTGCCATCCTCCCCTCACTGCTTCCTCCCCTGGAAATCTGTGCTAGACCCTCCAACAAAGCACAAAGCACAGGACGATATTTACTGGTCACATACTACATGCAAACACGGTCCAAGACAGGGGGCAGTGCAAATATGAATTGGGCACCACGTTTCATTAATTCTTTTTTAAAAAGATTTTATTTATTTATTTGAGAGAGAGAGCACAAGCAGGGGGCATGGCAGAGGGAGAAGCAGACTCCCTGCTGAGCAAGGAGCCCGATGCGGGGCTCGATCCCGGGACTCCGGGATCATGACCTGAGCCGAACACAGACGCTTAACCGACTGAGCCACCCGGACGCCCCTCATGTTTCACTCATTCTAAGCAGCACTTAAAAGACAATGTCAGCATCTCCAAAATCAGGGTATGTCGTCTATTGGCAGGTTCTTTTCTTTCTTAGAGATGTATAAAATAACGATGCATGTTAGGCTTGTGAAGATACAGGCGTTTCTCCTCTCCAGGAGCTTACAGTGTTTCTTCTGGGTAAGAGTTGGGGACAAAGGGCTGGGGAGGGGGGGTGCAGAGAGAGAGAGAGAGCCAGCGCGTGCGTGAGAGCCAGCCCCCACCAATAGCGCACGTTACAGTAAGCGCTAAATGGGAAGGAGGACAGTCCTAACTGGGAGCCGCAGAGGGTTTTCTCTGAGAAGGGAGAATTCGAACTAGATCCTGAAGGGTGAGTGGCATTTTAACAGGCAGAGAAAAGGTGGAAAGGCACTTGACCCTCACGGAACAGAGAAAGAGAGGCAGGATTTGCAGAGGGGCAGCGAGGTTTGAACCGCCCACTGCAAGGAAGGGTGTGCTTGCAGGGGGACTGACATTCATCTCGGGCAGCTCTAAATACTTCCTGACTCCTCATAAGCAGCAGCTGCCCCAAGTCACCAAGGGCATGCCTGACCTTGGGCTGCCCCTCCATCCACCAGGAGCCCAACCATCTCCCCAGACCAGCTACTGAAGGGTTAATGCAGGCTCAGGCCTGAGCCTCCCCAGCATCCTTTCAAAGGCTGGTTGGTGCCTGGCTCTCCCTGCAGTTAGGAGGGGAACTGCTCTGGGGGCTGATGAAGCAGGAAAAACCACCGAGAGCCAGATCAGAGAATGCTGGACAGGAGCTGTGGGCCAGGACAGAGGTCACCAAACCTTTGACACTGTGCACCTCCACGTCTGAGCATGCACCCCCAACAGCCGTGCATTGATTCATACACGTGGTTATCACCGCTCTCCTATGTAAAATCTAAAACAGATGCAAACATAAAAGCTAAAAAGTAAAATAAAAACAATTAGAAATCAAAGCTAGAGCATCTTCTGACCACATTACGGAGACTCATCTTGGACCCCCCCACACGGGGTGAGTGCACCCCACTTGCCAGGGCGCTCGCTGTCTAGACAGTGAAGGAGATGAGGCTGGACGGTGAATTTAGCTTTTCATTATAAAGAGGCAGAAGGAACTCAAGAGAGCAAATGGCCGTAGAAGACATGACCAAGAAGTAGGTCTGGAAACACTGGAAGTATTTTAAAAGGTTACAACAATGCCTTGTCCCGTATCCATTTGTAAGCTATTATTGGGTCTTTTTCCCGGTCCCAGTGTAGGTACTCTTCTCACGAAGGTGGTGGAGCTGTGGATGTGGCGAGAAGCAACAGGGAAGCCACAGTGAGGGGAACTGGGTTTTGGGAGCCCCAAGGAAGAGCAGACAGACGGTGGGAACCCAACCTCCTGAGGAATAAGAGGGAGACCTTGGCCGGGTTGGAGCAGAGCATGTGGGCAACTGCAGGGCCTGAGCAGGACCTGGCCTGCCCTTGTCCATTGTGGCTGGGGCACCAACACTGAGTAGACATCAGTGGCCTGTGATGTCTCTCTGCTCCTTCCAAAAGCTCTGGGAAGGGAACAAAGACCATGGTTGCCCCGAATTGTCTGCCAACATCGTGTCTTCCCCATGTCCACATGAGGGGAAGTGGACGCTTGCTACAGGAGGTGGAAAAGAGTCAGAGTTACCAGCGTCAGCATGAGGACACAGAGTCAGACCCCTCATCACCCTCCAACTCAGAGATACCTTGGACCCAAAAGAAGAGATCCCCAATGGAGGGATGCCATCAGCCAGTGAGACAAGTACAGGTGGCCTCTGGGTTGATCTAACTGAATAATCAGACCACAGATATTCATTAAGGGCCTGAGCATGCCCATTTTAGAAAACAGTGCTCCCTCCCCACAAGCCGCTAACGTTGAATGAACATTACAAGATGGTGGCCACTGGGCTAACAACTTCACCTATTCACTCATTTATTCCTTATGCTGACTCTTGACTTCAAGGGACTGGTTCTATTTTTTTTTTTTAAAGATTTTATTTATTTATTTGACAGAGAGAGACAGAGAGAGACAGCGAGAGAGGGAACACAAGCAGGGGGAGTGGGAGGGGGAGAAGCAGGCTCCCCGCTGAGCAGGGAGCCCGATGCGGGGCTCAATCCCAGCACCCTGGGATTGTGACCTGAGTCGAAGGCAGACACTTAACGACTGAGCCACCCAGGCACCCCGGGACTGCTTCTATTTTTATCCCCACCTCACCAACGAAGAAGTCGAGGCACCAAGAGGAGACGTGACCAGCTTGGGTCACATGGGGAAGAAGTCGCTGTGCTGGGCTTTGGACCTGGGGAGGACTGATGAAGGCCCTGTGCTCCGAACCACAACGCTCATTGCCCCAGATTGGTAGGAGCATTGGCACACATCCCACAGCCTCAAACCCCATTAATAAACTCCATCCCCACACAGAACTTCATCAACACTCGTGCAACTTGGACCAAAGTTCTCCCTCCAGGCATCTGGGGAAGACACCTTAGCTCAGATAGAGACATTGACATAGGTATTTTTTCACTTCCTTTGGACATGTTTGCTTTAAATATGAAAGGGGAAAAAAAAGTCTGAGACTATAGCTCCATATCTGTCTTTCTTACCACTCCTTTTCAGTGCTGAGAACACATACGCATTGGATGTGTCATCACGGTGCAGGTGGCAGCCCCCGTGGCCCCATCTCACGGGATGCTGATCCAAAGAAACAGCAAATACTTGCCTCTCTCCCCCTTAAAAAAGGCAACTCACAAGTAATTCTGAGGTTTGGTCCTTCAAGAAACCACCTAAGGTGGGGGTGAGGGAGGGAAATGCATTCTTAATGCAGAACAAATCACTTAAAAAAAAAAAAAAAACCTCTTCTCTCTCATTGAAACGTTCTCAGTATTTCCCACATTACTGGTCTCCAGACCTGCTGCAGACCTCCAGCCTCCCCATTCCCGACTCTTCCACATACACCCCATTTAAAAGCTCAGGCCGTCCACCGTTCCCTCTGCTTCCTATCGACACCCAAGTACATTGTGGTCTGACCAGAAACAGAAAGCCCATGACCTCCACTCCAGTTCTGCTTCTCTCCTTCCCTGTTCTGTCTACATTCTCTGTTACCCAAGCGCAGGGACAAGCCAGGAAAGACAAAAGTCTCTGGAAGGGAAGACAAGGCAGAAAGAGTAGAAAACCCTACTCGGTGGAAATTTTGTCCCTGTGGACGATGCACGAATAAAAAGCCCTGTAGGGACCCTTCACGGTGTTTTGAAGGCTGGGCCCGCGCCTCCGGGGCTGGCCTGGTGGTTTCAGGATGCTGGGTCAGGCCTGATCGGATGCAGACAGGACCATGTTCAGGGGAAATACTCTCTGCTCTCGGGAGACTGTGCTTTTCATCCTTTTCCCTGAGAAATTATGGTCTAGGTTTCTGTGCTACTCACCCAGCTGCGGGAAGCAGAAGCACCTGACTCCTTGGCTCTGGGGGCTTTATTCTTGTGCTTCCCAGAACCCTAACCCCTGATCCTGTCCACTCCTTGTACAACACCACCATAATTCACCATCTTGGAAACGTTCCTCCCGTTTGGCGCGGCAATGGCCTATAAGCTAGCCTGGAAAATCCTCACGGTTGCTTTGTCCTAACACTCACAGGACCATTTATTTCCACTTGCTTCATTTACTTTAAATCTCCCTCCTCCTCTACCCATAGGATTTCACCGAGCCACAGACTGGTTAATCTGCACGGAGTCTTCTTGTGCCTTATTTTGTTGAACACAAGACTGGATGCAAAAATCTCCACCCTTCGAAGGATCTGACATTCGAAGCAACCCAGCTGGGATTCCAGAATGGGAAAAAAAAAAAAAAAAAAAAAAAGAAGGAAAGAAAGAAATAGAACATAACAAAGTAGCCAAATGAGACAGAGTTGTCCAAACGCTCCATAAATCTTTAGTTCCCTTCATTGTTCATTTCTAAGGACTGAAGTGTCCTAATTTATATAATCTTTTCCCTCCAGGACTTTTCATCAGATAAACTGAATTCTTCCACCCAGAACTTGTGAATTGAGCCAGTTACCGGAAACCTCCAGCCCCACCCTAAAATCCTCTTCCTCTTCGCTGCGCTTCGGGCTGGTGCCAGCAGGTGGCGCCAGCCTGCCTGTTTCCTCTCCCGGCTCTTCTGGGCGCGGGAGTGGGGCGGGGTGGGGGTGGGGGTTGGTGGGGTGGAGGGTGGGGGTGGGGGTGGGGGGTGGTGGGGTGGGGGGCGGGGGGAGGAGAGGCCCAATGGCAGAACTGCTGAGCCAGGGCCAAGATCGCTTCTGGCATCTGGAATGCGTTAACAACGGCCCACAGATCTGAATCTCATCTCCTTGGAAGAGAGTGAAGGAGAGGGAGCGAGCGAGAGAAAAGGGAGCCTGAAATACTAGGGACGGGAAGAGGGCACAGAAGATGCCCCCCAACCCGGGCGTCATTACTGGGAAGAGTGTGCCTCTGCCCCTCGCTCGACCAGTGCAGCCCCCGGCAGCCCCCAGCATGCCCGCGGTGTGTGTGTGGGGGGGCGGGGAACAGGGCCCCTCGGCCTGGAGGAAGGAAACGGTGAGCCAGAGCGCTGCAAACAAAGGATGACATGACAGGATCCCCAGAACTCTGCCTGCCAGTCCTTCATGTTCCCTCCTAGGCCGAGACAAAGAGGGAAAGGGTGGAGGCCTGCCACCTTCCTCCTCTGCATGCGATTTTGTCAATTTACAGAATGACATACCCTTGCTTCTGTGGGTGACTCATGGGTAAGGGTAACTGGGTCCAATTCCAGAAAAGATCAGTTTTATGATTCCTGCCCTTGATTTCATCCTTTATTTATTTTTTTTGGGGGGGGGCTTTCGTGGTGATGGATTTGACCACTTAGCGCCTCGCAGGCTGCAACCCGCAAATGAGGTCTGACACCCCTCTGGGTGGGGAAGGAGGTCGGAGGGCGATGGGGGTGGGGGACGGGCCACCTGCACACCCTCTCAGGGCCGTGCCTCAGTGGTGATGGCTCTTGGGTCTGGGGAGTGAGGTCTGGTTCTCCTTCCTCCTCCTTCAGCCAGAGATGCCTTCATGGATGTAAGGCGGAGAGGAGCGGGGCCAATCTGTGTATTGCTCTGCTCAGCGAGGGGTTACACCTGTTCTCAGGTGGGTGGCAGCTCCTGAATCCCATCATTTTCCACCTCTCCCCCTGAATCCCATTGTTTTCATCTCAAGCTTGCTACAATTGGCAGGCTCACTGTGGATAACTTCATCTTTCTGTTACTACTTCTGGAGGCTACGTCTGGTGGAATTGTGTGGGAAGAAAGGGTGCAGGGCTGTGAGGCTGAGTCACCAGGCCAGGCTAAGCTGACTTTTTGTAAGACCCTCTTTTCTGCTGTATCTTCCCCAGGGGACTGACTCCCTGAGCAAGGGTTATTAGTAGCAGGTCATGAGGCTTCCAGTCGGAGGCACGCTGCAGCCAGTCCCACATGTACGATGTTCCCGAACTCTCTCCCCAGGGATGCACTGGAAGAACTAGAAGCTGATGTCAATAGTTCACCAGGTCAGCTCAAGACTGGGGAGGTGGGCATTGTGGATATGGAATTAAATAATCCCCAAGTGGTCGGAATGAACTCCAAGAGGAACAGAGGACAGAAGAAGAGGATCTAGTGATCATAGTGAATCCCTAAGTGAAATGGGTCATTGGGATCGGGCAGTGATGGATGAGTAAGGACAGACTCTGGGAAAACCCTGATGGAAATTCGTCAACTATATCCTGCACCCTCCCACGGTTTCAATTACAGGAAGAAAGTCTTGGTCTAAGAAATTTAGAGGAATTATATACTATAGGCCAATCAAGTTAGAAGCTCCCAAAGGGCACAAACTGGGTGTTCTACATCTTCTCTCATGAAGCTCAACAGTGAATAATTGCACGTATCCTTGAGAGATTACAAGGTATTTTCAACAACTTCTCATTGACACAATGAATGAATTATAGAATGAAACACAATTTTGCAAGTTCAAAGCAGTCAAATAACGAAGGGTCTACCGTAATAGCAGTCACACCTTATCTGGCCTGGACCATCAGATCTTCCATGACTCTGTGCCCCTCCCTTACCCTTTTTCTTTTCTTTCCACTTAGCACACCTCTCCTTGGCTTATGGGACCTTTCTTTCTTACTGATGAGGCTGAATGAGGTGTAAAGAGCTGAAGGCTGGAGTCAAGTGATTGCAAGGTTTGAACCATGGCTCAGCTAGATGCCGCTGCCTCTGTGATCCTGACCACGTCACTCTCATTCTTTGTGCTGTAGTTTTGTGATCCATGCTGTGGGGGTGGGGACAGAGCTTCTCCAGGGCTGCTGGAGCATTAAATGGGATTATGTAGGTGATAGAGTCTAGCAAAGTGTCCTAGGGTGGGCTGATGGTATTCCAATGCATTGCAGGACTTAACACTTTCTCCCCACTTGGGTTGCATCCAATACAAACTGGTTAAAACAAATGGTAACATGCTGGGTTGGTAGGTGAGACAATTAAAAAAAGTCAAAATAGAGGCCAAAAAGGCACATTATCTCCTTCTTTCCTAAAACTGGGGCCATAGTCCAGGTGGGATCCCTGAACAAGATGGTGGCTCCGACCAGCAGAGGTTTTCCTTAGGAGAGTTAACAGCCATCAGAGCAAGGAAGCTCTGTGACGGGGCTAGCGTGGCTTCTGTGACATCCTCAGGCACACTGGCGTTGGCAGAGATGGACCTCTCTTCTGTGCAAGCCGACCCTGGGATTGTCTGTGTTTCAGTGTCGATTATGACACAACATATCCTCAGAAGAAGATCCATCCATCCACTTTGAAAGGACGCAGCGGTTTTGAGGTGAAGAGACACAGAGCTCTTCAGGAATCCTCTCAGGGGTCTGAGTCATCATGTTTTTAAGCTCATTTTACTATAGGGAACCTGAGGCACAGAGCCTCAAAGTGATTTGTCTGAGGTCGGACAGTCAGTTATGGCAGAACAAACATGTGTTCAAATGCTCACTGGCTTGGAGTCCAAAGCCGGGAGAGCGTGGTGACAATGCCCTGCAGCCGCCAACCCTGGGCTTCTCTACCTGGGAAGAGCAGGTCCCAGGGCAGGGTGGACTCTTCAGGAGGCAGCTGAAGAACCAGACCATTGGAAGAGCCAGAGGTCACTTCCTGCTGGCTGAGTCTGAAGGATCCTGCCCACAGCGGGAGCATCCACCTCATACCCTGGGTGTCAAACAGAGGAAGGGCTGAGTTTGCCCTGGGGATGCAGTGGGTGTAAACTCTGGGAGCAGCTGGGCAGTTTGGGCAGCCCATGACCATCCCTGTGGTGCCATCTTATTCTCAGCGCTCATCCTGAGCTTAATCAAGGAGATGCACCAGCATGAAAGGGGTTCCCACAGGCAATGGGCATTACCTGGGCCCTCTGAATCCTTGACTTGGAACTTGCTTCCTCAGTGAGCTCCAGCAGCCTGACTTTGTAGGTTTGCCCCTGCTTTCTTCATTCCCTGTCCCCCTGGTGCCCACCCTCTGGCCACAGTGCCATCCTGTCTCCCCTCCCTGCAGCACCCACCTCGTGCCAGCCCCAGCCTGTTCCTCCCCTGCCCTCTCCCCACCTGGAGGGCTTGCAGAGAGCTGGGAGCTAATCTCCTGTTTTCCCTCTGGCTGATAGCCCCGGCTCTGGAGCCAATGTCTGGGGTCAAGTCCCATCCCTGCCCCTGTGTGATTTGGGGGCAGGTTATTTAATTTCTCTGAGCTTTGGTTTTTTGTAGGAAAAATGGAGATAATAATAGCATCAACCTCTTTGGGTTGTTGGTTGGATAAATGAGTTAGTACCTGTAAATTGTTCAGTGAGTCCTGGACACAAGGTAGGTGCTCAGTAATATTAGCTATTATTCACATCTTCCTATGTTACCTTAATCTGGCTCTCCTCTGGGAGTCCTTTTCTGTGGGAGAGGGAAGGGAGGTGACAGGGTCACTCTTCACTTAGACCTCAAGACCGATGGTTTCCAAAGCGGGGAAGCATGAACTCCTCAGGGTAGCCAACCACTCTTTGGGGGTAAGGATGGAGTGGGGAGACTTGAACTTCTGTGTCAGAGTTGCTATGTGTTCACCAAACCCCATTGCCTTTTCCTGCCAGGCACAAGCTAGACTACATTTCCCAGCTCCCCTGGCAATGAGCTGGGACCATATGACTGCATTTGGACCCATGGAATCAGGGCAGCTGCCATGATGGTGCCCCTTCCAGGTCTGGTTCTTACCCCCAACCTCTACCCCACTGTGCAATCTTCAAAGCTCCCTCTCTCTCCCCATCTGCTGGTGGAATGAAGAGGACACCAAGGCTCCAGAGGAGGGAATGTAGTAACTCCAGCTGGTCTTAAGGGTTAACTTGCTTCAAGGTAACACACTCCTTGCTTGCTGACTTCAGGCCCTTGAGCTGTAACAGAACTAATTTACCTTCTTTGAGGTTTGCAGGCCACTGGCCTTGGGGAATGAAGGATGAGAATGTCCCCAAGCCACAGAGGCCAGCAAGTCTGTTTGAAGCCCCCTTAGTTTTCTGACTAGCCCAGCAATCTTTTAGCTAAATGTTTTTCTTTTTTAAGGTCACAAAATGACTTTACTGACCTTTTGTGCACCGGGAGATCTTGCCCTGCTTTGCAGAAAGAACAGAGTATTTTTGCACAAACTCCTGGGTGCCAAGGAACCAGACCTTCTTGCAACCCCCCCGCTCTGGGCACCAAGGAAGTAGAAATTCTTGCACAACCTCAAGCACCGAGATAATTCTGTAGCTGGCATCATTGACTCTGCACGGAATCAAGAAATGTCACCACTGCCCTCCCTTAACTGAAGAAACCCCTTTAAAAATCTCTGGGCCTGGGGCGCCTGGGTGGCTCAGTTGGTTAAGTAGCTGCCTTCGGCTCAGGTCATGATCCTGGAGTCCCTGGATCGAGTCCCGCATCGGGCTCCCTGCTCGGCGAGGAGCCTGCTTCTCCCTCTGACCCTCCCCCACTCATGTGCTCTCTCTCTCTCTCTTTCATTCTCTCTGTCTCAAATAAATAAAATCTTTAAAAAAAAAAAAATCTCTGGGCCAGACAGAAGCCTTGGAGTTGGCCTTTAGAAAAGAGCCTGCCTTCTCCAGGTGGCCAGCCTCCTGAGTCAAGGTCATATTCCTTTCCAATCAAAACCTGTCTCTTCATGAACAGACATTTTTCCAAAGAAGACATCCAAACGGCCAAAAGACACATGAAAAAGTGCTCAACATCGCTCGGCATCAGGGAAATCCAAATCAAAACCTCAGTGAGATACTACCTCACACCCGTCAGAATGGCTAGAATTAACAAGTCAGGAAACGACAGATGTTGGCGGGGATGTGGAGAAAGGGGAACCCTCCTACACTGCTGGTGGGAATGCAAGCTGGTGCAACCCCTCTGGAAAACAGTATGGAGGTTCCTCAAACAGTTGAAATTAGAGCTACCCTACGATCCAGCAATTGCACTACTGGGTATTTACCCCAAAGACAAATGTAGGGATCCAAAGGGGTATGTGCACCCCGATGTTTATAGCAGCAATGTCCACAATAGCCAAACTGTGGGAAGAACCAAGACGTCCGTCGACAGATGAATGGATAAAGAAGATGTGGTATATGTACACAATGGAATATTATGCAGCCATCAAAAGGAATGAGATCTTGCCATTTGCAACGACGTGGATGGAACTGGAGGGTATTATGCTGAGCGAAATAAGTCAATCAGAGAAAGACATGTATCATACAACCTCACTGATATGAGGAATTCTTAATCTCAGGAAACAAACTGAGGGTTGCTGGACTGGTCGGGGGTGGGAGGGATGGGGTGGCTGGGTGATAGACATTGGGGAGGGTATGTGCTATGGTGAGCACTGTGAATTGTGCAAGACTGTTGAATCACAGATCTGTACTTCTGAAACAAATAATGCAAGATATGTTAAGAAAAAAAAAAGAAGAAACTAGCAGGAGGGGAAGAATGAAGGGGAGTAAATCAGAGGGCGAGAGGAACCATGAGAGACGATGGACTCTGAAAAACAAACTGAGGGTTCTAGAGGGGAAGGGGGGTGGGGGGACGGGTTAGCCTGGTGATGGGTATTAAAGAGGGCACGTTCTGCGTGGAGCACTGGGTGTTATGCACAAACAATGAATCATCGAACACTGCATCAAAAACTAATGATGTAATGTATGGTGATTAACATAACATAATAAAAACAAAACAAAACAAAAAAACCTGTCTCTTGAGTATTGGCCTTTTGAGCCATGGGCAGCTGAACTTGGGTTTCAGTGACAGGAAGAGCCACGAGATGGAAGGATCCTGAATCCTCAGGTGAACACAAGGAGCAGAGCCCCCTTGACCAACCAATGCTGGACCGTGACATGAGCGAGGAGCAAACTTCTTGTGCCACGGCTGTGAAATTCGGGGGATATTTGTTATAATGTTAGACTTTACTAAGTCAACCTCTGTTCACATTGTTTAGAAATACCAACTTAAAAAAATTTCTATCTTTTGGTGCACCTGCTTCAATATATATAATATATCAGTACAGTAGCATCTGTCTATAATTTAATGCTCAAACTTAAGGATAGCTGATTGAAAACATTTAGAAACCAGTGTTCCAGCCTATCAGGACCTGGTCTCTTTCTCACCCGGGGCCAGTGCCCACCAGACTGGATCCCCTGACCCCCTTCCCACCTTCCAGATCACTGTTATGTTTTCTTTCCTTGCTCTAACCTGCTGTCATCCTGGAGGAGGTGAGTACCAGGAAAAAAAAAAAAAACCACAAAAAAACAAAACAACAAAAAACAAATTCGACGTTTGCTTTGTTTTGAAAAAGGGTCAGCAAAGAGGAAAAAGCGGTTCTGCCCTAGGAATTAGAGGACCGGGGTTTTATTCCCAATGTTATTCCCAATACCTCACTTGGTCACAAAGATTAGGGCATGTCGTCTCTGGGTCTCCGAGCTCTTATTTGCAGAATGAGGTCGCCAGACTGGATAATTTTGGAAGCACTTCTCCACTATCACATTTGATGAGCATTGTAGTCTGTTGTTTTATGTGGGTGTGTGCTTAATTTTGGAGTAAGCTTTAAAGGATGGCTTTGGAAATATTGTGATTGTATCCTTACGTCCTTCCCTTCCTGGTCGCCCAGAGGGAAGGAGCTGTTTTGGTGGCAGCCAGCCAGTGGACAGGGTTAACCTGCTGCTTTCTGGGGATTTACGTGTGGATGGCAATTCCAGGATAGGATTTTGAGGCCGCTTGTTTTCGACTGTTGAGAGGAACCCACAGGCTCTTTGGAACTACTCTTTTCCAGTTCCTGGTTTCTGTAAAGGAAATCCTAGCATTTCTGAAGACCCCAACGCCCAAATAATTTGTTCCAAGGAAATGTTCTAAATTACAGATGTTTTTTCTCAGTGCTTTCCAATTGTCTCTGGGGCCAGAGCACTCCTAGCCCAAGGCGTGGAGCATGTGATCATGGGGCGGTTGAGAGGAGAGCCAAGGCAAGAAACAGCTGTACCCAGGTTTAGGTTTTTAATTGTCTGTTGTGCTCAGTGCTTCAAGGGCAAATATTCCCTCTCTTGAACCTTCTTCTCCTCACCCCACAGGAAAGAAATCCACACCTTCCTTTGAGCTTCTACATCCCCACCAAGCTCGGGGGTGCAGGGGAACTCACATTTTCAATCTTTGTCCTTGGCTTTGCAAGCAGGGGAGCTCCATGTATTATAATCATTATATTGGTACCATTAGCATCACTGGATTCTGGAATCTTGAAGTTCAGTTCCACCCGAACATAGAAAACACAACCTTGCTGAGTCAGAGTACCCTTAGTCATGTCAGGAATTTTCTGTGTTTTTTTTTTTTTTTTCTCCTGAAGTTCAAATCTAGGGTTCTCCCACCTCCTTTGTCTTTCCGGAAAGGTGTCTGAGCTCCGTCATCCGTTATCTAACATGGGCAGGGGAGTGGTGGGGAGAGGCATCAATCCTAGGGATGTTGCAATCTGTACCGGTACCCACTGAGGTCCTATCTTTATCCCTATCCAGTTGCAAGTCACACAGTCCCTTGACCTGTGCTTTGGTGTCCTGGCCCTCAGACCTCGGGGTTGCTGGTCCTCAGTCCCCTCTCTGCTCCCCTGGAGGCATATGGCTGCTTCCCTGACCCCGGGATGTGCAGGACTCTATGAGGAGCTCAGCTGCCTGGGCACCCCATGCGGGAGTGACTACTCAACTCTCCTGGCAGCCACTCTCCCACTGGGGAATGGAAGTACTCTCACCCAACGGGAGACTAGAAACTCTCTTTGGTATGGAGGAGAGAGATGAGGGAGAAGGCAGCCCCCTGCCCTCTTCCACAAGATTAACTCCACAGCACGGGGTAGTGGGGGGTAAGGGAACCCCCCATATAGGTTTGGAAATCCAACAGGAGAGAGAGCCCCCTTCCTGTGCAGGCCATCTGGGACCCTGGCAGGCAGTAAGCCCACTTCTAAACCCTAATCGCTCCAGGTGGGGATGTAGCTTTTGCCCTGAAAATCCATCCTTGATGAGTCAGTGAGCTACACCACCCTCACAAGCCACCTGACACCCCGAAAATGGCCTTTCCTGAGGTAATTTTTCATCAAGTTTTACCTTAAGCACTGCTTTCCAAACCTCAAGAAAATACTTTCCCCACCAAGCACCCGCGATTTGCAGGGTGGAAAAGGAGAATCTTGCACTTGGGCTCATCTCCTCACGAGACAAGCTTAAAAGATGAACTTTCAGTGACCACAAGTTGACCACATTCACAGTTTTCATGATTTATTTCAACACTGAGTCACGATGGGAGGAGACCTGTTGGCCCAGTCTCTGCTAATCAAGTAGGATGGTTGCACAGACGTCTGATCCTTCATCATATGGACGCTGAGATGCTTTGTGAACACCATGAATCAGAAAATAATCGTTAACCACATATCTCCTCCCAAAGCACGGGTTTTCAAGAAAGGACAGAACAAAAAGTCTTTAAGCTCTTTATGTTTCTCTCCTCCCCTCCCTTTTCCTATCTTTCTATCCGTATAGCTGATTCATATTCTGCACATCATTGGTTTAGGCCAGAGTTTCTCAACTTCAGCTCTACTGACATTCTGGGCCAGATAATTCTTTGTTGTGGGGGACCGTCTCTGCTTTGTAAGGTCTCGGGCAGCATCCTTGGCATCTACACACAGACACCAGTAGCCCTCCCGCTTCTCCTCCCTTCCCAGCCATAACAACCAAAAATATTTGTAGATATTTCCAAATGTCCCCTTGGTGTGTTTGTGTGTGTGTGGGGGGGAGGGGAGCAAAACTGACCCCAGTTGAGAACCACTGATTTAGACAAATTACAAATGAAAATATCAATTGCTCCTATGCATCGATATTCTGGTGTCCAACAGTATCATCTGATAAAGAAATTTACTAATACATTAAAATAAAAGCATGCAATTTAATTCTAAGCCCAACACTTGTCATTATCCGTAAGTCCTTCCCTACCCGCACCAGGATCTTAGAAATAGTGTGAAATATTTTTGCTGCTCAAGTATAATTTAAAATTATGCCTCTACGTCTTGGTTTCTTCTTCACCTTTAGTGACAAAATCTTTTTTTCTTTTTTCCTTTGGAAAACATGATTTTGCACTTGCTCTACAAAATTTAGTTGATTTATCTGTGAGTGACTTAATAGTTTCTTAACTGACGTTTCCTCTAGAGATTTGGGTGGATCATTCATTTTTCCAGTGAAATTCAATTTTAAGACACAAATTGCCATAATTCCTGTTCATGGGTTTCTTCTTTTGGCAGTGTATAGGAGATTAGTGAATTTGCAGATTTCCTAGTCACGGTACTTCTGAATTCTTGGTCCATATTTCCATTGAGGCCATGCTTACAGTTAGTGGTTATTTTGTTATTCTATGATGTGGTCTGTGTTCTCATCATGTTATTCTGAGTATACTCTATGTCACTGCTTTCATCATTATTTTTATTCCACAGTGAATTGCTTTTGAACACTTGATCCTTTTTTGTGCCTTGGGGCGATGCTGTGAGATGGTAGCAACAACAACAACGAAACCTACACCTTCTAAGAAGTAACCTGCAAATAATGAGAGAATGTTAGCTGAGCTGAACCACACCTTATCAAATGAAAGTTAGCCAAGATGAATAACCTAATGCAGTCTGTGTAACTTGTACCCAGATTTTGGGTTTAACCATTTTGGTTGTAACAACGACTAGGAACATACCCTTAGTTTTACCTTTTAAATGTGTGGAAGGTAGTGAATGGTCAGTTTCATTACATTTTCCCAAGATAGCACCAGTAGTTTGACTTCCTTCTGGTTCCTAGTGGCTGGCCTCCAGGAGAATCGCTGGTTTTCAATGCCCATTTTAGGAAATGCTGAGCGAGTGTCTATAATGTTGATAGTTATGAGAATGGTAGAGTTCAGGAAAGACAGCCCTTTATTACTTTAAATGCTGTGGGTTCCTTCTCCAGGTTAGACAGCAAGCTCTCTGCGGGCAGGGGCTGGCCTTCTGATTCCTATGGATCTCTCCACTGCCCCCAGCAAAGGGCTCTGGCCTGACCCACACAAAACTCTTGGCATAAAAGGGTGAGGTTGTGTATTGCTGCTGCTTCCCCTCTGGATGCCTGTGTGACCGGAGGATCCCTTTCAGCAGAGGCTGAAGCCCGGGGTTGAAATGCAGACAGACAGGTCCACAATGCCCAAGCCCTGTGGGGTCTGAGCTGCACAAATCCATTCTTTTGACAAAGACTAGTGCTCTCGGGTGCAGGACAGCTCAGCAGTGGAAGCTGGCCCCTGGCATTGTCTGTGGCAGCCACCCAGGGGCAGTCTCTGGACCCCATGCCTTGCTCTCTGGTGCCTGGGAGGGCACAGGCTGTCCGACCCAGTCAGCTGCTGTCTCTCTTCCAGCTGACTAGCTTCTAAGCCAGAACCAGGCTTGGGTGGGGGTGGTCAGCTCCCTCCTGGAAAGGTCTTCAAGAACCCTTGTCTCCATTCCCCTTAGCCCCTCTGCTGTTTGATCACACTGCTATGCCCATTTCTCTCTCAGAATTTGGGGGTCCATTTGTAGGGGGCTCCAACATTGCTGTTCCTTTGAATGATTCCCACAGTGACACCACAGAAGGGGCAGGATCATGACTGATGGTTTTCCATCTCTACCACAGGTGAATCTGAGGAAATAGGCATGTGTAAAATTGAGGTTAGGTCCATTTTAATAATGGTTTTGTATATTCCTCCAGTTTTGAAACATTTTACAGAAGGGTATGGAGTGTTGGTTAGGGGGATGGTTTAGTTGTGGTTCTGGAAGAAGGAGTTGTTGGGACATCTGGGTGGCATTATTATTATTGTTATTGTTATCATTTTGATGCTACCATTTATTGCAGGCTTACAATTGCCAGACATGGTGGGGCGCCTGGGAGGCTCAGTTGGTTAAGTGTTTGACTTGTGATCTCAGCTCAGGTCATGATCTCAGGGTTGTGAGATCGAGCCCCACTTCGGGCTCCATGCTCAGTGCAGAGCCTGCTTGGGATTCTCTCTCCTTCTGCCCCTTCCCCCATTTGTGCTCTCTCTCTCTAAATTAAATAAGTAAATAAAATCTTAAAAAACCCAATTAAACAATTGCCAGACATGGCATATATGGTCTCCTTTATTCCTCGTCGTCCTTCTGTCATCCCCATTTGACAGCCGAGGAAACTGAGACTCAAGGGGTTGAGTGGCTTGACCAGTGTCATGAGCTGTTAAGTGGAGATACCAAACCAACACTCCTGGCTTTGGAAGTCATGGTCTTGCAAGATCAAGGGTGGAAGGAAAATCAAGGATGGATTAGTTGGCCTCCCATGACTGTTCTACTCTAACACATGTTTCTGTATGTCACAATCTCTGATAGTCCCTTCGGTGAGGCTACATCCTAAGAAACATGTGAAGTGAGATCTCTCTGTGCTTCTTCCCTTCCCCAGTCTTCCCGGGGCTTCCTCCATCCCCTGGAGGGAACCAGTGTCTTTGTGTACTTTGCTGTTGGGTCCCATCACTAAGGAGTACGGGAATGATAACAGCTTAAACTATTTCTTTTCCATCTGATGATGGAATGGCAGGCATCAGCCAGCAAATTCTTGCAGGAAGTATAAAGGTCCTAACATGGTCCCACTTCTAGAAGTCTGTTTTCCCCAAACTGTTCCATCTTATTCCTCACCCCCAGTTAGGTATATGAGGAAATCAAGGTTCAGAGGGTGGCCTTGACCCTGACCGTCATCAGTTTGTAGGCCTGGACTAGAATTCAGGACTCTGGATCTTCTGTTGGGAAATCACATGGAGGAATGAGTAACTTGAAGCCTCTCCCACCCTGGAATGTTCAGATTCCTGGCGCAGGGTGATACGAGGGGCTTGGAACATTCCAGAGGAAATAAATGCAAGACGAGCAGAGAGACAAAGACATGTTAACACCAGGCTCAGACAGTGCACGGGTGAGGGTGGCCGGAAACTTCCCAGGGGTGGTGGCTGCCCAGGTCAAAGGACACCAACAGGAAATGCTGACTCCAGGGCCCCCAGGCTGGAAGGCAGCGCTGGCTTTGCCTCCAGGCTGCATCGCTGTGAGGTCTTCATGCTTTGAGAGTCAGCCCAAGGTGACTCAGACTTCCTGAGAAACCTCTTATCTCAGCCAGCACAGACATCTGTGCCTTCCCTTGCTGAAGATGTCACCCATTCAGGGGCCACTCTCTCCCCCAACCAGATCAATGGCCCTTCACCGTTCCATAAGGAGGGTCCTACGAATGGTCTCATGACAAATGCTCAGTGATTGTCTCTCTAGGATTTCTGTTTATTGCCATTCCCTGTCCTCCTCCCTCCGCTCAGAGGCTCCTGAAAGTCCAGGAGGAATTGACTCATTCTCCCCATGAACTTGTTGTCTAGAGGAGAAACAGAGCCATCATTCTAGCGACCATTTTTTCCAAACTAAATCGGGACAAGATGCCTGGATGGAGAGAGGGTCCTGGTTGGTGGGACATGAAGGCCACATGTTTTAAATTGGCCTTATAAGTGCATTCTCTGGGTAGGCTTTAATTACAGGGAGGCCATGTAGGGTGGGTGTGAGTCACAGTCAAGCTCTCTGCAACCTGATCACTAATGTGATACCCAGCTGGAAGGTAACTGCACATGTTACCCCTCAAAGACCAACTTGGAGGGGCTGGAAAGGGGGATGACAATCTTGTCAGACTCTTCTTGCTGATGGTGGTGGAGACCGTGGAGCTTCACTACATGAGACACTGCTATATATGTCATTAGACTGTTTTAAAATAAAGTTTTCAGCAAATACATACTCTGATGGCTATTCCTTTTAAGTTGATCTTTAGTCTTAGAGTTGTTAAGGATCTCAGAGACCCTTTCATTTTTGGAATTGAAGAAATAGAGTCTCAGAAGAGTTAAATGGTTGACACAAACCCTTACAATATTGGAGATGTTCAGACAAAAACAGAAGTTCAGTGCTTTTCCCAGCAGGTCAAGCCTCCTCCCACAGAGCAGGTAGTTTTTAATTTTCTAAACAGCTCCTTTGTTCACTAATACCTTGGTAGAAGATGTCAGGCTCAATATGACATGATCCTAGCCAGACGAGGTTAATTCCAGAATCCAGATCCTCTGATTTAAAAACAGCCCTTTTATATGAATGGACAACAGGTACAGGAAAAAGTGCATCACTCATCATCAGGGAAATGCAAATCAAAACCACAATGAGAGATCACTTCACACCTGTAAGGATGGTTATTATAAAAAAAAAAAGTGAGAATGTGGGGAGAAGGGATCCCTTGTGCCCTGTAGGTGGGAATGTAAATTGGTGCAGGCACTGTGGAAACCAGTGTAGAGGTTCCTCAAAAAGTTAAAAATGGGACTACCATATGATTCAGCAATCCCACTTCTGGATATATATCTGAAGGAAATAAGCACTAACTCAGAAAGAGATCTGCACGCCCATATTCACTGCAGCATTATTTACAATAACCAAGATAGGGAAACAACTTAAGGGTCCATCGATGAATGAATGGATGAAGAAGTTGTGACATATATAGAGAATGGTACAGTATTCAGCCAGGAAAAAGAAGGGAATCCTGCCATTTGTGACAACACAAATGGATATTTGGGGCATGATGCTAAGTGAAACAAGGCAGACAGAGAAAGATAAATACTGTATGATCTCCTACATGGAATCTGAAAAAAAAAAAAAGAACTCATGAATACAGAGAAAAGATTGGCAGTTGTCAGAGGTTGGGGGTGGGGAGTGGGAGAAGTGGGTGAAGGGAGTCAAACGTACAAAGTTCCAGTTATACGATAATTAGGTCCTGGGATGTCATGACAGCATTATGACTATAGCTACTGATAGTATATTGTACATTTGAAAGTTGCTAGGAGAGTAGATCTTAAAAGTTCTCATCAGAAGAAAAGGTTTGTAACTAGGTGAGGTGAGATGTTACCTGGGCTTATTGTGATCATTCTACAACATGGACAAATATCGAATCATTATGTTGTACACCTAAAACGAATATAATGTTATGCATCAATTATATCTCAATAAAACTGGACCACCCACTCCCCAGCCTTTTTAAGAAATACCAAAGACAAGGAAAGACAACAACTAGGAAAAAGATTTCTGGGACACTCACCCCCGAGTAGCCAGAGACACCCAGGAGGGAGGGTTGTAATAATGGGCATATGGTGTTCTTCTCCAGCTTGCTTCCCGCTGATCTTCTCGCCACACAGGAGGTCCACCTGCCTCTAGAAACTCAGTTCCAGGAGCGCAGACACTCCCAGAGCCCAGTGTCATGCTGGGCCCTTGGGAATCCCAGGCTGGGGAGGCGTCACTGCTGCCCTCGTGGGGCTCATGGTCTTGGTGTTGGAGACGGACACTTGAACATTTGCCTAGAGCTCAAGCAAGGACTATGACACAAGCTTTCGTCATATAAACAAAGTTCTGTAGAAACACAGGGGAGTGAGACTTTAATTTAGAGCAAGAGATGGGGGAAGACTTCACAGGTAAGGCATTGTGCCACTGGGTTCTGAAGCAACAATAGGGTTTCTGCAGCTAGAGAAGGGTTGAGGATTCCGACAGCGTCATCTGGAGAGAGCATGAGATGCTTCTGGGTTGCCACGAGTCCTGTTTGACTAGGGTGGTGTTTCTAAGACTTGTTCCAGGGAACTCTAATCCTTAGAGATGAGCCACCAGAAAGAGGGCTGGTAGGTCATCTATGTCAGGGAGTCTTGAGGCTCCATGGCCCTATTAGAGTTCTATGCTCAGAAGGATATTGAAAGCCCTTAGCAAAACAAACAATACAAAATGAAACAAGCCACAGCCTACTTAACCATTTTTAAACAAAGGAAACCTCCTCTTTTTTTTTTTTTCAGAAAACATTTGCTTTCATTTTGGGGAACCAGAGTCACACAGGACTCATTCTGGCTTAGGGCAAGGAGGGAATGAGGAGTTTGGCATTTAGAAAAGCCAGGATTTGCTAAGGACTTTAGGATTTCATCCCATGAGCAGTAGAGAGCAGTGGCAGGATTTTTTTTTCCTTGTTAACATTCTCCCCACACCACCTGACTATGTAAGTAATGCTTATCCATTGTAGAAAGTTTGCAGGGGGGAAAACACCCCAGAAAAGAAATCTGAAGGTACACATAAGGCAGCACACAAAGATAATCATTTCTTCACTGCAGATATATTTGTTTATTGACTGCCTTCTGGATGCCAAGCTCCGTTGTAAGTCCTGTGCGTTCAGCAGTGAACAAAACCAACGCTAATCCCGACCTTTGTGGGCGCTCACCTTCCAGTTGGGACATGGGCAATAGAAAAGTGGGTAAGGACATAGGGGGCTTGATGGTGAGAAGGATAATGAATAAAAGGAAGCAAGACCATTGGTAGAGGGAGTGGAGTGCCTTGCCACCATAGGCAGGTGCGGGGTGCCAAGGAAGGCCTCGCTGGCAAGCTGACAAGGTGATGTCTGAATGAGAACTTGCATGGGGTGAGGTGGTGAAATATGCAGATGAGCGGAAGAAGAAGGGATAGCCGGTGCAAAGAACTGGTGTGTGCATATACGAGGGAGAGCAAGAAGGCTGGGACGGGAGGGTCGAGGGTAGGCTGAGAGGTGTAGAGATCAGAAAGTAGATCGTGTGAGCTGGATCTGGGACCTTGACTGACTAGGCTTCTGTCTGCATGAGATAGGCAGCCGTGGCAGGGTTTCTAAATGGCCATGGAAGCTGTAATTTATGTACCATATAATTCACCCATTTAAAATTTACCATCCAATGGTTTTTAGTGTATTCAGAGTTTTGCAACCATCACCACTATGTGATTTCTGAAACCCTTTCCCTGTTAGCAATCACTGCCCATTCCTCCCTCCCTCCAAACCTTGCAACCATCAGTCCACTTTCTGTCCCTGTGGATTTGTCTATTCCGGCCACATTATACACAAGGAACATATACTATGGGATCTTTGGTGATGGGCTCTCTTTCACTTAGCACCGTGTTTTCAAGGTTCATCCATGTTATAGCATGTATTCACACTTTGGTCTTTTTTATTTCTGAAAAATATTACATTGTATGGGTATGCCACATTTTGTTTATCCATTTGTCCAGTGATGGTCATTTCGGTTGTCCTCCATGACAGTGTTTTTGAGGAGAGGAGCAGGACCTGACTTTACTGGGACCACGCTCGCCACTGTGTGGAGAGCCAGCCGAAGGTGGGCATGTGTGGGACCTGGGAGGCTGGTTCGGGCTGTTGAAATGCAGATGATGACGGGTTTTGGAGCTGGGTGTAGCAGTGGAGATAGTAAAGGGTGACAGTTGGAGAACCTCTAAGTTACATCTGAGTTCTCTTCTCCATCTCTACTTGCGAGGCTATTTTGCTCAGCCTCATGGCTTTGAGCATCTTCTGTATACTAAGACTCCCAACTGTATCTCCAGCCCAGACCCTGTCCAGCTGCCTACTTGACATCTCTGTTCATTAGCTCTCTAGTGGGCATCTCCACCTCGACACCTCCTGCACTATACTCTGGATCCACCTCACCCTAGACCCATACCCCCCGGCATCCTTCTATGCAACATGGGGCTAGAACTCAAGATCCTGAGATCAAAACCTGAGCTGAGATCAAGAGTCAGGTGCTCAACTGACTGAGCCACCCAGGGGCCCCACATCCTTCTATATTGCAGTTGATCACAAGTCCATCCTTCCAGGTGCTTAGGTCAAAAACCTTGAAGTCATCTTTGATTTTTCCTCTCTTTTGCTCACCACGGCCAATCTGTCAACAGGAAAATCTATTGATTCCATCTCCAGCATATATATAGAATGATGCACTATCATGGCTTTCTTAAATCACTATAGTCATTGGCTAATCTCCTTCCTTCCAGCCTTCTCAACAGACTAGTGGGATCTTTTCAAAATGCAGGGCAGATCATGTCACTCCTTCCCTCAAAACCTGCAACAGTTCCTTATTCCATTCAAGAAAAGTCCAAGTCCACACCTTAGTCGACAGGACCTTATGGGATCTGCCTTCCTGTCACCCAGGACCTCATCTCTTATTCCTTTCTCTGTTCCAGCTGCCTTGCCTCTGTGCTGTTTTTCAAACTTTCCAGGAACTTCCCTACCTCAGGACCTTTGCACTGGCTGTTCCTCTCCCTAGGATGCTCTTCACCCTGCTATCCACATGGCTATTCCCTCCTGCCCTTCAATCTTTGTTCGAATGTCACTGACCAAAGAAGAATGCTATGGCCTTCCATTTAACATCACAAACTGGACACTTCACTCACCTTGCTTTACATTTTCTTTTCTCCTAGACCTTGGCAATCCTTTTAGCATCCAATATAATTTACTTATTTTTTTTTTAAAGATTTTATTTATTTATTTGAGAGAGAGAGAATGAGAGATAGAGAGCACGAGAGGGAAGAGGGTCAGAGGGAGAAGCAGACTCCCCGCCGAGCAGGGAGCCTGATGTGGGACTCGATCCCGGGACTCCAGGATCATGACCTGGGCCGAAAGCAGTTGCTTAACCAACTGAGCCACCCAGGCTCCCCCAATATAATTTACTTATTATGTTTGTATTTTACTCACTATCTCCTCCTCCCAGGATATAAGGTCCAGGGGGCAGTAACCTTAGTCTGTTTTGTTCACAGCAACAACTACAGTGCCTGGCACATAGTAGTAAATCATGAAGTATATTTTGAATCAATCAATGAATTTATCTTGTGGCTTTTTATAAAAATGCCACCACACAGCATATTAGCCACTTAATTCATTTATCCAACAACTACTGACTGAACACATATTTAACCCCAGGAACTGGATTAGACCCTGAGATGCGACTTGCTCCAGACAAAGGAATATTATTCAGTGATAAAAAGAAATAAGCTCTTAATGATGTAATGTATGGTGATTAACATAACATAATGAAAAAAAAAAAAAGAAATGAGCTTTCAAGCCACGGAAAGACATGTAGGAAACTTACATGCACATTGTTAAGTGAAAGAAGCTAGTCTGAGAAGGCTAGCTTGATTGGCATGATTCCAATTATATGATATTCTAGAAAAGGCAAAACTCTGGAGATACTAAAGAGATCAGGGGTTGGCAGAGGTTCAGAGGGAGAGAAGGAAGATGATTAGTTGAAACACCGGGTACCTTTAGGGCAGTAGAACTATTCTGTATGGAGCTGCAGTGGAGGATACATGATATCACACATTTGTCAAAACCCCTAAAAATATACAACACCAAGAGTGAGCCCTAATGCAAACTATGGATCTCGGTTAATAATAATGTTTCAGTATTGGTCCATCAATTGTGACAAGTATACCACACTAGGGCATGGTGCTAATAATGGGAAACTGTGGGAGAGGGAATGTATTAGAACTCGCTGTACTTTCTTCTTGGCTTTTCTGTAAAACTAACACGGCTGCAAAAAAAAAAAAAAAAAGTCTGTTAATTAAAACAACAGCACCAACACTCATTAGCTAACTGCTCCTTAAAACCTGTTGTTTTTCCAGCACTCCCTGTCTCCCTGTCTCAATCAGTTTCATCGAGCATCCAGTTATGCCCGGGATCCGGGAATTGCCCTTGATACCTTCTTACACTCAATTTTGCATGTCATGAATCAGCAAGATGTGCTGCCTTGACCTCCTAAGCAGTTCTGAATTCACTATCTCCACCAGCATCCCAGGTCATCAGCCATCACGTGGACTACTATAGCAGCCTCCTCCATGGTCTTCCTGCTACCATCTTGAACCTTCCATCCTTTTTCACGTTGTAGCTACCACGACTTCAAAACACAAATCTGAGAGTGTCAGCCCCTGCTTAAAACCTTGATACCTTCCTATTCCTTTTAGGATGAAGACAAAGTGTCTTCATGTGACTTCTCTTCAATGTCCGTCCCTGGCAACTCTTCCAGGCTTATTTCCCACTGCACCCCCTTGTGTGGTTCAGGCATGTTGAGGATCCCTTTTTTTCACAACTAACCAGTCTGTCCCTTCCCCTAATGACCCCTTCTCCTTTCTCTTTGCTGGATGGTTTCTACTCAATCCTTTCAATTTCAGTTGGATTATCACTTCTTCAGAGAAGTTTTCTCTAACCTAGGATCAACTCTCTACCTTGATGCTCCAAGCAACTTGAGATTGTATGTTTATTTGTGATTGATTGATGCCAGTCTGTAGGCTGTACAAACCATACCTACACTCCCTGGGGGTAGAACAGAACCTGCTTTTGCTGATCATTAATTTTTCATGCTTGACCACAGTGCTCAAATAATATTTGTTGATGAGTGAATAAATAAGCGAACAAAACTTCAAAACATCACTTATGATTTTGAGGATGGTGAATATCCACTCAAGCTTTCACCCTTGGCCACCATCTTTGCCTTTGGCTTAAAGCAAACAGAGAGACTGTGTCCTTTACTCAGGGAACAGGGACCTGTTTGGATGATTCAAAATTTCAGAGAGAGCTACATGTGTTGCATCTGTTATTTTAGAATTCTGCTTTTTCGGAAAGCTCACCGACTCAGCTGCAAGTACTCACTCAGTCCGTGATCTCATTCAGGGAGGGAGCATTTTGGATTTAAACACATTTGGCTGTTGAAAAATCCTGATTGCAAAATAGGGTGACTTCATGCTCTTCATTCCCCCCTTCCCCCTTAGAAGAAGCACAGTTTTCTTTACACTGGGCCAGCCTGGTGAGAAGTTCTCTGAAGGGACAGAAAAACAGCATTTAAGAGACATCCAGTTTCAGCTTCATAAAAGGACCATTGTAGTAGGGGTTTTACATGTCCATTTGTAATGAAATTTCCATGTGTCTGTTACAGAATGTCACATCATCAGGTATTAGGTTTTCCAGTGTGGATGAGGTTATTTATTCTCCCCTTCCTGGGGTTCAGAGATCCACCCGCCTCTTTCCCTACTGAAGTCCTGCCCTGCATCGCATTTGGGAACCTCACGATCCCCTCCACGTTCTTTCAGAGGTTTGTTCCTATTTCCATTCATTTATTCATTCAACAAACATTCAGCGCCCACAAGAAGGCATAGGCACTGCTTTTGCCACAGTGATTTCCTTGGCTTTCAATGGCTTACTCTTCCTCCTACTAGGGTATAAGCTCCAGGAGGGCAGGGGTCTTTGTTTTGCTCACCTGTGTATCTCAAGTACCTCAACTAATGCCTGGTGCCCAGTGAACACTTGTTGATTGAATGGATGCATGACTCTCTTATGTCAAAATATATTCTAGATTCCTTCCTATGTTTTGCCCACCTAGCATTCAGCATCCGTTTCTTCCTTTTGGGGGGATTAGAACCCTGGTTTTCCATGGGGAAAAATCCGCATCCCACTCTCAGACCCCGGGGTGGGGGTGGAGGCCAACGTGATGCCCAAGATTCAAGTCACTGAGACTGGCTTCCAGGTCTTTTGTTGGAATTCCTGAGAGGAGAACCTCTCTCAGAGGGACTTGAAACAGGAAAGTTGTACATCTGTCATGTCGGAGGGCCACCATAGAATGACAGCTTGCCTGGGAGTGGAGCCCAGACTGAGGAAAGCAGAGCTTAGAGAAATAGAGAAAAAGTGAGTTCTGATGACATTGCTTTTTCTGCTTCAGCTAGTGTCTATCTGTATTAGTTTCCTAGACCTCTTGTAACAAAGTACCACAAACTGGGTGGCTTAAAAATCCAGTCATTTGGGATTAACGCCCACCCTAATGACCTAATTTTAACTTGATTACCTCTGTAAAGACTCTGTTTGCAAATAAGGTCACATACACAGGGACTGGGGGTTAGGACTTCCAACACTTCTTCTTTATTTGGAACACAGTTCAGCCCATACCACATCTCTTGTAGCTGATTTACATGTTTCAGTTCCATAAAGCAAATCCTGTGTTTTGCAGGAAGCCATCCAAATGAAGAACAGACATTTCCATTTATTTTCATGTAATTTTTCTATGTAATTGGGAGGAAGGAGGCTGGAAACAAAACAGCAAAACAAGAAACTGCATTTATGAGGAAGAAGGCAGTGTTGTATATTTCTTGATAAATACATACATACATAAATAAACATACATATAAATACACATATATATTTATATGAATTCTATGTAATTCTATCACCTACTTATCTATCTATGTATCTATCATCAATCAATCCTCTCTCATTTCAGTGCTTATGGTACAGAATGTTTCAGAGTGCCTATGCTTTCTTTCTCATGTGTTAATCCCAGGATAAAAAACAACAGAAAGACATCTAACCCGACTAGAATTTGCCCCCCCCCAACTCAAAAGGGATTCTCCTTATTTCCCCGAATGCTATTAAAGTCTCCGCCTGAGACTGCTGGTCACCCAGCCCAGCAGCTTGAGATCTGGGAAGAGAGGGGGCAGAAGCCAGAGTTGGGGGCTACCCCAGCATGGAGGAGTTGATGTCACACACAGGATCTCCTTTGTAGCAGATGTACCAGGGGCTGAACTGATGCATGATGTCTATGTTTCTCTCTTAGGCTGGTCTCTTACCCAAGTCCACAGCAGAACAGCAAGAATCTCTTTCATGTCAGGCACTGTTCTAGGTGCCGAGGACACAAAAGTAAACAAGAGAAACACAGACTTGGGCTTTAAGGAGATTACATTCTAGTGGGATTAGTGGAGTCTCCATGTCATTCTGGGGAAGCTGGCCTGATACCATAAGCTCCCGGCCCAAGTTTTAGTGAGAACACAAGGCGGAGAAAGGTCTCATTTTCATGTTACCCTTGCAAACTGTGCCCACGTACCTAGCATCTCTCACCAGGCTTCCTCAGGATTTTGTGTCACTTACTCCCTCTTCCAAAAGGACACGCAATGAGTCTGATTTTTAGTTGTAGTTTTTGGCTGCAGTTATTCCTAGAATATTAATATATCTCCAGTGCTTTCTACACCTCAAACCAGCATATACCTTGAGAGCCTCTATCCTTCTATGCTTAGCAGCTTTTAGCTCCATTGTGAAGGAAAAATTTTCAATCATTAAACGTACTGCATCAGACGCATCACACACAGGGTGTTTTGAATTTTTTTTGGAAAAGTCTTTCGAGCTTTCAGGCTGGGTTCTCAAGAAAATGGAAATGACCTCTGCTCTGTCCCAGGAAATGAGAGTTCAGAGTGGCTTCTCACCAAGGGTTGAACAAGTGGATGGATGGCCCCAGGAATCTCAAAGGTGCTCTCTGGGATGAGGGCAAAGTAAGGCAGGAAAGACTGTGGCTCTGGGGGACAGCTGGATTTGGGTCTCAGTCTGGCTGCTTCGCAACTGTGTTGTTCGGGATCAGGCCGACTGGACTCAGTTTCCTCATCTAAGAACATTCAAAAAAACCACCCCAATTTCATGGGATTGTTTATAGAGGGGATGCAGGAGGACTCTATGGGGTGTGGAGTGGGTACCAGCAGGGGGCGTCTGAGACCCAGTGCCCCCAGAGCATCTGTTCTGTGGGGACTTGCTGCCTCATCCTGTGCCTGGGGTTGGCTTCCTATTTCAGAACTTTGATCTCAGATACTCCAAAAGGTTAATCCATTGTTGAATGAGAACCAAATTGAACTTGATCAAATGATCAATACTATGTTAAGGGGTTGGTTAGCCCTATCATAATTTAGGGACTCAAAGACTGGTTCTGTTACTCTCTAGTTGTGTGTCTGGAAGTGAATTATGTACTCTTTCTGTGTCTCAGGCTCTTCATCTGTAAAATGGAGCACGCATCTTATTAAGTTGTTGTTAGTTGCTAAGTTAGCACTTGTAAAATATTTAGATCAGGGCCTGGCACGTAATAAATTTTCAATAAATTTTAGCTATTATTATAAACCCCAATTTGGAAAGAGCTAATAACCCCAACAGTGGCTTTCAGCTGGGGAGGGGGGGGTAAGGGATCATATTGGAATCATGATATTCAATTTCTGGTATTTATTTATTTGAAACCTCAAATAACATGAAGGATTTCTCTTTTCATTTTTCAAAAGAAGTATTAGATTAAAAAAAGCTTGTCCTGCTATACAATAAGATTAGGCTTGCCTATTACTGTGTGCATTATTCATTTCTCGCTCCGTGTGGTAGTGAGTATATTCTTTTCTTTAAGATTTTGTATTTTTTTTAAAAGATTTTATTTATTTATTTGACAGAGAGAGACACAGCGAGAGAGGGAACGCAAGCAGGGGGAGTGGGAGAGGGAGAAGCAACTTTCTGCTGAGCAGGGAGCCTGATGCGGGGCTCGATCCCAGGACCCTGGGACCATGGCCCGAGCCGAAGGCAGACGCAGACACTTAACAACTGAGCCACCCAGGCGCCCCGGTAGTGAGTATATTCTATGTCGAATGTTTTCTGCATGTAAATGGAATTATTCTCCATACCAAGCCTAGCTAATCCACTTACAAAGAAGAAGCTGATAGCAAAACTCTTACATTTGCATAGTCCTTGGACAGTTTATGAACACTTCCAAATCTATAATTTAATGCTCAAAGCATCCTTGCAAATTGAAGAGGGCAGGTGTTATTGAGATCCTTCTTTTATAATGAAGAAATTGTGCCCCCCCCCCCCGAGAAAGAGAGGGACATTCCTAAGGTTCCTAGGTTAGTAGGAGGTGCCTGGAGCAGAATACTTTCTGCCTGGGGCTTCTAGGTGACCAATGGCCAGGGGAGAAATATGCTAGGAAGAGACTACTGTTGTGGTGGGTCCATAGGCAGAGACATGTCTTATGGAATTATTATGGGCACATAGCATCCAGGGCCCGAAAGGAAATGGAAAGATATCAAGTTTTTCTCCCATAGAAAAGCCACCATCTCCTGGCACTGATCCATCTGAAAGGAATTTGGCAACAGAGTAGCAATTTATCAGCAGTCATTTCCCGAATGCCTTCTGGGTAGGACTTTGATGTATGTGCAGGGGCTGTTGGAGGTCAGGAGAGCCACAGGCCACTCCAGGGTTCCTAGAAAAGTAAAATATAGAAATGACAAGTTTCCAAACTCTCTGTGATATCTTTGATGCGCACATTGGAAGTGTAATGCTTTTATGCTACACATTATGGGTCTTCGGGGAATTGCAAATTCAAACAACGAGATACCTATCACTACAAACCTATTGGAATGGCCAAAGTCTGGAACACTGATTGGACACCAAATGTTGGTGAGGATACAGAACAAGAGGAATGCTCATACATTGCTGCTGGGAGTGCAAAATGGTACAGCCACTTTGGAAGACAGTTGGGCGGTGTCTTACAGAACGGAACACACTCTCACTATTTGATCCAGCAATTGTGTTCCTTGGTATTGATCCAGATGAACTGAAACCCATGTCCACACAAAAAGCTGCACACAGATGTTTCTAGCAGCTTTATTTATAATTGCCAAAACTTGGAAGCAGCCAAGATGTCCTTTAGTAGATGAATAGATAAATAAATTGTGGTACATCCAGACAATGGAATATCATTAGCATTAAAAAGAAATGAGTTATCAAGCCAGGAAAAGGCATAGAGGGACCATAAATGCATATTAATTATGAGTGGAAGAATCTGAAAAAGCTGCATACTATGTGATTCCAACTTTATGATATTATGGAAAAAGCAAAACTATGGAGACAATAAAAAAAAATCCGTGGTTGACAGCAGATGGGGAAGGAAGATGAATGTGTGGAGCATAGTGGATTTGTAAGGCAATGAAAATATTTTGGATATTATTATACTTGATCTTAGCCAAAAGGCCGAGAAGCGATCTAGATAATATTATAATGACAGAAATATGTCATACATTTGTTCAAACCCATAAAATATACGGTACCTAAGTGAAACCTAAGATAAATGATGGACTTTGGGTGATGATAATGTGTCAATGTAGGTTCATCGATTGTAACAAATGTACCACCCTGTTGGGGGATGTTGATCATGGGGGAGGTTATGCATGTGTGGGGGCAGGCAGCATATGGGAAATCTCTGTACCACCCACTCAATTTTGTTTAAACTGGAAATTGCTCTGAAAAAAAAAAAAGCCTTAATAAAAAGTAATGCCTTTCAATATACTGAGTGTAGTGCAATATAATTGCACTATTTTAATTAACTATGGGATTTCTAAAAAATAAACATTCAATAATGCACAGCGGGAAGTGGGGCAGGCACATTGTCAACCCTTTATGTCTTGGGTATAGCAGTAACTAAAACACAGTTGCTCTCCTCATGAAGCCATTGACCCACTAGAGTAAACAGACATGAACAGCCAACAATATTACAATGAGTTAAGTATGAATGGCATGTTAGGGGAGGTCCAAAGAAGGAGTGGTGAGCTTTGCCTGGTAGGATCAGAGAAGGCCTCACGGAGGTGGAGAAGTTGGCATTGAACGATGGGTAGAACTTTGCAAAGTAGAGGAGGAGACAGCATTCCAGATGGAGGGAACAGCATGCACGTTCCTGATGTAGCTGCAAATGGTGAGTACCATTTGGAGCGTCACACTGATACCACTTACTTGGCTCAGAGGGAAATCCTATGATGTGGCTTTGGTTCCGGTGGGGCAAGATTTTGCTTTCGCTTTCATGCCTCCAACCCCTTGTGAGGCGCTTAAGTCCTTCCTCCTCCTCCTTGGTTCTGGGGACTGACGAATGAAATGGTAGATGTCCCTAGTTGATGGGTCAGTGAGGGTCCCCAGTGGAGGCCATCTTGATGCAGGGTCTCTTCCTCTTGGTGCTCCAGGACTCTGGATTCAGAGAATCTGCTCTTTTTCCTGTCTTCCCTCCCATTCCCTGGGTAGCTCCGGAGTTTCTTCTGGGAATGAGAACTTATATTAACACTTGCCAATGAAAAATGAAATTAAGTATGTGGATCTCTTGCAAAATAAGTTACGTAAAGCGTTCCAAAGATAAAAGAAATTCTGATGGGCTTGCTGCTATTCTGGATAACTATATTACAACATTCTTTCTTGAGTTGAAAGCTGAAGGTTGACTAGGTGAGATATGTCTTGGGCTCCAACTTGATAACATGATTCAAAGCTGGGAGTTTTGATGCACATCTAAGAGAAATGACAGGCAGCCCCAACAACTCGGGACACCAGAACTGGTAAGAAAGTGCTGGAGGAGCCGGTGGAGGAGGACTTGAGTCTATATGGCTTGGTGTTTAATGCTGTCTTTGCTGTTTAGCATTTCCTTAATAACCTGATTTGTTGAGAGATCTACTACTCTCTTGAGGTGCTGGCCTCTAGAAGGGAGAACATGAAGGAAAAAATAAAGAGGAAGCATGTCTCAATCTATGTACATATCGGTCCTCTGTCTATCTAGAGCTCTCTCTACTTGGCCAGTTGTCCAATCTATCATTATCTGTATCTTTCACCTATTCTTGTCTAATCTTTGGCATATATTTGGAAAGATAATTCAACAGATAGTTTCCTTTAAAAAAAAACAGCTTTATTGAGATATAACACATTCCGTACAATTCACCAACTTAAATTGTACAACTCAATGGTTTTTTAAATATTAACAGAATTGTGAAACCATCCCCACAGTCAAGTTTTAGGGCATTGTTATTACCCCAACAAGGAACCCAATAGCCTTTAGCTGTCACTTGCTTGATTGCTCCATCCTCCCCCTGACCCCCAACCCCCCGGTCTTTGGCAACTACTACTCTACCTTCTGTCTCTATGGATTTGCCGATTCTGGACATTTATATGAGATGGTATCTTTTGTGATGGGCTACTTTCACTTCGCTTAATATTTTCAAGGTTTACCCACATAGTAGCTATTTTTCTTAAGAAGCCCTTATAAGTCAGGTGAGATGTAATAAAACGTTCTCCCTGTCATTGAGTTTATGGAAGTAGGGAAGCAAACTCTGCATGTTATATTGCCTAATAAAGTATTGTTGAATTAATTTTGCCTTATTCAAACTAAGGTGTTAGCCCTGAATCTCCCGCTAGGATTGGGACACAAGTCCTGTCTTCCAAAATGAAGTACTGGTAAAGAGGATAGGTTCTGGAGTCGAATTGCCTGGATTCAAATTCTAGCTCTGCCCACGCACCTCATTGCTACTTGTGTGACCTTGAGCAGGTTATTCAATCTTTCTGAGATTCATTTCCTCTTCTGAAAAATGGGGATTAAAAATTGTACCTGATTTCTAGGATGGCCATGAGGACCAAATGAGATAATAGATGTGAAGCTCTCGACATATTGCCTGGCCCCTGATAAGCCCTCAAGAAAGGCTGACAACCATTGTCATTAATTTTTCAAAGAGCGACAGCCCGTTAGGCACACGAATGACTGTACTACAATATAAGTTCATCAAAAGACCTATGATCAAAGAGCCCTGGGTCACAGTGAAGGGAGAAATCAATTTTGTGCAGGGTGGGGGCCGGGGGAGGGCAGGAATTTTTTTTTTCAGGATTGCAACCAAGTTCCAGACCTACTGTTGTATTTTTTTTTTTTTTAAAGAAAAGAGTGAAATTTAATCTTTATTTACAGGACACTGCAAGAGAGGAGATTCTACATAGAAATAAGAAACCCGCTGAGAGGAGGAGCTTCATACAGTTTGTACAGTCTGGAACTGGTCAAGTAGAGTTTCGTTGTAAAAAGTGCTACAGTAACAAAACACATTTAAAAAGAGTTCTTAGGGCGCCTGGGTGGCTCAGTCGGTTAAGCGTCTGCCTTCAGCTCAGGTCATGATCCTGGAGTCCTGGGATCGAGTCCCGCATCGGGCTCCCTGCTCGGCGGGAAGCCTGCTTCTCCCTCTCCTCCCCACTTGTGCTTTCTCTCTTACTATGTCTGTCTCTCTCTCTCAAGTAAATAAAATCTAAAAAAAATTAAAAGAAAAAAGAGGGTTCTTAGGAGAGAAACAATAAGACAAACTTCTACCAAACAGAGTACACAACAAACATCTTTTGCCTCAGCTGTACAATCTAAAAGTTAAAAGTCCCGGGAGTGCCATCCTGAACTTGGAACGTACAGCCTTCAGAGGTAGTTTCTGGCACAACATTCTGATCTTCCTCTTCCTCCACAGAGAAATCCTTCTCAATCAAGTTTAATGAAGCTTTGTACACGGACTCATTTTCATGGTTTTGTAGAGCTTCAATTTTGTCCAAACCTCCACATTCTTCAATCATGATACTAAGTTTCTCAGTTTCACCTAGTTTCTCAGCAGCCTGAAAGATGTTTGAAATGGCATCTAGAATAACCAGAATAATTTTGGTGTCTTTTGCAGTTAAGAGGTTCATCAATGGTTCTATTATGCCACAATGAACGAGGTATACAATCTGTTCAGCTGTCCCACCACTTGTATGGTTGGTCACAGCCCAGACAGCTTCCTTTTGTGTCTTAAACTCTGCCTTAGAGAGAACACCAACGAGGAATGGGACTAATCCATGATTCACAACTTGCTGTATCTCGTCCTGGCCACCAGCTGTGATGTTTGACATTGTTCACGTAGCTTCCTTCTGAATATTAGTTTTGGGGTTCCTTAGGAGGCTGGGAAAACCAGCAAGTGCTCCTGCATCTATTACAACCTGAGTCTGCTTATCTGTCCCAGCGACAGTATTTCCTATGGCTCTTAGTGCAGGAGTCACAGTGGGTGATTCAGTAGCTCCTAGAAGCTTCGCAAGCTGGGGCACACCTCCTGTTTTCACAACCATTTCAATCCGTTCATTTGGACCATCAGTAAGGTAGGAAATGGCCCAGCAGGTATCTGTCAATACTTCTGGATCATCATGATGCAGGAGACAAACTAAGGTAGGAAGAATCTGCTCAACAGCATCTAATGGGGGTGCAGGATTCTTGTTGCGACAAAGGTTTGAAAGTGTCCAAGTAAGGTTAAAGATGACATATCAGGAACTGCAAGGAGAGCCAATAGTGGGTCAACTGCACCATACTTGATAACCAAGTCCCGAAAAACTGAACCATCACCTGCGATGTTTCCTAGATCCCATACAGCTTGTTCACTGATGTGGGCATGGGAAGATGCCAACAGAGAAATGAATGCTGGGATAGCACCTCCATCTACCACAGCCTTGGTCTGTTCTGATGTCCCAGAAGCAATGTTAGTGAGAGCCCAAGCAGATTCAAACTGAATGGGACTACAATCAGTTCTGCCCAAGAAGGACACAAACTTTGGAATCAAACCAGCCCGGATTATATTGTCTATGGGGGGCTGTTTTTCCCTAGAAAGCAGTTTCCTAGAAGCTTGAGTAGCCTGGAGCTGGCTTTCCAAATTGTTGCTATTTATGCCTTTGACAATGTCATCAACAGACCGATTTACAGTGCCCTGGTTGTTGCGGTTTTCCTGTAGTGGAGAGGTAGCATCATCAGGAAACGAGCTTACGTTCCTCCTTTTCAGCATCTGGTCATCCTTCTTAGCTTTCCTCAGCTCCACACTGACTTCTATTCGGTGCTGCCTCATTTGTTTGGAACATTTATGTTCCTAGCCTGTTCCTCGAGGCCCTTGAGTTCTGTGCCACACGGCGGAAGATGGCCTTTGACCTGGAACTTAAAGGCTGGCTCTGAGTTACGTAGACAGGAAGCAGAAGGGGGCGGAATGAGGATGTGGGCATTTCTCATTGACTTACGTCAAAGTATACAATCTTACCACATGATTAGTGTCACTCTTCTCCATACTTCCTTTTTGGAATTAGTTTTTCTATAATAAACAAGTCATGCAGGCACCTGGTACAACAAACTCCAGAAAGAAAAGCAAGTCTCCTATCTTTGGCCTGTGGTCTTCCTTTCCTTCCTTGGTTGCAGTTGGAATTTTGGAATTTTGTAGCACTCCAGAGGCCAATCACGTGTGCATGTCCGAACATCTAAATATGCATCTATCTCCTCTCTTCCCTTTAGGTTTTTTTATTTTTTATTTTTTTAAAAAGATTTTAATTATTTGAGAGAGAGTGAGAGAGAGCGTGAGAGGTGGGAGGGTCAGAGGGAGAATCACACTCCCCACTGAGCAAGGAGCCCAATGCTGGGCTCGATCCAGGGACTCTGGGACCATGACCCAAGCCGAAGGCAGTTGCTTAACCAACTGAACTACCCAGGTGCCCCTGTTTTTTTTTTTTTCCCCACAAGGGCAGTGCTTTGAAATATTTTTAAAATAAAAAGTGAAAAAAAACCCACCAAAAATGAAAACAGAGCCCAGAACCCTGTGGTTTTGTTTTTGTTTTCACTTTTATTACAGAATTTTCTCCAATGTACACACGAACAGAGACACAAGTACAATGAACCCTCACATACCCATTGACCAGCTTCTGCAGTTATCTATTTTTGCCCATATTTTTCATGTATAGCCTGCTTTCTTTCATTTTGCTTGCTTTCCCTTGGGGTTATAGTATTTTAAAGGCCTTATATTTTTACCTAAATATTTATTGTGATCGTTGTATATAGAGATTTGCCTCATTCACTTAAACAGAGACATAAAATTTCCATTACGTGGATATTCCATATTTTAATCAGCCCCCTCCCCCTCTTTGAGCAGCATTGAGTTCATTTACAGACCCTTGACATCATAAACAATGTCACCACATGCATTTAGTTTCAGGCCATTATGTTATTATTCGACCTTACCCATTTTTCCTGCCTGGGAAATAGAATTATAGTGTAGAATTAATATTCCCCACCAAGAGCTGGAAGTTCTGTACATAGTTCAGTGGAGAAGACATTACATTGCGTTTTGCTGCCCCACTCCCTTGATAAGAGTTTTATCAGCCAGGATTAGGTTCAACTGTGAGTGGCGGGAAATCCCAAACAGTGGCTTAAGCCAGATAGAAGTTTATGATAGAAGTTCATTTCTGTCTCATGTGAAAACCTAGATGTACTGGCTCCAGCGTGGGAGTGGCCCTCCACAGTGTCAAGAATTTGAGCTCTTCAACTCATTGTTCTGCTGTCCATGGCTTCCATTCCCAAAGTCATCATATGGTACAAAATGGCTGCTCTAGCTCCAGCTATCATGTGTGTATTCCAGGCAGCAAAAAAGAGGAAAGGAAAGAACAAAGGTACACTCCTTCTTTAGGGACCTTTCCTGAAAGTTGCACATACCACTTCCACTTACATTTCGTGGGCCAGAACTTAGTCTCATGGCCATCAAGTTGCAAGGGTGGTTGGGAAACATGGTCTTTATTTGGGGGTGGATGTGAACTCAGCTAAAAATCAGATATAAGCATTGCACTGCTAGTGTGTGAACAAGGTGTTGTGAGAGCTACCAATATGCCTGAAGGGAGATCAGGAAAAGCTTCCCAGAGGAGATGATACTGGAACTTGCCTAAGGCAGGCAAAGTTTGCTTTTTTATGAGATTAAGCAAAAATAAGCTGGGAATTAATGGGAAATTCAACTTAAAAATTGAAATTGTTTCCAAACCTTTCTCATTTTCTAAGAAATTTTGTATTCATTCCTTAGCAAGAGTTACTAGCCCAACTCTCAGGAATTATTTGTTGAGTGGATGAATGACTCAAAGGAAAGTGCTATTGGGAACGGACTCCCAAAGCTGAGACTATGTGTAGTTACTGTGGCAGACTTTATTTTCTGAAGATACCATGACAATCCCTCTCACCTCCCATGCTCTTCTGCAGTTTGTCCTTGTCATTGCTCCAGAAGGTGTGATCTATTGCACCACTCTTATGAATCTGGGCAAATGCTGTGACTCCTCTGGCCAATAGAACAGGGTGGAGGTGAAGCTGTGCTAGTTCTAGGGAAGTCCTTAACTGGCCTTGTGGTTTCTATCTCCTGCCTATCATGGACTATCGTGCTGGTGAGGAGCCCAAGCCACATGGACAGGTCTGGAGGATGAGACACCATGGGGAGAGAGAAAGGAAGGGAGAGACTAGGGAGCATCAGGAGGCCAGACAAGGAATAAAGAAGTCATCTTGGAAATAGACCCTTTAGTTCCGCTGCCCTGGCTGATGCCATGTGGATTGGAGAACTGTCCAGCTGAGCCCTCCTTGAATTCTGGACCCACAAGTGCTCGAGTGAAATAAATGTGGTTCGTAGCTCAGCCATGGATCCCTGGAAATCCGCCTAAAGACACTATGTTATGGGGTATGCTGGGTTGTTCCTGGCAGAGCCCTGCATGAAGGACCTGTGGAGAACATCTGGGGAGGGCTTCGGATGTGGCCAAACATAGCTGTGGGAGTGAGTCTCCTGTGGCCTCCAACAACCATTCCACACCAAAGGAAGAGGGCTCCTTAGAGAAATTATCTTACATTTTAGATGCACCCAGAACAGCCTGTCATAAAAAGACAAGGGAGCTATCAAGCACATCTAGGCTCATGTCAAAAGAACTCAGGAACCAGCTTGAAAAGGTTCTGACTGGCTAGAGAAGGGACAGTTTGAGCATTTGTAAGAATAGGGACTGCAATGGATTGAAACATCTCAAATTTCTTTAAGTCTGAGTTCATCACAAAACCCAATAACTTCAGTCACTTTTGGAGCATGCAAAATATCCAATTTATTATTTTGAAGACTGATAAATGAGAAAAAAAAATCCATGAGTTGTCCTTTTCCCATGTACTAAGCCTCAGTGTAAGCAAAGAGTTGATGAGGAGTGTCTTCTTATAGATGTATTCTGCATAAAAAATAGAGAAGGAATGATAGAATGAAGATATCAATTCGAAGCTCCTGATTAAGTACCTTTTCTCATCCGCAATCATTAACAGCTGCTAACATCACAAAAAGAGAGACAACTCGGCATTACATTCCTACTACTTACAACACCGTCTATGGAAAAGCGAAACTGGACCCAGTCCAGGCTCTAGATCTTATGACCAATTCACAGGGGACAGAGGAACCAGTTAAAGAACACCATGCAGATGTTATCAGTACACTCTAGACTGTAGGAAACTGTTTCTTCTACAAATAAGGATACAACTTGAGAGGGAAGTAAACCTGTGTAATAAAAGGGATATCATCTGATTGCAACACAATTGATTCCACAATTCCTCCTGGCCTTTATGCCATTCAGGGTATGCTTTAAGCTTTGGCACTGTTGCCAAGTGCCAGTTCTTTCTTCACCTGCTATTTGCATTCTCAAGGGAACTGGATTGTTTCAGGCCATGCCACAGGCCAGAGGCCAGGCAGTGGACTGCCTGATTTGATTGTATGTCCTTTTTGGACTTATTCAACTGGAGAGACAGGGCTGTGGGGGGACCTTACTGGGACGGGTTGATGTGTGCTGGTGTTTGACACCCCAGAAGCAAGCTGGGGACCCACAGGGAGAGCTGATAAACTTCTGACCCAAAGTATTGATTTATTCCTGATTTTCTTTTCAGTTTTCATAGAAAATCCAAGTGTGTGGGCCAAAGAGATACATCTGTGTCCATTTAGTCAGTGATCTGGGGAGAGGTGAGGAGAAAGAACAGCGTATGTAGGAGAGGTAGGAGCTGGGGGTCCGGGCAAGCCCACCACGGATTCTGAGTGGGTTCTCACATTGAACTGATGCAGAGAGCTAACTGGTTTCCCCTTATTTTTTCTTTCTTTCTTTTTTTTTTTTAGAGAGAGCGAGAGAGCATGAGTGAGGGCAGGGGGAGGGGCAGAGGGAGAGGGAGAGAATCCCAAGCCAACACTGTGCTGAGCATGGAGCCCAATGTGGGGCTCATGCTCACAACCCTGAGATCATGACCTGAGACAAAACCAAGAGTCGGACATCCAACCGACTGAGCCACCTGGGCGCCCTTGATTTCCCCTTCTTAATGGCATACACTCCAGAGTTGGCACGTCTGATTCTTCTACTGAGGAAAGGTGTATCTGTGCGCTACTCACTTGACTTCTCTGTGCCTTGGTTTCTTCATTTGTGAAATGGGGATTAAAATAGTAGAACCTACATGTTAGGTCCATGTTGCAGATTTTGAACATTGGATCAGTTAGTGTGTGAAAAGTTGAGAAGAGTACTTGGCACAGGTGCAAGCACAGGGGACCGAGAGCCAGCTCTTGAACCCGGGGCGCCTTAACTCATTCTGCACTGAATGAAGGGAAGGAACGATGCTCAGCATCTGTCTGTTGGGAGGTGACAAGGAGGGCCAGTGACCAGGCTGGTGAGGTACACTGAGGGACCTTGGCAGCCTATGGGCGTCTCCAGGTTGGTGAGCACCAGGGTGGCACAAAGACCTGCTTTGCACACTTGCTTGGCTTGTCCCTCTCACAGCCAATGGAAGCCAGTGGGTGAGCCCAGATGCACATTATGCTAACTCGTGGGGAATTTGCTGCCCACAGAGGAGGGAAAAATGCACCTCCTTAAAGCCAACAAGGGCCAGGCCAGGCCTGTGGGAGGAAAATAACTCGGGCTATAGATTTTCTTTCCGAGACTTGGAGTTTCACCATGAACAACATAGACGCGGATGTGATTAGCATCATGGCCTCCTGAAACACTGTCTGTGTGCTGTCAGGTGGCAGGACTGATGTCACTCCTCAGTGTCACTCTGGTTCTTTAACTGATTGGTCCAGAGGTCTGGCTCCCAGCTGGGCCCCAGCCCCTGTTACCTGCAGAGCTAGGCCTACAAGTAGCTCAAACAACTCCTTCAAGCTGCCCAAGGCTTCAAAGGTTTCATCTTTGGAGGTTCTTGTGAAACCATGGGCTAGGTCACCTGCCATCCTCCCCACTCCAAACCTAGCCCTGCCCCTGACCTTTGTATACAAAGATGCCCACAGTCTTCCCTAGACTTGTCGGGAGAGAGGATGGAATTTTCCTAGACCTCATTTCCTTTCTTGCTCATGCATGCCCTAGAGCACCTCCCAACAACCAGGCCAGGGACCCTCCATCCTTGTTTGGCATATTCTCCATGACACCTGAGGAGAGGCTGGAGCCATGGCCCCACTGGCGTGGGAATTATGGTGTGGGAATGCATGCAAAGACCTGATGTCAGGACAGAGCAAGGCAACAAGGAAGGGTCTGTGTGGGGCTTTGGCTCATGGACAGTCAGGAAGGGCGGGCTCATGTAACGGGCAGAGAGAAGACGTGTCAGAGGAATCACCAGATGACTCTGGAACAGACAAGTCCAGCCTGGCTCTGGAGTGCTGTCCCAAATTGAAACCTGCAATGGCACCACCGTGTTTCCAGCCGGCTCTGTGCCGGTCCTCCTTGAATCCTGGAGGATCTTTCAGAGTTGGGGGTCACAGGTGAGAATAGAAGCTGCACGCACACCCCACTGCAAATGTGGACAGGTCACTGGAGTGGAGGGGGAGGGGGCTGATTCCAAACAGCTTCTTGGTGACAACAGTTCTCTCTCCTGTTCATCCAAAGAGCATTCTGTTTCAGAAGAATGCTGTAAGGAGCTTGCCAGAAAGGTAAATTCCTGGGCTCCACCCTTCAGGTACTGAATCAGAAACTCCAGGCTGGGACCAATAATCTGTGTCCTGATAAGCTCTCTAGATGATTCTGGCACCAAGGAAGTGACCACCAGTCTCATCCATCTCTGTACCTGGCCAGGTGTGGTGCAGGATAAATATGTGTTAAAATGAAGAGACTCCATGTCTCGCCTTCTCCCCTGCCATCAGAGATCCTAAACGAGCTCATGCCCGGCACATAGTAGGCGTTTCACTGAGGCGGCAGGAAGGATTGTTCCAGCGCCAGGGTTTGAGGACTGTGTGGCTCACCGAGGAGGAAGAGAGCAAGCACAGAATATTCATGGGTGGGGGAGCACGGTGGCTGTTGATGTCACAATGCCCCCATTTACACTGATGTCAGACTCCTGGACCGCCCACGAGGGTGGTAGAGAAAGGATGGCTGGCAGCAGTGAGAAGACCAATGCGGAGGTGGGATCGAGGACTAGGGGCCATTTGCCGTTGAAATATAAGCACCGGGCAGGAGAACCACCAGAGACCTGAAGGAAGCATGGGGAGTCACGGAGACCTCTCAGGTAAGAGTCTGCCTGGAGCAGCAGGTGTCTCTGACGGGGAGAGTCCAGGGTGACCGTGAAAATGCACACACCTGGCTGCCACCCGGAGGGCGGGTCCTCCTCGGGAGTCTTCTGTTTGTTTGAGGATTCCCGGGGTGTCAGGCTCCCAATTCTGGTCACACACCTCCCAGGGGACTCTGTCACACATACTGACGTCCAGGGCCCATCGCCCAGATCCTGATTAACTTTGTTGGCAGAGGGCTCGGGCGTGGGCACGTTTAACAAAACCGGTCAGGGGATTTTACACTTTACAATTCTACTTAAACAGGAAAACAAAACACACGCACACACACAATATACTCATGTTTTCTTCCGGGCGGCGGGGGGGTCATGTGTCCCGTCGCCCCAGAGATGCACGGCCTCTGGACAGAGCTCAGGACAGAGAGACTATTAAGCTAGGATTGGTAGATGCCTTCACTGTTAAGAACCTAGAGGAAACTGCAGGGGAAAAATCAACAGCCACGTGAACCATGGATTTAAAAAAAATAATGAATATTCAAGTGGCTTATTTAAAAATAAGAACAGGGTATAAAAGGTGACATTAAATAAAAATAACACCCAGGCGGGCGCCTGGGTGGCTCAGTCGGTGAAGCATCTACCTTCAGCTCAGGTCAGGATCCTGTGGTCCTGGGATCGAGCACCAGATGGGGCTCCCTGCTCAGCAGGGGAGTCAGCTTCTCCCTCTCTCTGCCCCTGCTCATGTGCTTTCTCTCAAATAAATAAATAAAATCTTAAAAAAAATAACACTCAGTAAACCTTATGATCAATGCAGGTACTACAGTGTAGACGGGGTAGTGAGAACAGGTGCCTCTTTGGGGCCCCCACGGTGATGTTTCTGGTAGCCCCAGCCCCAGGGGCCACCCTGCACTGGCCGCTCCGGTTTTGCACCTGCTTGAGCTACACTGAGTCAGTATGAGGGCAGCAGAGAGGCAAGAATATGGGAAGCCAGAGTTCTTGGGTTCAAATTCAGACTTCAGAGCACTTCCCTCCCTCCACTGTAGTGGACGTTATTTCAGGGATGTCTTCCAAGGGTTTGCAGCTGGGACTCGTGCAGGGCACAATGGTGGCTTCTTCCCCAGGCTGTGCAATGTTCAGGCCTCACAAAGCCCCGGTCTGGGTGTAGCAATTCTAGCAGCCTTGCTTTGCCCTCTTGCTGCTGCCACCATTAGGGGTCTGGAGTCTGCAGGCTGAGCCATGGATGGCCCTGGGCTTCCCCCCTCATTCCCTCTAGTCAGACTGAGAGCCCCTTGGGTGCCATATTGGAATTGGTGCATCATTGTGTGTATGTGTGCACATGTGTGTGTCTCTGTGTGTGGATGCCTGCCTGCCCCCCCACTTTCTGGAGTCCCCGATCGCTGTGCCTTCTGCTGATGTGTCACCCCACTAGCTCCTTCCTGCCCAGTGGCTGTCAAGGAGCTGTGGGGATGGACGCCAGGCTGCAGGGCCTTGGGGAGTGAGGAAAAGAGCTGCAGCGGGTACAGGCCACTCCCTGGGGAATTTTGACTGAGAAAAGAAGAAAAATAGAAGTCAGGGAAGCTCGGGGTCAAGGGAAGAATTTTTTAGAGGCGGGGAGCTGTGGGGATGTTTGAACGCAGAAGGGGAGGAGCAGAGGAGAGAGACACTTGGAAAACGCTGGTGAGGAGGCAGGGGGTGAGGCTGGTTGGGAGAGGCTGAGGAAGGTGTGACCAGAGGCAGGAGGAGAGACGAATGTGCGCACCCACTGCTCTGCTCCCAGGACTTGTCACCAAGTCCCGAGATGGCAAACACCCCCAGCATCTAGCGCTGTCACTGCCAGGAATGAGCTCCGACCTGCAAAGGGGTGGACAGAAGCAAGCTTTGAAAAGGCAGCAAACACCCAGTGAGGCTGATATTCTTGCTCATGTACACGTGCAAGTTCATTTCCTTGTTTCACTCCTGCCAGGGCCAAGCCTGGGCTAGGACCTGGTCTTAGCCCTTGAGAGGCTCAGCATCTTTGAGGACAAAGATGTATCAGTCTCTCACACCCAAAGGCTTGCCTGACCCGTGGGTCTGAACCCCTTCCTGGGCCCATCCCCATCTTTGTCCCTAGGCCATCCCCAACTCTATGCCCAGCCCCATGCCTTCATCCTCCCCATGCTCATTCCCATGCTCACCCCCATCTCCAACTCTGTGCCCATCCCCATCCCTAACCCCAACCCCATGCCCATCCCCACCCTTATGTTTATCCAATTCCCACTTTGCCAGACAAATATGAGGGCAAAAGAGGTCAGTAACCAGTCCAAATTTATACCGCTGGCTAGCCACGTCCAGGACCGGAACCTAACACCACCTGACACCAAGGCTCAAGCTCTGAACTCCCATGCCATACTCCTACATGGCTTTGGGTGCCTGGTCCCCGGGGGACCTCTGATCCTATTGCCTGCTTGACCTCTCCTAACATCACTTTGCTGGCTCCTGATTTGGTCCTTTGCTGTTCCAACTTCAGCCACCCTGTGGAGTCTCAGCTCGGACTTCTCTACCAGCTACCGGCCCCTGGCTGGCCCCTAGCCCTGTTTCTTCCCCAGGACCTCATGGGACTTCCCCAGTCCTAGTTTCCCCCAGGCTACAATATCTCTGATGCCAGGACAGACGGACAGCTAGAACAGGCTCTGAGGAGGGTGTCTAAGAGGAGGTATTTTAAGTTGGAATGGACCAACTTCAGGTCCATGGCCTACAACAGATGGCACGGTGGGGACTCCACTGCAGAGAGAGAAGATGGGCCGTAGAACCCGTGGCTCCACGGAGGGCGGGGCTTGTGGAATCAACGGGAACGGAAGAAAAGGTTTGCCAAGTGACAGTGAGTGCCTTGTTGAGGCCAGATGCCAGGAAGGTGCAGCAGCAGGTCAGGCCTGCTGCCTGAGAAATCCTTGGCCTACTTTGATTTTCAGTGTTCATTGTTTATGTCGAAAATAAATGTTCATTTTACCTTCATCATTTTTAAGGCTTTTAGGAACGTGGGAGAGAATGATTTTGTTGTTGGCTTTCGATGCTTACTTTTGGCCTTAAGGAGACAAGGACCAGTTTGCTAAGTATAGCCTAAAAGTCACTGGCTGATGGCCAGGCCTTCTTTGATCAGGGCAAGCCACCTGCACTACTTTTCCAGGCCCTGTGTTCTTTTGCTAATGTGTTCTCTGGCCTAATGCTCCATTATTTTACTCACAGTCATGAAGACTCAGCCCTCCCCCACCCAACTGCCCACTTGTTTTTCCATTACACCGGATCCTCTGTAACCTCCTGTGCCCCATCTTCCAGTATGAGTTTCGTCACTGGTGCTAAAGAGAATCATTCACAGGGGCGCGCACACAGCCCCCCACACTCACCCTCACCTCACCCCTCCTTTTAGCAACTTTTGCCCCATTTCTGCTTGCCCCGCCCACTCCCTTCCCCTGCCATCCTTATATCTTAATTATTTAAAAAAAACCTTGAAATATGCATCAAGTGCACAAAGACATATAGCTTACATCTTTGTGACTTATCGGAAGCGGACACCTGGTAACAGCCACCCTCATCAGGAGGTAGGACGCCGCCAGCCTCAGGACCCTCGACCCCTCGCACCCCCCAGTCCGTCCCTGCCCTTTACCTACCTCTTCTCTAATTCTCAGAGGTAACTATTATCCTGAATCTGTGGTCATAACGCCAGTCCTTTACACTGAGTAAATGTATTCCTAGACACTGCATTTTGCCTGACTTCTTTCACTGAGTATTATGTTTGTGAGATTCATGCATGTGGTTGCACTCAGGTGTCCCTTATTTCTTTCTATTGCTTCATACTGTTCCATGTAATGGATGTATCACTGTATTTATCCTTTTTACTCCAGGTAAAAATCTTGGGATTCCAGGTGGGTATTCGGGTTCTTTTCAATTTTTGGCTATCATAACTATCACAGTTAGAAACACTTTTGACCATGCGTTTTCATGTTACACTTTTCTGAACCTGGGTGTGCAATTGCTAAGTCGAAGAGGGACCATATGTCTGTCTTTAGTAGATGCTGTCAAATTGTGTTCAGTTTACATTCCCCTCGGCAGTCCTATGGGTGGTCACATTGTTCTACCTCTTTTTTCCACTTGGTGTTGTCAGTTTAAAAAAATTGTAGCCATTCTTAGGAGGTATAGTTGTATCTCATTGTGGTTTTAATGCACACTCCCTGTGGGTTGAGTAACTTCTCGTTTGTTTATTGTGTCATTTGCATATTTTCTTTCGTGACGAGACTATTCAAGTTTCTCCGCTGATTTTCTGGGTTTTTTTTCCTTTTTCTTATTGATTGTAGGGTTTAAATTTTTTTTGTTTTATTTTTATTTTTCTAAGATTTTATTTTTAAGTATTCTCTACACCCAATGTGGGGCTCAAACTCACAAACCCGAGACCAAGAGTCACATGCTTCACCGACTGAGCCAGCCAGGTGCCCCTAAACATTTAAAAAAATATATTCTACATACAAGCCTCTTTTGGTTATATGGAAGACCACAATCTTCTCAGACAGAAGCTTGTCTTTTCATTCTCTTAATGGTGTCTTCCAGCGAACAGAAGTTCTTTTTTTTCTCTTTAAATTTTTTATTGTTATGTTAATCACCATACATTACATCATTAGTTTTTGATGTAGTGTTCCATGATTCATTGTTTGTGCATGATACCCAGTGCTCCACGCAGAACGTGCCCTCTTTAATACCCATCACCGGGCTAACCCAACCCCCTACCCCCCTCCCCTCTAGAACCCTCAGTTTGTTTTCCAGAGTCCATCGTCTCTCATCGTTCGTCTCCCCCTCCGATTTCCCCCCCTTCATTCGTCCCCTCCCGCTATCTTCTTCTTCTTTTTTGTTTTTTCTTAACATAGATTGCTTTATTTGTTTCAGAGGTACAGATCTGTGATTCAACAGTCTTGCACAATTCACAGCGCTCACCATAGCACATACCCTCCCCAATGATTCTATCACCCAGCCATCCCATCCCTCCCACCCCCCACCACTCCAGCAACCCTCAGTTTGTTTCCTGGGATTAAGGATTCCTCCTATCAGTGAGGTCATATGATACATGTCTTTCTCTGATTGACTTATTTCACTCAGCATAACACCCTCCAGTTCCATCCACGTCATTGCAAATGGCAAGATCTCATTCCTTTTGATGGCTGCATAATATTCCATTGTGTATATTATACCACATCTTCTTTATCCATTCATCTGTCGATGGACATCTTGGCTCTTTCCACGGTTTGGCTATTGTGGACACTGCTGCTATAAACATTGGGGTGCAGGTGCCCCTTCGGATCCCTACGTTTGTATCTTTGTGGTAAATACCCAGTAGTGCAATTGCTGGATTGTAGGGTAGCTCTATTTTCAACTTTTTGAGGAACCTCCATACTGTTTTCCAGAGTGTGAACAGAAGTTCTTAACTTTCAGAAATCTTTTTCTACCCCGAGGGCATGAAGTTATTTTCCTCTGTCATCTTCTAGAAGCTTTATTGTTTTACTTCCAACAGTACGACCCGCCTGGACTTGAGTTTTTGGGTGCTATGAGAAGATAATTATTTTTCCAGATGGACACCAAGTGATCTAGCACCATTTAATGAAAATACTGTCCTTCACTCACTGCTGTGCAGAGCCATTACTAAAAGTCTTTTCTGAGCTTTCTACTCTACCCAATTGTCCATTTATCCAATGTTGCACATTGTAGACAATGCCGTTCTATATTGTTTTAATTATTCGGGCTTTATAAGTTTTGAAATCTAGCACATTCCTCAAGTTTATTCGTCTTCAAGATTACCTTCTCTATTCTCAGCTCGTTTTATATCTAAATAAACTTTAAAATCAGCTTGTCTGTTTCTACAAACAATCCTGTTGGGATTCTGTTTGAGATTACATTAAATCTATGGCCCAATTTTAGGAGAATTGGCATTATTTACAATGAACATGGTACCTCCTTTCATTTATATAGATGTTTAAACATGTTTTGTTCAGTAAGATATAATTTTCCATAGAGAAGACTTGCACATCTTTTGTTAGATTTATTCCTAACTTTGATATCTTTGAAACAATTGTACACAGTATCTTTTTAGACATTTTATTTTATGTTTATGGCTGATGTTTAGAAATGCAAATGATTTTGATATGCTGCCTTTGTATCCAACAACCTCGCTAAACTCACTAATGCTAATAATTTATTTGTAGATTTGTTTGGGTTTCTACATAGGCAATCATGGCATCCTAGTTGAGAACACTGGTATTAGAATTTGACTGAATTGGTTTTGAATTCTTTTTTTTTAATTAATTAATTAATGGGCGCCTGGGTGGCTCAGTCGTTAGGCGTCTGCCTTCGGCTCAGGTCACGATCTCAGGGTCCTGGGATCGAGTCCCACATCAGGCTCCCTGCTCCGCGGGAAGCGTGCTTCTCCCTCTCCCACTCCCCCTGCTTGTGTTCCCTCTCTCGCTGTGTCTCTCTCTGTTAAATAAATTAAAAAAAAATCTTAAGAAAATTAATTAATTAATTTAAAGTGGGCTGTATGTCCAATGTGGGGCTTGAATTCACGACCCTGAGTTCAAGAGTCTCATGCTTTACCAAATGAGCCAGCCAGGTGCTCCCTTGGTTTTGAATTCTAACCTCATCATATACTCAGTGTAGGACTTTGAGAAGATTGCTCGATTTTTCCGAGGCTGTTTCTCTCTCTTCAGAGTGGTGATGCTCTCTCATAGGTTTATGGTAAGGAATAAATGGAATGAAGAATGTGTCATCTTGAGGCAGTGCTAACACACATGGTTCTCCATTTGTGATGTGTCATTACATTCCTTATCCTCGATTTCCTCTTTCCCTTTTAACTCCACAGCTCTCCAAATTCTGGCTTTTACCCTGTCATTTTATGGAATCGCTCTCATAGATGTGTTCCTAGTGCCGACTTTAATGGACTGCCCCATTGCAGATGCCAGTTTCAAGTCCCAGGGACCACCTGTACATCGGGCTAACTGGCTATACATTTGGGATTTCCCACAGCTCCTTCATCTGGTTGGATAATTTGTCAGGATGACTCATAGAACTCAAGAAAATGCTTTACTTATGTTTCCCCTATTAAATAGGATATAGTCAGGAACAGTCACATGGAAGAGATGGGGGGGGGCCGTGGTACAGAGCTTCCACACCTTTTCCAGGTCCATCACCTTCCCAGCAAGTTGATGTGTTCATAATCCTAGAAGTTCCCTGAACGCCATCACTTAGGGATTTTCATAGCGATTTCATTTTGTAGCCATGATTGATTAGATTAATGGCCATCAGTGATTGAACTTGATGGCCAGCCCTTCTCCCTAACCCTATAATTACCTGGTTGGTCTTTCTGGCCATCAGCCACCATCCTGAAGCTCTATCTAGAGCTCCCCCATGAGCTATCTCTTGAGCATACAAGAGGCAATAAGTTCCAAAGGTTTTAGGAGCTTTGTGCCAGGAATGAGAGACAAAAATCATTTTTAAAAAAAACTATACCATAGTCTCCTTGCAGATACCCTCTCTTGGCTTCTTCCTACTCCTTCAGTTCTTCCTCCTCTCCGGAGTCTCTGCCCAGTCTCCTCATGGGCTCTTTTTTCTTCCCATTCCTTAAATATTGATTTTTTTTCACGATTCAGTTCTCATGCCTGTTCTCAACTCAATCTTTGGCCTCATCTTTTTACCAAATCTGTATATCTATAACCATGTCCATTTTCTTGGATTCCAAGTTCACATAGACAATTGCTCAGTAGGCATGACTACCTGGTTTTTCTATAATGCCCCAAATGAAATGAGGCAGACTTTCCCCAAGCCTGCTCTCCCTCTCTGTCTGTCCCCCAACTCAAAGACCTAAGCAATCATTCTAGACCCCTCTTGCTCCTTCAGCCCTATACTTAGTTGTGGCCATGTTCTGTCCCTGATGTTCGTTCTCACTGCCATTAACTTGGTTCAGTTTCTCATAATTCCCCCCCCGCTGCCCCAGCTGGCAACACCAGCTTGACCTGGAAACTTGTTAGATTTGCAAATTCTGCAGAAACTCTGGGGCTGGCACCCAACAGCCTGGGTCTTACTAGGTTCTCTAGGTGATTCTGGAACCAGGGAAGTAGACCACTGACCTCACCCATCTATGTAACAGCCAGGTCTGGCCCCAGAATAATTTTGTTGAAATGAAATGAAGTCAGTTCTGCCCCCAGATAGCATCCTGACCTTTGTAGGCTGGGTGAGAAATCACCCCTGATATTCTCATGATACCTTGTGTCTTCTTTTGTCATAAACCCCCTTGTACTATAGTGGAAATGTATATGGTGGCACCCAGAAGGGTGGGGGTCTGCTGTATTCACTTTTCTCAGTGAGTGTTTCCACAGTTTCAGATCCTGGGATATATACGGGAAAAGACAGACAAGCTCTTTTGTCCCATGGAACTGAAACTCTAACAGTGCAGGCAGAAAATAAATTGTAAACAAACTTAAGATAATTTCAGATGGTGATAAATGCTATAATGAAAATAAAATAAGGTGATGTGATGGAGACGGGTTGACGGGCTAGTTTAGATTGAAAGCTAGGGAAAGCCTTTCTGAGAAGGTGCCACTGAGCTAAGGTCTACAATGATCAGAAGCCAGCTATGGGAAAATGTGCGGGGAGGACCATTGCAGGTGGAGGGAACGGCTGCAATTTGGTGAGTTTAAGGACAAAGAGAAAGGCAATATGATTGGAGTGGGAAGGGAGAGAGGCAAACTTCATAGGCGTTTGGATTTCATTCCAAGGGCTATGTGGAAACCCTCGGGGAAGGATGTGAATACTGGCGCGTGTTTTAGAAAGACCACTCTGGCTGCTGTGTGTATAAAATAAATTGTATGGAGACAGGAATAGAAGCAGGGAGGCCAGTTTGGAGGCTGTGTGAGTATCCTGGTGGATATGGAGGCAGCACTGAGAATGTTTAATCACGTGGATCCTGGTGCCCATGTCCAAATGGGCTTTGGCTTTGAGCAAGTCACTGAACCTCTCTGGGCCTCCATTTTATCCTAGTAGCACTTAACTCCTAGGTTTGTTGGGAAGGCTTAATGAGTTAATACATGGAAAACATTGCACCACGCTATGAGTTCTTATTTTTTTTACAGTTTTATTGAGATATAATTGACATGCAACATTATGTAAGTTTAAGGTACACAATGAGTTGATTTGATATACTTACACATTGCAATGTAATTACCACTGTAGGCTAGCTAACACCTCCACATCACCCAATTACTGTTTCTTTTTTGTGATGAAAACACTTAAGATTTACTTTCTTAGCAACTTTCAAGTATGTAATACCGTATTATTAACTATATTAAAAAAGGTGTGCATTAAAAAAAGACGGCTGTGATTAAATCCCCAGAACTTATTCATCTTTACCTAGAAGTATGTATTCTTTGACCAGCATTCCCCATCTCTCCCACCCTCCCAGCCCCTCGTAACCACCATTCTACCCTCTGTAAGAGTTCACAAGTGAACTAAGACTTATTTCACTTAGCATAATGCCATCAAGATCCATCCATGTTGTCTTCCCTATATTTTATTTTATTTTTATTTTTAAAATTTTTTTATTGTTATGTTAATCACCATACATTACATCATTAGTTTTGGATGCAGTGTTCCATGACTCCTTGTTTGTGCACAACACCCAGTGCTCCACGCAGAACGTGCCCTCTTTAATACCCATCACCAGGCTAACCCATCCCCCCACCCCCCTCCCCTCTAGAACCCTCAGTTTGTTTTTCAGAGTCCATCGTCTCTCATGGTTCGTCTCCCCCTCACAGTATGAGTTATTATTACTATTATTGGTAGTAGTTGTCATCATGATAACATGGAGACAAAACAATGGATTCAGGATATTTCTACAGGCTGAGTTGACATGACTTGATGATATATTGGATCTTAAGAATGAAGGGGAAGGGAAAGAAAACTCCCTAGTTTTTTGGCAAAAGGTTTGTTCGTGGTGCTATTTAATAGAATGGGGAAGACCAGACGAGGAGTAGGTCTTGGTGTGTGTAGACCTCAGTGTTGAACTGGGTAGTTCTTAGGCACCCATAGAACATCCGAGAATTGATGTCTGGCAGGGGGTTCGATACATGAGCCTGAAGTTGAGGGAAGAGCTCAGGGAAGCCTGGAGACGCATATGTGGGAGTCATGGCGCAGTGATGGTGTTAGACCAGGAGGGTGTGCAGATGGGGAAAAGAAGGGCACCCAGGACAGAGCACTGGGCTCTCTTGAATTAAAAGCAGAGCAGAGGAGCAGGATCTGGCAATGAGCCTGAAATAGCAGGCAGTGAGGTTGTGAAACCAAGAGAGAGAAGAGGAAGTTTGAGAGTGGCCAGTGGGATCCAAGGCTGCCAATAGATCAGACAAGCTTGGTACTAAATGCAAAGCAGGTAATTGAGTTTGGCAACATGGAAGCCATTTGCTGAATGGATGAACAAAATTTAACTTCATCAGTTGGTCAGTTTATTTAAAAATCAACTCAGTTAGAAAGTCTGGTTGTGTCCTCTCCTTGGTGGCCAACAAGAATTAGCTGAGCGGGGAGCCCAAAGGCAACAGAGTGAACAGCCTTCCACAAAGCTGGGGTGGTTGCTGCCTCGTAAAAGATCCCACCTGCTTCGTCGCTCATGAGTGGAGAAACGACTCTCGCCTCTCCATCATAATAAAATTTTAGGACCCACCAGTGACCAAACTGACGTGGAAAAGTGTTCCTGAAACTGGAATCAAAAATTTTCAGTGACACCACAGTTTGACACAGCTGTTTTGAATCCAGGAGCATATTAACACACCATTTCTAAGCCTTTCCCGAAGCAGACCATTAACCTTTTAAATTAATCTTTTCCCCTATTATCCAGTAAAGGGGTGACAGATCAGATCAGTGATTCTCACACTTCTGTGCCCATCAACATCGGCTGAGGGCTCGTTAGGGTGCAGGTGGCTGGACGTCACTCCACAGTTTTTGGTGCAGTTGGTCAGGGTAGAACCGGAGAAATCGCATTGCTGACAAGCTCCCAGGTCATGCCACCACCACTGCTGCTGCTGTGGTCCCAGGACCACCCTTCCCAGCCTCTGGTCTGGATTATATGCTCCCTGAAAGCAGGGATGGCGTCCCTCTTGTTCACCTGGTTCAGTAGGAGGCACTCAATCTGTATTAAGTGAGGGGATTAAATACCCTTTCTGTGGATCCCTCGGAGCTGAGGAGTGGGGTAAGTGCCGTGGTCAGGGTCAAGGACAGACAAGCTGTCACGTGATTTGCTGCCCTGCCCAGCAGTCCCGCCATGGTGACTCTTCTCAGAGCTTCCGGTGGCCAAGTCACCATCTAGGATTCTCTGCATTGTTCTCCTTGAACTGTTCCTAACTTGCAGGTTCTGTCCTACATACTGATTGTCAGAAAGATTTTAACAACTCGGTTCAAGCCTGCATCTGCATGGGTGGAGTTTAGGCAGAATTTGAGGCAGAGGGGACACAGTGACACATGTGATTTAACGTGTAACGTCTTTCTTGGATCCATTATGTAGCCCTTGGGTGAAGCCAGTCCTTCCAGGACCAGAGGAGATGGGGTGGGGACCTGGCACAGGGCTTTGGAGAGATGGAATTAGTTAAGTCTCAGTCCAGGCGGAGTGAACACTGGAGGCCACATCCCATGGAGCACACACGTCTTCTGGTTAGAGGCGCTGCACCCTCGCCGGGCACACAGAGCTTTCTTTCTTCCTCGAGGAAAAGTGCCCCTTTCACAGCCCGCCACAGGCAAAGGAAATGGAAAATCCCAGAGCACCCCGAGCCCCTCTCAGTTTCCAAGGGCACTTTGCCTCCTGAGCCTCTCCTGAGTTCAGGGACAGGACAGGGCCTTTGCATGCAGGCTCGGTCCGGCAGGGAAGCGGTGAGTTCTGTAGCTAGAGGCTACGGGCAGCCCTGCCCATGTTTGCCCAGGAGGGGAGAGGCCCCGGGTGCTGACCTCCCAGCCTTGACCATGTCTCAGTCAGAAAACAGCTCTGGAGCCCTTCCTGGCCCTCCTGGGCCACAGCCCCAAGCAGAGCAGCAGAGCGATGGCTTTTCTGAGAAGCTGCTGATCTCAACCCTGCTGGCTCTACATTCCTGGATGATGAGGGAGGGATTCCAGTGTTTGCTTTGAACAATGTTTTCCTGTGTCTGAACCGACTGGGTGTTAAATTCTTCCAGATTTCTGGCTCCATGTTGCAACTCCAATGGGACAGAAACAGGTTTACGGCAGTTGGCAGGGGAACAAAATCAGGGTCCGTCTGGGCACCTTCTGCATCTAGAATTTCCACTCGGTGGATGGAAAGGCTGTCAGCACCAGCTCTGTGGGCTCTGCCCATGGAGGGCTTTGTTGTGGTCCCAACTCTGAGCCCTGGGCTTGTGCCTTTCGCATTTCCCACCCTAGAGGGCAAAAGTTAGCTTTTCTTTTTCGAAACACAGCAGGGAGTGAGAACAAGCTGAGTTTTGAAGGTCAGGGCTTGCAGTGTTTTCTCTGTTAGTATAAACCCAGAAGTTGTGCTCATAAGGAATTCATTTGGTGGGATATTGGGAAACCAGAGTGCATTCCAGTTTCTGGGTCCTGCGGAGTGAGGTTTCAGAGATACCCAGGAGGGCAGAGCTGGCTGGGAGATGGGAGACCCAAATCCTTAATTTTACACAGGGGGCAACTGAAGCACAGAGAGCCCTAGAGACATGAGGGCCAGGAAGTTGGACTGGAGGGAACTGTCCCCAGCCGAGCTGAATGGATCTCTCAGAACCACAGGGGTTGGGGATTGTGTCAACTTGTAACTACTGCTATTACCACCCGACCACATGGGGCCATGGGAGACATTCTTCACTAAGTGTTGATAAGTCAATGTTTTTTTTTTTAATAATTTTTTTATTGTTATGTTAATCGCCATACATTACATCATTACTTCTTGATGTAGTGTTCCACGATTCATTGTTTGTGCATAACACCCGGTGCTCCACGCAGACTGTGCCCTCCTTAATACCCATCACCAGGCTAACCCATCCCCCCACCCCCTCCCCTCTAGAACCCTCAGTTTGTTTTTCAGAGAGTCCATCGTCTCTCATGGTTCATCTCCCCCTCCGACTTATTTCCCTTCATTCTTCCCCTCCCACTATCTTCTTCTTCTTTTTTTTTCTTAACATATATTGCATTATTTGTTTCAGAAGTACAGATCTGTGATTCATCAGTCTTGTACAATTCACAGCGCTCACCATAGCACATACCCTCCCCAATGTCTATCACCCAGCCACCCCATCCCTCCCACCCCCCACCACTCCAGCAACCCTCAGTTTGTTTCCCGAGGTTAAAAATTCCTCCTATCAGCGAGGTCATATGATACATGTCTTTCTCTGGTTGACTTATTTCACTCAGCATAACACCCTCCAGTTCCATCCACGTCGTTGCAAATGGCAAGATCTCATTCCTTTTGATGGCTGCATAATATTCCATTGTGTATATATACCACCTCTTCTTTATCCATTCATCTGTCGATGGACATCTTGGCTCTTTCCACAGTTTGGCTATTGTGGACATTGCTGCTATAAACATTGGGGTGCACGTACCCCTTCGGATCCCTACGTTTGTATCTTTGTGGTAAATACCCAGTAGTGCAATTGCTGGATCGTACGGCAGCTCTATTTTCAACTGTCTGAGGAACCTCCATACTGTTTTCCAGAGGGTTTGCACCAGCTTGCATTCCCACCAACAGTGTAGGAGGGGTCCCCTTTCTCCACATCCCTGCCAACATCTGTCGTTTCCTGACTTGTTAATTTTAGCCATTCTGACGGGTGTGAGGTGGTATCTCATTGAGGTTTTGATTTGGATTTCCCTGATGCCGAGCGATGTTGAACACTTTTTCATGTGTCTGTTGGCCATTTGGATGTCTTTGGAAAAATGTCTGTTCATGTCTTCTGCCCATTTCTTGATTGGATTCTTTGTTCTTTGGGTGTTGAGTTTGATAAGTTCTTTATGGATTTTGGATACTAGCCCTTTATCTGATATGTCATTTGCAAATATTTTCTCCCATTCTGTCGGTTGTCTTTTGGTTTTGTGGACTGTTTCTTTTGCTGTGCAAAAGCTTTTTATCTTGATGAAATCCCAATAGTTCATTTTTGCCCTGGCTTCCCTTGCCTCTGGTGATGTTTCTAGGAAGAAGTTGCTGTGGCTGAGGTCAAAGAGGTTGCTGCCTGTGTTCTCCTTTAGGATTTTGATGGACTCCTGTCTCATGTTTAGGTCTTTCAACCATTTGGAGTCTATTTTTGTGTGTGGTGTAAGGAAATGGTCCAGTTTCATTCTTCTGCAGGTGCCTGTCCAATATTCCCAACACCATTTGTTGAAGAGACTGTCTTTTTGCCATTGGACATTCTTTCCTGCTTTGTCAAAGATGAGTTGACCATACAGTTGAGGGTCCATTTCTGGGCTCTCGATTCTGTTCCATTGATCTATGTGTCTGTGTTTGTGCCAGTACCATACTGTCTTGATGATGACAGCTTTGTAATAGAGCTGGAAGTCTGGAATTGTGATGCCGCCAGCTTTGCTTTTCTTTTTCAATATTCCTCTGTGGCTATTCGGGGTCTCTTCTGGTTCCATACAAATTTTAGGATTATTTGTTCCATTTCTCTGAAAAAAGTGGCTGGTATTTTGATGGGGATTGCATTGAATGTGTAGATTGCTCTAGGTAGCACTGACATCTTCACAATGTTTGTCCTTCCAATTCATGAGCATGGAACGTTTTTCCATTTCTTTGTGTCTTCTTCAATTTCTTTCATGAGTATTTTATAGTTTTCTGAGTACAGATCCTTTGCCTCTTTGGTTAAATTTATTCCTAGGTATCTTATGGTTTTGGGTGCAATTGTGAATGGGATCGACTCCTTGATTTGTCTCTCTTCTGTCTTGTTGTTGGTGTATAGGAATGCCACTGATTTCTGTGCATTGATTTTATATCCTGCTACTTGACTGAATTCCTGTATGAGTTCTAGCAGTTTTGGGGTGGAGTCTTTTGGGTTTTCCACATACAGTATCCTATCATCTGCAAAGAGTGAGAGTTTGACTTCGTCTTTGCCGATTTGGATGCCTTTGATTTCTTTTTGTTGTCTGATTGCTGTGGCTAGGACTTCTAATACTATGTTGAATAGCAGTGGTGATAGTGGACATCCCTGCTGTTTTCCTGACCTTAGGGGAAAGGCTCTCAGCTTTTCCCCATTGAGAATGATATTCGCTGTAGGTTTTTCATAGATGGCTTTTATGATATTGAGGTATGTACCCTCTATCCCTATCCTCTGAAGAATTTTGATCAAGAAAGGATGCTGTACTTTGTCAAATGCTTTTTCTGCATCTATTGAGAGGATCATATGACTCTTGTTCTTTCTTTTGTTAATGTATTGTATCACGTTGATTGATTTGCGGATGTTGAACCAGCCTTGCAGCCCAGGAATAAATCCCACTTGGTCATGGTGAAGAATCCTTTTAATGTACTGTTGGATCCTATTGGCTAGTATTTTGGTGAGAATTTTTGCATCCATGTTCATCAAGGATATTGTTCTGTAATTCTCCTTTTTGATGGGGTCTTTGTCTGGTGTTGGGATCAAGGGAATGGTGGCCTCATAAGACGAGTTTGGAAGTTTTCCTTCCATTTCTATTTTTTGGAACAGTTTCAGGAGAATAGGTATTAATTCTTGTTTAAATGTTTGCTAGAAATTCCCTGGGAAGCCATCTGGCCCTGGGCTTTTGTTTGTTGGGAGATTTTGGATGACTGCTTCAATTTCCTTAGTGGTTATAGGTCTCTTCAGGTTTTCTATTTCTTCCTGGTTCAATTTTGGTAGTTGCTACATCTCTAGGAATGCACCCATTTCTTCCAGGTTCTCTAATTTGCTGGCATAGAGTTGCTCATAATATGTTCTTATAATTGTTTGTATTTCTTTGGTGTTGGTTGTGATCTCTCCTCTTTCATTCATGATTTTGTTGATTTGGGTCATTTCTCTTTTCTTTTGGATAAGTCTGGCCAGGGGTTTATCAATCTTGTGAATTCTTTCAAAGAACCAGCTCCTAGTTTCGTTGATCTGTTCTGCTGTTCTTTTGGTTTCTAGTTCATTGATTTCTGCTCTGATCTTTATGATTTCTCTTCTGCTGCTGGGTTTAGGCTTTATTTGCGGTTCTTTCTCTAGCTCCTTTAGCTGTAGGGTTAGGTTGTGTATTTGAGACCTTTCTTGTTTCTTGAGAAAGGCTTGTATTGCTATATACTTTCCTCTCCGGACTGCCTTTGCTGTATCCCAAAGATTTTGGACAGTTGTGTTTTCATTTTCATTGGTTTCCATGAATTTTTTTAATTCTTCTTTAATTTCCTGGTTGACCCATTCATTCTTTAGTAGGACGCTCTTTAGCCTCCATGTATTTGAGTTCTTTCCGACTTTCCTCTTGTGATTGAGTTCTAGTTTCAAAGCATTGTGGTCTGAAAATACACGGGGAATAATCCCAATCTTTTGGTACCGATTGAGACCCGATTTGTGACCTAGGATGTGATCAGTTCTGGAGAATGTTCCATGGGCACTAGAGAAGAATGTGTATTCCGTTGCTTTGGGATGGAATGTTCTGAATGTGTCTGTGAAGTCCATTTGGTCCAGTGTGTCATTTAAAGTCTTTATTTCCTTGTTGATCTTTTGCTTAGATGATCTGTCCATTTCAGTCAGGGGGGTGTTAAAGTCCCCCACTATTATTGTATTG
>NW_027397105.1:9285942-9312578 GCF_003265705.2 Callorhinus ursinus | reverse complement strand
TCTAATTTGCTGGCATAGAGTTGCTCATAATATGTTCTTATAATTGTTTGTATTTCTTTGGTGTTGGTTGTGATCTCTCCTCTTTCATTCATGATTTTGTTGATTTGGGTCATTTCTCTTTTCTTTTGGATAAGTCTGGCCAGGGGTTTATCAATCTTGTGAATTCTTTCAAAGAACCAGCTCCTAGTTTCGTTGATCTGTTCTGCTGTTCTTTTGGTTTCTAGTTCATTGATTTCTGCTCTGATCTTTATGATTTCTCTTCTGCTGCTGGGTTTAGGCTTTATTTGCGGTTCTTTCTCTAGCTCCTTTAGCTGTAGGGTTAGGTTGTGTATTTGAGACCTTTCTTGTTTCTTGAGAAAGGCTTGTATTGCTATATACTTTCCTCTCAGGACTGCCTTTGCTGTATCCCAAAGATTTTGGACAGTTGTGTTTTCATTTTCATTGGTTTCCATGAATTTTTTTAATTCTTCTTTAATTTCCTGGTTGACCCATTCATTCTTTAGTAGGACGCTCTTTAGCCTCCATGTATTTGAGTTCTTTCCGACTTTCCTCTTGTGATTGAGTTCTAGTTTCAAAGCATTGTGGTCTGAAAATACACGGGGAATAATCCCAATCTTTTGGTACCGATTGAGACCCGATTTGTGACCTAGGATGTGATCAGTTCTGGAGAATGTTCCATGGGCACTAGAGAAGAATGTGTATTCCGTTGCTTTGGGATGGAATGTTCTGAATATGTCTGTGAAGTCCATTTGGTCCAGTGTGTCATTTAAAGTCTTTATTTCCTTGTTGATCTTTTGCTTAGATGATCTGTCCATTTCAGTCAGGGGGGTGTTAAAGTCCCCCACTATTATTGTATTGCTGTCAATGTGTTTCTTCGCTTTTGTTATTAATTGCCTTATATAATTGGCTGCTCCCATGTTCGGGGCATAGATATTTACAATTGTTAGATCTTCTTGTTGAATAGACCCTTTAAGTAGGACATAGTGTCCTTCCTCATCTCTTATTACAGTCTTTGTTTTAAAATCTAATTTGTCTGATCTAAGGATTGCCACCCCAGCTTTCTTTTGGTGTCCATTAGGATGGTAAATGGTTTTCCACCCCCTCACTTTCAATGTGGGGGTGTCTTTGGGTCTAAAATGAGTCTCTCGCAGACAGCATATTGATGGGTCTTGTTTTTTAATCCAATCTGATAGCCTGTGTCTTTTGATTGGGGCATTGAGCCCATTTACATTCAGGGTAACTATTGAAAGGTATGAATTTAGTGCCATTGTATTGCCTGTAAGGTGACTGTTGCTGTATATTGTCTGTGTTCCTTTCTGATCTTTGCTGCTTTTAGGCTCTCTTTTTGCTTAGAGGACCTCTTTCAATATTTCTTGTAGGACTGGTTTTGTGTTTGCAAATTCCTTTAGTTTTTGTTTGTCCTGGAAGCTTTTACCTCTCCTTCTATTTTCAATGATAGCCTAGCTGGATATAGTATTCTTGGCTGCACATTTTTCTCGTTTAGTGCTCTGAAGATATCATGCCAGTCCTTTTGGCCTGCCAGATCTCTGTGGATAGGTCTGTTGCCAATCTAATGTTTCTACCATTGTAGGTTACATGTCTCTTCTCCCGAGCTGCTTTCAGGATTTTCTCTTTGTCTCTGAGACTCGTAGGTTTTACTATTAGATGTCGGGGTGTTGACCTATTTTTATTGATTTTGAGAGGGGTTCTCTGTGCCTCCTGGATTTTGATGCCTGTTTCCTTTCCCACATTAGGGAAGTTCTCTGCTATAATTTGCTCCAATATACCTTCTGCCCCCCTCTCTCTTTCTTCTTCTTCTGGGATCCCAATTATTCTAATGTTGTTTCTTCTTATCGTATTGCTTATCTCTCGAATTCTGCCCTCGTGATCCTGTAGTTGTTTCTCTCTCTTTTTCTCAGCCTCTTTATTTTCCATCATTTCGTCTTCTATATCGCTGATTCTTTCTTCTGCCTCATTTATCCTCGCAGTTAGTGCCCCCATTTTTGATTGCACCTCGTTAATAGCCTTTTTGATTTGGACTTGGTTAGATTTTAGTTCTTTTATTTCTCCAGAAAGGGTTTCTCTAATAACTTCCACGCTTTTTTCAAGGCCAGGTAGTATCTTTAAAGTCATGATTCTGAACTCTAGGTCTGACATCGTACTAATGTCCGTATTGAGTAGGTCCCTGGCAGACGGTACGACCTCTTGTTCTTTTTGCTGAGGTGATTCTTTTCGTCTTGTCATTTGTCCAGAGGAGCATAGATGAATGAGAGAACAGAATGCTAACAGGTTAACAACGTCCCCAGCAAATATACTCTATACAAATCAGAAAAGACCTGAAACCAGGGGACAAGAAAGGGAAAGAAAGAAGAAAGAGAAAAAAAAAAGGAAAAAGAAAAAGATAAAAACAAACAAAAACAGAACAAAACAAAAAAAAAACAGAATATGATCAAATATGGTCAGGCTAGTACATAGATCAGTGCTACACACCAGATTTTGGGCGTATTTTGGTCTGTTAGAAGAAAGTGCCTCCTAAAATTTTAAAGGAAGAAAGAGTTATATATGTACAAAAGAAGGGTTGATACAATGAAGGGATGGAAGATGACTGTAAAGATGAAAATTTTAAAAGATTTTATAAAAGGAATTGATAAGAAGTTGTTTTTAAAAAGAAAGAAGATTTAAAAAAGAGAAAAGAAAAAAAAGAAAAAAAGAGAGAATGTGATCAGGCAGGAGACTAGAACAAAGCCATATATTAGTGATTTAGGGTATATTTTGATCTGTTAGAAGAAACTGCATCTCAAAATTTTAAAGAGAGAACAACCTATATATATATGCCAAAAATAAGGGTAACTACTATGAAGGGATAGCAATATGACTCTAAAAATGAAAAATAAAAAATGTTTTTTTTTAGAAAGGGATTGATAAGATGTTGGTTGAAAAAGGGAAAAAGAAAAATTAAAAAAAAACAGTTAAAAAAATTAACTTTGAAAAACTAATGAATTATGGTAAAAAAGCCATGAATTCTATGTGCAGTATTCCCCTAGCGCTGGAGTTCTCCCGTTCTCCTTGATCGGTAAACTTGGTCTTGGCTTGCTGGCCGTTCGTGCTGATCTTCTGGGGGAGCGGCCTGTTGCCATGGTTCCCAAATGTCTTTGCCGGAGGCGGAATTGCCCCGCCCTTGTCGGTCCGGGCTAAGCAAGCTGCTGGGGTTTGCTCTCAGGAGCTTTTGTTCCCTGCAAGCTCTTGGTACAGCTTTGGAGGACCAGGGTGAAAATGGTGGCCTCCCAATCTCCGCCCGGAGGAGCTGAGAACTCGGGGCCCCGCTCCACAGTGCGCCCCCAGAGAAAAGCAGTCACTCCCTTGTCCCCGGTCTCCGGCCGCACTCCGTGCTCACCCGGCCTGTGACCGAGCGTTTCTATCTCTGGCACCCGACCCCGTGTGGAGTCTCCAAACCCAGCAGATCCCTGCGGTGTGCTCCCGCGCTGCTCCTCCCGGGGGGGGGGAAGGGGAGTCTCCCCGGCTCTGCCGCTTGTTGGGTCCCTGCTGGAGTAGCAGTGGCCCGACTGGGCCGCGGATCACAGTTCATGGCCACCCCGAGCTGAGAGCCCGCGCCTCGGCTCCGTCTCTGCAGCCGGCTTCCCTGCTCCGATACCTGGGAGCTCTGCCGCACTCAGGCTCCCCCAGTCTTTCTGTGACCCCGAGGGTCCTGAGACCACACTGTCCCACGAGGGTTCCACCCCCGCTTAGCCACTGGAGCGATGTCCCTCCGCCGAGCCAACTTCTAAAAGGTCCGATTTTGTGCTCCGCGGCTCTAGCACTTGCCAGAAGCGGCCCACGGAGGCCCCTCCCCCGCCGTCTATCCTCCCGAATATCGCCTCGGATTCACTTCTCCGCACGTCTTACCTTCCAGAAAGTGGTCGCTTCTCTGTTCAGAGAGTTGTTGCTACTCTCCTCTTTGATCTCCTGTTGAGTTCGTAGGTGTTCAGAATGGTTTGATCCCTATTCAGCTGAATTCCTGAGACCAGACGAAATCCAGGTCTCCTACTCCTCCGCCATCTTGCCTGCACTCCTCAATTTTTTTTTTTAAGAATTTATTTATTTATTTAATTGACACAGAGAGAGAGAGAGAGAGACAGTGAGAGAGGGGACACAAGTAGGGGGAGTGGGAGAGGGAGAAGCAGGCTTCCCGTGGAGCAGGGAGCCCGATGCGGGGCTTGATCCCAGGACTCTGGGATCATGACCTGAGTGGAAGGCAGTTGCTCAACCAACTGAGCCACCCAGGCGCCCCAAGTCAATGGTTTTAAAGATAGAACACTTCAGGAACTAACGGGATCCGTTCTAATATAAAGGTGCTGTTCATTTCCACCAGCCACAATAAACAGTGTCTTCACTCTTGTGTTCTGAGCTGATGAGCAATGCAGGGGGGACTCTCATGAGACCCCACAAGGACTTGCTCTCTGTAGAGTTCTTGGTGAAGCTCTAGCCTCTGGGCAGGTGCCTTTCAGCCTGTTAAATTTGACTAGCCCAAATCCAAGTAGGGTGTGGGGCAGATGGTGGCCTTGAAACTCACATCATTTTAGACCTTGTGCTTTCGGACCCAGGAAACCTGTTCCTGATCCCTTTTATGTATGTGTATGCCTGTGCATGCACAAGCAGGAAAGAAAGATTGGTGGCAATCCTCCTGTCTTCAGGACCGGGGAGAAGCCCAAAGAGTATGTGGTGGGGTTCGATAAAATCGTTCCATGATAGTACCTGACGTTTGGTCCGGCTGCTTTCACAAAGCCATTTTTTATGCCAAGGACCTTTTTACCTGGTCTTAAAAAGAAATCTCTAAAATTTCAGCTTCCTATATCTCTCAAGTAGTATGCAAGGCAAGTGCTCCAGCACAGTCTCTGAGCCCCTCTTCACGCCTTTGTCCATCCCTTACTCCCTCCCTGACCCTCTGGCCACATCATTATGTCTGCTATGTTATAAATGGCCTTATCAAAATTGGCTTTTATAGGATGGCTTATTTCTGTGGTATTTTATAGCTATAATTCTGCACTTAGATAAATTCCCTTCTTCCAGTAGACGTTGCATGGTCCCCTAGAGACGGGAGTGGGATGATGCAGAGAAGACCACTCTTACTGCTGGTAAAGGTAGGAAGCCCTCTTCCCTCTTAGTCTCGGGGGCTTCGTCTGGTAGGGGCCTTGTATCATTTATCTCCTGCTGTGTAACAAGTTACCCAGGACTCAGTTGCAACAAACGTCTATTATCTTGCAGTTCCTGCCAGTCAAGAATCCGAGTGTGCTGTAACTAACTGTGTGCATCTGTGTCAAGATCTCTCTCCGTGAGGGTGCAGTCATGGCTTTGGCTGGGGCTACGGTCCCATCTGAAGGCTTAACTGGGGGAGGAACTGCTTCCAGTCTCACTCACATGGTTATTGGCTGTTGGCCATGAGGCTTCTCCATAGGGCAGCTCATAATATGGCAGCTGGCTTCCCTCAGAATGAATAAGAGAGAGCACGTTCAAGATAGAAGCCACAGTTTTTTGTAAATTAACCTTAGAAGTGACATTCCGCCATTCTTCCATATTCTATTTGTTGGAAGTGGATCGCTAGGTGCAGCTCATACTCAAGGAGAGGGGGGTTTCATGAGGATGTGAACACCAGGAGGGAGTCATTGGGGTCCATCTTGGATGCTGCCTACCACAGGCCTTTGGGCCCAGTGGCTGTTGAGTCTGTTCAGCCTGTGGACCCTGCCACCCCAGTAGTTCTGATAAGCCAGTGGCTGTGAGGGGCAGAGGGAACAGAGCTTTGTGTTCATTCTTACTCCTCCTGGGAGGTGGGTACCTTCACTGGCGAAGCCTTCTGAGGACTTCTCGCGGGCAAATGATTCTAAACTTCTAAACTAGATGCACTTAAACTCCAGTCTCCCATCCCATCCCACCTTCACTCCAAGGAAAGCAGACGAGTCCAAGACAGCCCTCTCTCTGTGGTCTTTGTCACTTATGAATAGAGCTCCCCAACACAGATGCTTTCTCTAGAGTTCGCCTAGTGCTCACCTTGGGTGCCGATGTTACTCAATATTCTTGTTACCAAAACGAGCCCTGGTCATAAACCAGAGAATGAAATTTATACCATTAGTTCAGGGCTTGTTGTCTTCAACACAAAAGCAGACTTAGAAAGATCTTTATGGGTCATGAAATGCTTTTGACTGAATTAATTGGATCATTCTAAACATCCACGAGGCAGGATGTTTCTCATTCTGGATGCGAGAAAACCGAGGTTCAGAAAGATTAAGTAATTTGTTCAAGATTGGACATAAAGAAATGAAGCTGGATTTTAAAACCAGTTCTCCCGACTCCAATTCTGTGCTTCACCGAACCCTGTCCCTTTTAAAGTTGTTTGCATACCTGAGTCTCCAGATTATTCCTACTGGGAATCTGGTGAGACTTCTTGGCGCAGTTTGCTCATTAAGTCATTCTAGACCAGGGCTGCAGTGACCTGAGAAAAGAAATAGAACCCAGCTGGGACAGGGTATATCAAAGCTGAAATTTACATGGTAGACGTGGCTGGTGACTTTAGAGAGTTACACGGTGTTTGTGTGTGCATGTGTATCCACGTGTGTGTGCAGCTCGTAGACTCTTTCTCATCCTAGGGACTATACAGATATTCTACTCAGGGCTATGTGTGTATGAGTGCATGTGAACACATGCGTGTCTGCAGGTGGACACAAATGTCTCAGACCTGCCTGGGCTCAGGGATGATCTCCAGCAGGTGTCATTTTGGGGAGTGCATGGTATAACAGGGCTGTTGAGACCTGAAAAGTGGGGTAGGATGGGTGAGATGTGGGGACAGCAGTATGGCAGCAGTTCTGTTGGAGGGTCCCCTGAGCCCATCCTCTGACCTCTCACTGCTCCAATCTCTCCCCTGATCTTCAACTTATTGTCCATTTTTGAGGAGAAACATTTGGTTAATTTCTCCAGCCTGAAAACTGGACCACATTGCTTTGGAATTGTGGACAATATCACAGTCCTGCATTCATGATGATGACCACAATCTAACCAATGAGCTCTTACCATGGGCCTAGGCCCTGTGCCCAGTGTTTTTTTATGAATTATGACAAAACTTCTCATGGCCATCCAAGCATAGTTCCTGTTACTGCCCCTCTTTTATAGATGAGAACACAGAGATTAGGAAGTTGAAGTATCTTATTTCTGGTCACACAGCTAAGAATCTGCTGGAATGTCCCAAGCTCATGCTCTTCATTCTATGCCATACTTTGCTGCAAGCAATTGTTTACTAGGCAACTTTGCCTTTTTAGGAACTTTGGCTCATTGTCTTATCAGTTTGCCCTCTTGAGATGTTGAAATACACAATGGTATCCCAGAAACACAACAATGACAGCAAGGAGAGAGCTGGTTTTCCTGCGGTGCTGCACGAGGGTGGATCTCGAAGGCCAGACCTTCGTTGGGCAGAGGACGTCCACACAACACACTCCATGAGGGGCCTGTTCCCGGATCTTAAAAGCATTCGATGCAACCGTCCTCCATGCCAAGGAGACACATTACAGCCCTCGTTGTTTAATTGGGTTTCTGACTCGACAAAAACTCCTTTCGTCAGAACTTCAAAATTTCCTGGCATGTTACCCACACATATTTTCGATGTGGATAGCAGTGATGTTTTGTTGTATACTACTTGTGTATATTTGTGCCTGGAAAGATTCATTTAAGACTGGTAACTAAATATTTCTCTCCAATTTCAAGAGACCCCCCCCCCTTGACCTCAGGGGAATTGGCAATTGCTGTCTTCTCTTTTAACTGTAGGTAACAGTTTTCTATACATTCCACTGTCCACTTCCCCCCAAACTATCCATATTAGTTACAATATATTGTGTTTTACAAATTTACCTTTCTCATTCTATTTTTCCCAGAAACCTAGTTAAATGAACTGCACCAGACACTTGCAAGAGCTTCCAGATGGGAGAAGGGAGGACAAGAAGAGATCAGAAAAAGGTAAGCAAGTCTGGCCTTAGATCATGATCATAGTTAGTCCTCAGAGTAGGCAACGTGTGGGCCGGGAGTTGACTGGAAATTAAAGATCTTGCTTCTGAGCTTTAAGAAACACAATGTGGGAAGGGAGAGTGATATATACCAACTAAGTAACAGATAGTGGGACAAACGGCCCTGAGAGTTGAGGTACAAGGGGGTGCACATGTGAGCCCACCTGCAGGGCTGAGCGGGCTCCCAAAGGAAGTGTCACTGGACCAGCTCTGGGAAGAGAGATAAGGAGACCAGTGGGGTGGGGAGGGGCATTGGGGGGAGCATGCATTTAATTGATAATCATAAATAATCACTTAGCTTCTTCATGAAGCCTGAATCCTGGACGGTTGTGGTTCCAAGGGTTGCTTCTTCTGGGCACTTCGCATGAGGTGTCTCATTTAATCTTTACCAGAATCCTACAGGAGAGGTGTATCATTTCCGTTTTATAGATGGGGAAAACCTAAGGCTCAGAGGGAGGGGAAGTGATTGCCCACTTGGAAGCAGTAAGTGTTGTTGTTAGGACTTGAACCCAGCTCTTCTCACAAGCCATTATCTGTTTGTCATATTTCTTAGGGTGATGTCTCACCTTTGCCAATCGACCTTCTTTCGTAGTAGCTATTGTCAGGTCATTTAGTCCATGCTTCCCTTTGTGCCCCCTGCACAGGTGTGTAGCTGCCTGATGTTTGGATTTCCAAAAACTTTTAGAAATTCCAAGGACCATTGTTATGGCAATTGCAGGAGCATTCATTTATCTAATGATTTTGTTCCAAGTGCCTGGGGACGGAGTTTGTGATGAATGGGATCCCTGCTCTTATGGAGCCTACCTCCTAGTTGGTTAGGAGAAAATAAACAGATGAATAAATCATAGGATATATATCAGTCAGGGCTGGTGCCATGCACAGAATTGAAATAGGAGATTTGGTTGTGATTGGTGGCTACTCTAGCTTGTCATGGAAGGCCTCCTGAAGAATTCACATTTAGGCTGGGTCCTGACTTGTAAGAAGGAACAACCCATGTGGAAATCAGGGAAAAAGTACATCCCAGGCAGAGGCTGCTGAGGGATGCTCACATGGGAACAAACTTGGTGGGCTTGAGAAGAGGAGGAAGGCCAGTGTGGCCTTGCGGTGAGTGGTGGGGGAGTGACACTGGCTAAGGCCAGAAGGGTAGGTGGGGGCTAGATCAAAGAGAGGTTTGTAGGCCAGGGTCAGGAATTTGCATTGCATCCCAAATGGAATGGGGAGCCATTGCGGCATTGGAGGTGAAATGATTTAATCTGACTTATATTTAAAAATGATCACTCTGGGTCTTCTGTGGGGAAGGAATTGCAAGGGCGTAAGAGTGGAAGCAGGGAGACCAGTGAGCAGGTGTCCGGTGGTCCAGTGAACAGATATTGATGTCTTGGACTAGGTGGAGACGAAGAGAGTTACATAACAATAGAGTGTGAGTGGGGAGAAGATAATGAACTGGAGGTACTAAGTGAAGAAGCAAGAGGAATCAAAGACGACCTTGACATTTTGGAACTGGGTGATTTGGTGAACGATGGTGCCTCTCTCTGAGATGGGAAAGACTGGAGAGGAACATTTTAGGGAGCAGGGTGGAGAGTTGTGTTCGAGCCACGACAAGTTTATAGGACCTCAAACATACAATGAGACATACAAATGAGATACAATACAATACAAGACATACAAATGAGAATGTACGGATGGCAGTTGGATTTATACATTTGGTCTTTGGGGATGGGGTCAGGTTAGTGCTAAGATTTGGCAAATAGATGAGCTTCGAGGCCACAGGACTCACTGATGTCATCCTGGGGACATGTGGAGATAGAAAGAGAGAAAGGAGCCCAGAAACCGTCAGTGGACTCTGAAAAGGAGGGTGACAAGTGAAATGGGAGGAGAACAGGTCTGTGTGATGTTATAGAAGCCAAGTAGGAAGATGTTTCAAGGACACGACCGTGGTCAGCTATTACCCATGACCACTGCATTTTGGAAGATAAGAGGGGGAGGAGCCTGGGATGCAGTGGAGAGGTGTTTTTTGATAAGAATGTGGCTACTTTATCCATTGTAGTGGGATGGAGGGCAGTATGCGTGCATCCCTCGTGAGATGATGAAGAAACCGCTATTGATAATGGGGTGCTGTTGGTACAAAGGAAGCCAGTGTGCCAGAAGTTGAAGTTGTCAGCGGCTGAGGGGCAGAGACTGACAACAACCAGGTGGGAAAGGGGTGGTATGGTCTCAGAGGATGAGCTTCAAAGAAGACGGGAGGAAAATGGTTTGAGAATGGCAGTGGGGAGTAAGGAGGATGAATATCCACCTCCAGGTCCAGAAACTTGTGGGTCCTCGGGGGAAAAACAGCCCTCCCTTGAGAGGAGAGAGGGCACATCCTTTGGCGATGACCCAACAGAGCATTTGTTGCAGAAAAGTCCCAGGGATGTATAGGGGTGGGGGTTTCTCCAAATTTATCCGTTTACGTAAGACTTCAAATAAATCCTATACCTTTTGATCACTGACCATTTTCTTCACGTAATGTTGTAAATGCTATTTATAATAGGGTTATGTTTGCTTTCCTCTAAGAGCACAGGGGAAAGACGGATTTCCCCCCCTGGGAGGGTTAGGAAATGTTTCTCTGAGTGGTTGAGCCATGCTTTGGGTTTCGGGGGGACATGCAGCCCCCTTAGAAGTGGGAAGTGAGAAGAGGACTCAGGACAAAGGCAGTGGTCTATGCTCAGGGTTTGGCCAGTGTGAGGGAACCGTGGGAAGTTGAGTGCACATGTGTCTATGTGTGTGAGCAGGGGTGAGTTGTAGTGATCGGAGCCCAGACTGGGAGGCCTTTCTGGGACTAGATTTTAAGGAAAGGGCATCCTTGGAAATAGGTAGTAAATAATTTTTGAACAGAAGTGTGACCCGATCAGAACCTTCTCAGTTGTTTTTCTCTGACTAGAATATCATGCCTGGCACAGTGCTTGAATAAGCGTTCAGCAAATATTTGTTGAAAGGATAGATTAATATATTTATAAATGATACTTCTTGCAGCCACCATATGGAGGATGAGCTAGAGGGAAAAAGGATAAAGGTGGGAAGACATATTTGGAGATCAGAGCCTGAGTTCAGAGTGTGAGAGGGAAGGAGGAGTTGAGTTTCTACTTTGTGTGTCAGGAAGGGTGGTGATGTCATTGACAGACACAGGGCATGGAGATGGAGGAGATGTTTGTGCAAATATGGGTGCGATAACAGATACTTAGTTTCAAACAGGTTTAAATTTGTTGAAAAGACAAAACACTTAGAGAAACTTGTCTAATAATACTGCTAGAAATAAGAATCTATTCTCAGAAGGGAGATGGGTCTTAGGACCCTGTTTTGGTTAACTATCAAGGTCCTAGTGGTACTGACGAGGTAGAGTGATACGGTTTTGGGGAAGTGATTTTGACCACACTTGGTGGAAAATGATTAATAATTCAGGATGCCAATGTAATAATTTGTAATGGGACATATACCTGAGTAATTTGATATGTCAATTTTCAGAAGATCGCTGAGTGAATAAGAGCAAAAGGGACCACACTTGTCAACCCATATAACCAGTGAGGCCCCCCCTTTCTCTTCAGTCACTTCAGAGAACAAATATGGATGTTCCCAAGTTAGCGGCACCCTCTCCTGTCACACACTGCTGGAGGAAACTTGTAAACTTTGGAAAGATCTTTTTCATACTTCCTTGCTTTCTCACTAGAAAAAATGGCACATAATTTGACAACTTCTTGATGACTCAGGGACCCCATCAAGAGCATATATGATTTCAGTTGGGAGTGATATTGCTGGAATGGTCTCATTACAGCTGGGTGGTGGAGTGGGGAGTTGGAATTGGTGGCCCCTTCGCTAAATGGCTCATGCTCATTGTGCTTTTATAGGGACTTGGTTTGCCTTTTGAGATTCTTTGGTTCCTTCAGCAGTCACAGCAGGCACCCAGTGTCTTGACAGTTGGCTGGAATATTTTGTACCTCCTTGTTTGGACACAGTTGTTGAGTGGCTCTCACTTGGCTCCTACACCTTGAGCTCTAGGCACCAAACCTTGAAAACTGAGAGTATTTTTCATTGCTCTCAGTGCTATCTCCTTGCTAGCAATACAGTCTTAAAGCATTGTAACATGCAGGCTGCTCTTGGGGGGCAATTTCCCCGTGCACAGCTGGTCTCGGCCCCAGGGAGCTGATTCTTTTTAACTTCTCTCCCAACCCTTCCAGATGGGGTGGCAGAGGTGGGGTTTAACTACAGCTCTTCTGCCTGAAGTTTGCCTCACTTTGGCAACTGGGAGCAGTTGCTCACAGATTTTGTATTAGTCTCTGACCTCAGCACTATGGGTTGTGCTCCAGTGAATGACAGACCTTGGAGATGGGAGGACCCCCAGAGACTATGGCCACAAATATCCTAATTGCTCTTTGTCCATGAAGACAGGGGAGCAGGGAGGACACAAATCACCTCTCAGGGTTGATAGGGGAGTGGCTTTGGCAGTACTGAGACCTTTGGGAGACTAAAAACCAGCAGCCAACATTTCCTGAGGACCTCGCTATACACAGGTTTATAAACAACAGAAGGGCACCAGTGAATTCTCCATTTTAAAAGACATTGCCATCACTTACAGCAGCTAAAATTGGAACACCTTAAAATTCCCAAGTGCAGGCATGATTCATAATAGCTCATTCACTTGATGGATTACTAAGCAGCCTCTAAAATAACCATGAGGACTCTAAGAATATGAGAAAATATGATCTTAATGTTAGGAAAAAATGATGGATTCAGAAGGATATGTACGTTTTGTGGCCATCACTGTGTAAGCCAAGGATGAGAGCACGCAGATGAATGTGTGCTGGTAAATGGGATTATGAAATTAAAAAATAATGTTTTCCAAACTTTCTATAATGCTGATGTATAATTTCTGCTATGAAGCCACATGGCAAATAAATACAGCAAGATGCAACTGGCCATCATAGATGACACACGCCTTAAATTGCTTTTCTAGGAAAGGTGAGGATTTGTTCTGATTCCTCCCCACAATCTGCTAGTGCATGAGGGCGCTGGCCACATGCAGGAAGGAGTATGGGGCTATGCTAATCAGAGAGAGCTCTCTTGGCACAGCATTGAAATTAGCCTCCTTCACCCCACCTTCCACCTGTAATAGTGCTGAATATCTATCTTCAAAACTTTCCTTCCTTTGCCTCAGCCCCAAACGTCACCTCTTCCTTTTGTTTCATTTCCATTTTGTACGTCGTTCTGGGACTAAAGTTGTTGCTGAGTATGAATGAGGAGATCCGGGACAAAGCACAGTCAAACTCTTAGTTTTCAGGAGGATGATTAGTATAGACTGTGGTTTGGGTGGGGACAACTCAACCCCAGACATTTGAGAGTTTTGATTTAATCATAATTGAGAGTTGTCTGTGACCCAAGAGTTGGGTGCAAGCAATGTGCGACGCGTGGATTTTCTCACATTCTGGCATGAACTGGGATAACTGTATGATACCGAGGACATGCTGTCAATAGGCTGATGGAATAATTGAATCCTATAGAAGGCAGCTACTTTAGTGCTCTGCTTCAAGGCCAAGTCTCAAATGCAAGTCACCTTCTTCAAAACAAACACTGGCCTGCGTTCCTAGTGCTCTGAGCATTTCAAAAGGGGGTGGCCGGGCCCATTGATTGAGGCCAGTCCTGGGAAATGCCTGCCTGTTTCCCCCATGTGTTTTCTAGGTTCACAATGTCCCATTGTTCCAGTGAAGCAGGACTTCCTTTTTCTGACTGATTAAACATCGTGGGGCCACACATTTTCACAGTCCCATGGCTCATGAGCCAGCTGTCAGGCAGAGAGAAGGTCTCTGAGCTCAAATTGCTGATAGCCTTTCATATTTGGTTTCCTGACTATGAAATTATAAGACTATTTCTTGCTGCCTGTTTTTCCACATCTTTCCTACCTGTCTAGCTTATCCATGTACAAGTGTCCCCAAAATGTCCATGGAAGGAAAAGGTTGAAAAGCTCTCCTCTGATTATGCCTGTTTGGCTTGTTCCGGAAATTTGATGCTAAGATTTGGAACTTGATCTATAGATAATATGACCGCATGTGCTTTGTGCCCAATGGGTCTTCGTATTACATCTTAAAATGGAAATTTTAATATTTATGACCGAATAGACCTTGGGTAAATAGAAAATTCAGATCCATAGCTCTAACTGATACGTATGCAATGCCCAGTGATTCTTCCAGTGGTGAATTTGTAAAGTGTTCCTTTAGCCACTCAACGCTATAGTTCATGTGCAGAAAGGATACCGTTGGGAAACAGCCTCTATAATCTGCATACTGGAAGAAGAATGTGGGCCCTGAGCACATCACTCAACATTTGAAACCACTGAGGCTGGCATTTAAACCGTACCCGCTGACCATCGTTTCCCTTGTTTTTACAGACTCAGCACAAACACATCTTCTCTTCTCAAATCTGTTTCTTGACGTCTCTCCCCACCCGGGCTGAGCTAGGAAGCTTGTGGTCTGTCTTCCTCAAGAGGCTGTGAGTTCCTTGAACCAAGGCTGTGCCTCATTCTGCTTTGTGTCTCCAGCACTCCCTGAGGTACCTGGTACATGGAGACGCTCAGTAACCAACTGCAGAGTGAGTCCAGGCACTCATCTTGGCCTCTTGCACAGAGACTTCTCTGCTTTTTTCTCTTGATGATGAAGAAGACATGGATTATTCTTGTTTGATTTGTTAGTAGCACAGAAAACAAATCTGCCTTGTAAGCCTTTGACATTGAGGAGGGCAGACCCCAGAGCAAGAGGTGAATGTGGAGAATTCATAAAGTGTTTTGGGTGAGCGCCACCTGCACGCATTAAAAGTGTAGGGTTTGGAATTCAATGTTGAATGCATGAATGAATGAATGACTCTTGCTTGGCCATAGGTACTTGAACTTTATTTCCACTCTGTCTCTCTCAAAGTACGCGCATAATCTTTAGAGAAAATATGCAGAGGACAGAAGCATTTTCGAGAAACAGTGTATCCCCCTCCCAACCACCATAAGTGGTGAATCAGTAATGTTAGGTCTGTGTTAGAAGATGGGCAATTCTGATTAGACTCCCATCTCCCCACCCTAGATGTAGTTAGAGATAGTTGCTTCCCCCAGAGAGAAGCATGGTCTATATCAGAACATGCTGACAGCTACCAAATATGCTGTCCGTCGGGTACAACTTAACAGAGTGCGGTAATGGGCTTGTTTCTCCTCTCTTTGGAGTGGAGGGTAGGTGTTTGGGGAAGGGCAGAGATGTGGATGCGAAGGTGGCCAGCACAGTGTTGCATACGGAGAGGTGGGGATCAGCTTGCCTCTCCCGACTTTCACTCTCCTCTGTCTTAACGGTTGTAGGATTCCCATGTTCCCCAGCATCCGTGTCCTTAAAGACACCTCAAACCATTATCGTGTGTGTATCCCCCTAGAGCCCAACAAGTAGAGGTGAGGCTATGACAAGAGTTTCCATGGCACCCACGGGATGGGGCAGGGTGGTGAGGCGGAGAGGGTCATGATGAGGCAGGGCTAATGGGAAGCTTGTTGGATGTGCATTGCATTTCCCTGGAATGCAGGGGGTCAAAGCATGCATTTGGCCTGTAAGAGGGGGGCTCTGTGTGTGTCCTGGGTAGGCCACTTGGGATGGACATCAACACATCAACCACACACTGCACCAAGTTGATTTATGCACAAGAACATTTCTGCTGATCTTAAAGATAAACCTTCCAAGACGCTAAGAGCCTAAGTGGCAGCTTCCTCTTCAGCCAAAATAAATGGAGAGTGGCCAGAGGGCTGAAAAGGGAACAGAAGCCAGGGGAGGATATGCGAGGTGGTGGTGGGGTGGTGGATAGCAGGCAGAGGTGAAACAACACCCCACATCAGTTTCCTGTTCGGGAAATTGTTCTCCTTCTGGGGCCAGACAAGACTCTTAGGTACGGATGGCTTGAGGAGAAGGGTGGGAGATGAAATGCAAGCAAGACAAAATGCCTGCAGCTCGGAGCAGGGGAGAGAGGAGAGAGGCTGAACAGAGGGAAATAGGTCTAGTTTCCAGTGGAGCACAAGCCCCTCACGTTCGCTTGATCTCGGTATGGACACTGTCGTGGGACGGAGCTTCTGAGGCTGATTTCAGAGGAAGTGAGTCATTGAAGATCTGGTTATACCTTGAGCAAGTGTATCCTTCCATCCTCTTATGTCATCACTGCCTCTGATGCTCAGAGTTCCAAAACAAGGATGCAGAAGGACAGTGCTTTAGAATCCACACAAACGTTTGGTTGGTTCCTAGTTCCGTGATGTGATCTACCTATTGAATGAATGGATGGACAGATGGATGAGGTCCTGGTCCAATGAGATGAGCAGATACTGCATAGCAATGCCCCTTTTGGAGGGTTACAGAGCAAGGTAGCATATTAGAGGCTCTGAGAAGTGCTGTACTAGAGGAATTTGTTTAACAGATCATTCCTTAAACTTCCCTGACTGAAGGCGGTCCTGCTCTGCTCCCTGGATTAAACAAGCTATGTAGCCTTACACGATGTCCTCCCTTTGCCCCCCGTCTTTCTTTAGTAACATCAATTAACGTCTTGAGAGATTCTTGCATTCTATGGGACATGGTTTAGGAAACACTGGATTAAGATAATGCTTTGCCCGTCATGAGTGTGCAAACGGCATTACTCCCACAACATTAGTGGGCTACAAAGTCTGAGTGGGGTTGACTTGTGTCAGTGCACTCATCCATCAATCCTGCTGGAATCCACAAAATCCCTTTGCAAGATGGTTTCCTGAGATAAGAATGCAGCTTGTGGCCACAGACAGAGGGTGAGATTAGCTTTGCATGAGGATACCAGCCACAGCCAATTTTCTTAGCTTGGTACTTTAAGGCTCTGGCTGTCCTTTGATCTGAGTGAATTCTGGTATTGGCGGGTGGTAGTGGAAATGAGCTACGGTCCTTTTAAATGCTTAAAGGCCGCTGACATTCAGTACCATGTATATATTTATACATATATATCCACGAATCCTTCAAAGCAAGTATGTCTTAAAACTGCAAAAGGACTGAATGATCCCCCAAACCTGTTTCCCATTTCTAAGTAGCGAATACCCCATAAATCTTCAGTGTTTTTTGATTTGGTTTCTAGAACAGTGGTTCCCCAACCTTACTGTGGATTAGAACCAAGCTTTTTAATTCTGATGGCTGTATTTCTTTCCATTCCAACTAAGTCACAGCGCTGCAGGTGGGAGCCAGGCATATGAATTTTTAAAAGATCCCCGGTAATTCCAATATGCAGTAAAGTTGGAGGACTGCTGGTTTAGAAGCATTTGAGTTTCTGGACAGTTTATTATAACAGCCATAACCTCTGTGAGAGAAACAGGCAGAGATTCATCCTGATCTCCCAAGTGAGATAATGGAGCTCCTGAGACACTTAGGAACATGATCAAGGTCACAAATTTGTGTCAGATTCTAGGTAAGTGTCACTCCTTTGAGTTTATTTAGGCCAAGGCCGGCCTATCAGATGAGAGTCTGGAAATGGTGGGACCAGAGATGGATTGGGGTGGGAGGAGCTGGGCTTGAAAACGCAGTATATCGGACATAGGTCTCTGTGCCTGTAGAGGAAACAAGAAACCCACTTCAATGTTATGTCTCCTGCCCCTCCCGTCAATGCTGTTTCTGTCTGTAGACTGCTGGTTTGCATTTCATTTATGGGGAGACAAAATGGAACCTTTGTGCCAGAGTTGAAGGAAATTATAAAAGCCCACAGCTTGTCTTCAGACTTAATGTCAACTATTTGTCTCCTTTATTCTCAAACAAACAAGTCCTCCCCATGAGTTCTGAGGCCGTCTCAAACATTCCCTGCCTTGGGTTTCCCTGCCTTCATCAGCAGGCATGGCAAAAACGTACCATTCTATAGAATTTTTTAGCAGCCACAGCAGGCTATTGTAGGGGGTCCCGTGAGATAAGATGAGAAGCTTTGAGCAAGATGTTGGGTTATAATGAATGCACGTGGGCGTTGAGACAAATGGTTTGCTAAGAACTGAGCTTCTTTGAGGCTTCAGGGTTCATTAGCTAGAAACTTAGAAGCAAGGATGAAAGGCATTATCCAAAATTCCCCAAATATCATGAGTTCAAAACATTTTCCCGTCCTCTGGCCTGATGGATTAGTCCTATTGTGCCTTTCCAAAAGTTCTGCAGATAGGGGGGATGAGTCAAGAAATCTCTTCCATTGGAGCACTGGGGTGACAACCTCTATGTTACTGGGGACTTGGGATGGGTGGCCGGCAGTCCTGAGATCCATGGTCTTAGAAGGAGATATAGAACTTTCTTTTTTTTGTTATTTATTATTACCTGAGGCTGTAGGCTAGAGGACTATGTGAACATTATTTCTTCTCTAACCTCAGGAAAATGATACTGTGAATTCTCCTAAAAATGTGTTGTCATGAGAGATTGACACTAAGACAGGACAGTTAGGGACCCCATAAGGCCTGGATCTGAGCAGGTTTGACAAAAAGTGGCTTTCAAAAAAAAGAGTATGAATAAATGTCTAGGCTGCTATCCTTTGTTAGGTGTGTTATAACAAAATGCTGACATTGGGAATAACTTACTTTAGAAATACAGTGGGATTTAAGGTTGCCCTGGTCAGTAACATACTCGCATACCACAGTGGTTCCTTGGTTGGGAGGAAAAAAGGAGGTGGAAAACCTGGGAATTTGCTTATCTCAGGGGAATGTTTCACGCACGAGCTCGTCAGCCCCTGCGGATGTTGCAGCAGAAAGAAACATGTAGAATCATTATTAAGTTAAAGCAGTGTTACTCAGTGTATCGTCCTCAGACCAGCAGCCTTACCTGGGAGCTTCTTGGAAATGCACATTCCCAGGTCTCCCAAGCAGACCTACTGAATCAGAACCGCAGGATGGGTGGGTCCAGGTGACTGTGTTTTAACAAGCTCTCCAAGCAATGCTAGTGACACTAAAGTTTGAGAAGCACTGCCCTAGACTGCTGGTTCTCAAAGTGTGGTCTCCTGACCCATAGCACTAGCATCACTGGGGAACTTGTGAAAAACCATCTGAGACTTTTTTCACTAGCACGTGATGGTAGAAATGCTCCATGGCATTTCAAGTGTTCAAGGGCCACAGAGATGGCCAAACTGAACATACAAAATAATGAGCTCTTGGCTAAAATCTCTCCGATGCGCCTTTCCCAGTCTTAGAACTGGAAAGGACCTAGAGAGATCTCCTGGACCTATTTCCTGTCACTAGGAGTTAATAATAAAACCTTACAGACTGTCAGCATTTCCCTCCCCGCTTCTGGTTTAGAACGTTGACTGTTGAATCAGGAGCTCTGGAGGTGGGGCTCAGCACTCTGTGTTTCAACAAGTCCCCGGGGCAGATTCACCCTCCCATTTGAGGACCACTAGACCACAGTTCCCATCAGACTGCCCACATGCATGATGATCACCTTCCCCCCATTGCTGGCTGAGAAGTGCAGCGAGGAGGCAGAAACTCGGGCCCAGTAACATGCTTGCATCCTGATAGAGAAAACGACATTTACTGTGACCTCTTGTGTTGAGCTCACCTAGTCCCCAGCTCCATGGAAGGTGCATCCTCTTTTCTCAGGTCACTCTGTGGTAGCCCTGGCTAACAGGTGTTATTTTCCTCCAAGGTCTTTGGGCCTTCAGTGTGAAGAACTCTTTAGTGATGGAGGTGATCAGTGCAAGAAAGATAAAGACAGAAGAAGGTAGGGCTTGGGGCCTTAGCAATGGGAGCTCCTGCTGCGAGCTGAGAGTGAAAGCTGAGAGATCCGGGGTGGGAACACATAGAAGTGGGGCTCAGGGCGGCCACTCTTGGTACACCGGTAGAGAGTATACAGCATGCTGGGGAGAGGAAGGAGAGCTGCTGCTCATTTTGTTCCAGACAAGTATAGTTTCACCTCTGCCAGATACAAGCAAAAGCCTTAACCTGCAAGATCTTTGTATTTTTTTTTAATTTTATTTTTAAGTAATCTCCACACCCAACGTGGGGCTTGAACTCACAACCCTTAGACCAAGAATTGCGTGCATACTCTACTGACTGAGCCAGCCGGGTGCCCTGAGATCTTTGCATTTTGCATTTGCTTGGAGGAGACAAAGATGAACCATCGAGTCTGCAGTTGTACATTTTTTTTTTAGTGAGAGGTGATGTCACATATCTTGCCTTCTTAAGGCAGAATAATACACAACTCTTGCAGGGAGATGAAGTCTTTCCCAACACATTCTTTTTTTTTTTTTAAATTTTTTAAAGTTAACATATAATGTATTATTTGTTTCAGAAGTACAGGTCCGTGATTCAACAGTCTTACACAATTCACAGCGCTCACCGTAGCACATACCCTCCCCAATGTCCATCACCCAGCCACCCCCTCCCTCCCACCCCCCTCCACTCCAGCAACCCTCAGTTTGTTCCTGAGATTAAGAGTCTCTTACGGTTTTTCTCCCTCTCCTGTTTTGTCTTGTTTCATTTTCCCCTCCCTTCCCCTATGATCCTCTGTCTTGGTTCTCAAATTCCTCTAATCAGCGAGGTCATATGGTAGTTGTCTTTCTCTGACTGACCTATTTCGCTTAGCATAATACCCTCTAGTTTCCACCCACGCCATTGCAAATGGCAAGATTTTATTTTTCTGATGGCTGCATAATATTCCATTGTGTATATATACCACATCTTCTTTATCCATTCATCTGTTGATGGACATCTAGGCTCTTTCCATAGTTTGGCTATTGTGGACATTGCTGCTTAAACATTGGGGTGCAGGTGCCCCTTCAGACCACTACTTTGTATCTTTGGGTTAGATACCCAGTAGTGCAATTGCTGGGTCATAGGGTAGCTCTATTTTCAACTGTTTGAGGAACCTCCATACTGTTTTCCAGAGTAGCTGCACCAGCTTGCATTCCCACCAACAGGGTAGGAGGGTTCCCCTTTCTCCACATCCTCGCCAACATCTGTCCCCAACACATTCTTTACTGACAGATCTGTCCCTAGACAATCTCCAGCTTCCGAATGTCCCCACAGGGCAGCCTGGGAATAACTGTATAATCTGTACTGTCTCTGATTATCCCCAGTGATAAGTGTTTTTCACTGAATTGAGGTCGAAGATGGCAAGATCAACCTTTTAACTTCCTTGCCTCCAAAACCCCTATTGAAATGATCAAAGTATGCACCATTTGCGAAAACAGGGAATGTAGCACCACCAGGAGAGAAATCGTGAAGCATTTCTGCTAGACGGAGTGAAGTTGCAGAGGGCAAAGGGAGGGACTGACCTGCCCATGATTTGGTATCTACAAAAGAAGAGGTTTGGTAAACTCATGGATAGAATTTTCTAGTAAAGCCTCCCTACCGCAAACACCCAAAACTTCTGGCCAGCACTACAGGGAAAAGCATATGGATTTCTGGGCCCGTCAGATCCGAGTTCAAACCCACCATTCCCTAGTTATGCAAGCTAGTCAGCCTCAGTCTTGTTCTCAGTTAACTGGGGGATTAAACAAAACAGTACAGGAGAGGACACATAGTCAAAATGTTCGTAGTCCATTTACTGATTATTACATGCCCGATACTGTGCTAAAAGCTCTACATTTCCCTTAACCCACAGAAGGCTCTATGAAGTCGATTTTGTTCCAGCCACGATTTTACACATAAGGCAACTAAGGTTTAGAAAGGCTAAGGGGTTTCTCAGGTTCACAGCGACTGTGCGGGTATAGAAGGAACTTGGACTCAACCAGACTAATTGCATAGCCCATCCTTTCAGGCTCTAAGCTGAACTGTTCCAAGCCCTTAAAATATATTGCTTTATTTAATCCTTACAATGGCTTCCTGGTAACCATTTTTGTCGGTGGAAAAGAAATGGAAGTCCAGAATGTAAACAATCTAATATTACACAAAGATCTGAAGCCAAGCCTGCTGGACTCCCAAGGTCCCTGCCCTTTACCACCATGTTGTTCCCTTAATTGATATACCCCATGGAATGTCATTCTGTCTCCCATCTTTGGCTTTGACTTTATTCCCACTGAATACAAGGGGTGTTAAGGCCAATTATGTGCGAGGGGGGAAAAGTTCAAAATGTGGTTCCAATACCCTTCAATTCTTTGAAGAACTGGATCATTGTAGGCAAGTGCCTCTAAATCACCTGTATTTCTCTTTGCTGGTAGAACTCACAGAGAACATCGGGCTTCCCGTGAATGTGCTTGAGAAACACAGCCCTTGGCCAGCCTATGTCACATATGTGTCCCCGATGGTGAAAAGACTCATTGAGAAAAGCAAAGCTAGAGATCTGGAATGCATGCAAGCACTCGAGGAAAGCCAACGGACATCGAGGCAGAGCAAGCCAGCCAGCATCACTCAGCTGAAAAGGAGAAAGTCATCTAAGTGCTCTGGAACCTTGGTGTCGAAGGACGTGGGGTCAGAGACCATGTTCTCCATGTGGAGCTCATACTCCATGCCGGCCGTGGGTCCTACCACTATCTCAGAGCCAAGGCACTTTCATACGGATGCCAGCGAAAATCCCACTGCAAACTATAACAAGATCATCTTCTCTCGAAAACTCATGACGAAGATGCTTCCATACAGCTCCCTTCTAGCCAGCAAGGAGAAACATTCAAATATTTAGCAGGGAGTCCCTGCTGTCACCCCCCGCTCCCGCTCCTCCGCCCAAGATTGTACAGCAATTAAGCTCCATTTGTCGCAAATTTCACTATGTCCTTTAAATGTGAACTTGCCCCTGCTTGTGCAGAGGTTGGCTTAGGTAAATCAGATCTGAATGTGGGCTGTGGGTGGGCAGGTGTATCCCCTCCAGCATCATAGTCAGATGCGGTTGGGAAGCCCCACACTCTAGTTCGTGCCATATGATGCTTAGAACCTGAGAGTGAATGAGTCCCAGTCCAGGCAGGACACAGAAATCACACCAGTTACTATGCCAGAGATAATCTGATAGAAAGACTTTCTAACCAGGTAACTGAAAAGGTGGGGAGAGAACCCAAGGGTATTAGTGGCGGTAGCCACCTGCAGGAAGCAGGTTTCCCAAGGCTGGGGGAACAAAGGCGAGATATTGGACTTACTAAAAGTTAGGCACTTGGAGAAGGGGCGTGTGGGCTGAATCTCAGATTTCTGAGACTGGGCGGGGTGGGTGATGCTCCTCAGCTGCTTCTGGTGTCCCTGAGCTCAGAGGAAATTTCCACTGGGGATGCTACCTCAGTCTCTGTGGAGGGGAAGCTCTTTGGCTGAGGTTGGTTCTGTGATTGTTGGGAAAACCAAAAACTGGACTCAAATGCTTCTGGAAGGAATTGACACTGCCTGAGTGGACAAGAAGCGTTGCCAGTGGAAACAGACAGGGACAGGAAGCCAACAGAGGGTAAACAGGAAGCAAACCAAGAGAGAATTCCTTCGTTCCCTTCCAGCCTCACAGCGCCCCCCTGCCCCATACCTCCTATGGGCAGAGCCTCTCAGGGAGGAAAGCAGGAATGTGGTTTGCAGAATCCCAAACCCCAACATCTCAGCATAGGATAAAAGGATAGACTTGAAGCCAAGCGAACATTCGCTTCAAAACTAGCATGGTGGTGTTCTGAGTAAGCCCACCTTGCTCCACCTGGCACCTGAACTTGGTATTGAAATGTTTTCTCCTTGGCGGGTTTACAAAGTGGCAGTGGGGGTGTGAGTGTCCCCTGCTGAGAAACGGAGGATTTCCTCCCCTGTACTAGTTTAAGGCTTGCCTCGTGGAGTAGAGTTGGCAGGGGAGACGTTCCTGGCTGGACCCCAGCTGTTATTTGTCAGACCACACTTAGGCCTGGTCCATCCGTGCTCTGGGCCGTTTCCCAATTGGCCCCAAAGCAAGTGATGTTAAGCTTAGCCTCAAAGCGGACAGGCTTTGTCTTTCGATGCGAGGGGACTCTGGTTATGACAGGGAGACCTAGCTGATCTCACAACTGAAGTTTATCTATTGAGCATAGCATGGCTCCATTGGTAGCTTTTCTTTGACTTCACCTGAATTCCTGTGTTTATAGTCATGAAGCAGTCAATACCCATCTTGCTTCCCTCAGAGAGATATGGAGGATGTGATGTGCAAGTTGCTGTAAATGCCATGTGAAGAAGTCAGATTTGCCCTACACATGCGTTATTTCCGTACAGGAATCTTGCAGCAACTTTGGCGCTCACCTCTGCTGTGTGAGTAGTGTTGGGACAGCTGCAGAAATTAGGAGCTCTGGACTCATTCCTGGGTTACCAGGTCTTGGCCAGAACGAATTCTTGCAAAAATACAGGTGGTTTCCAGTGAATCTGAATGACCGTATTTTGTGGCTGTGGGTCATTTATAGACATGGAGGCAGGTGATAAATTCCTCCAACAAGAATTTTTATCTCTTCTATCCTTTCATGGGAGTTTAAAGCTAGAATATATTTGGAGTAGATTTGGGAGATTTGCCTATTCTGGAGCACCAGGGATGTCTCTCAAGTTCTCATGAACAAAGCTAGTCCCAGCAAATGTCTAACATTGTTAGAGTTTATAGAGATTTGGGGATTATTTCTTCCAATCCCTTTGAGGGCAGAGCAGTTACTTTTTTTTTTTTTTAAGTTTTCTAGGGGTTTAATAGTTTTTACAAAAGTATCCATATATTCTCTAAATTAAAATGATGGTTTTACAGATAACAGTGTTTAGATTGAGTTAATTCTCAGCCTATTATGACAACACAAGCACGAGTGGAAGGACATTATTAACACCTTATGTTGTGATGAGAATTGCTCGTATCTGGGACTATAGTCCAGACCCACGGTCTCCTAAGACAGTTTTAAGAAAGAAAAAGTCTAATTCCTTTTGAAATGGGGGGACTCTGTTTGAGCCCAAGCTGGGGTTCACAGGCCCAGCCACCATGGGGACTTGACCAGCTGTGACTACGTTTGCATGAGCACCGAGGGGGCTGCTGGGAAGACACCGTTAAATAAGACCAGCTGCACCCAGTAATGAAGACTCCGTCATTGGGGGAGGGAGGGTGATCCTCAGTAATCCGTGTTGCTTGGATATGTCTTCTGCTCCAGACCTCCCTGAGCGCGATGGAGGTGGGGACCAGTGAGTCAAACTCCTCCTAAAAGGCTCTTTTGCTAAAACCCTAGAAAGCCCTGAGTATGCACAGAAAGGGGGAGGAGAGCTTCTTGATTTCACAACACCCCAGCACGCAGGGTCCCACGGTCCTGGGTCTGCCAGAGGCCAGTGGATGCTTGGCAGCACCAGCTTTGTTCATGAGAACCTTTGTTCATAAACCTTTGTTCATGAGAGATATTCCTGGTGCTCCCAGAACAGGCACGCAGCCCTTCCGGGGGCGGAAATCTGAGCCGAGCCGGTGGGGCATGGAACGAAAGGCTTCGAGGCTGGAGGGGTCTGGGCTATCCCTAGGTCCTCTGAATGTATTGAACTTCCATCTCTAAGAGGGGACTAGCTTTCTCTGATGTTCCACAGATCACAGCCTCTTATTTATCTCTTCAGCATCTGGCATTATTCTGTTTGGCAGGAGAGTTGTTTCACTTACTCTCCCCGCCGTGGTAGGTTTACGAAACACCCGAATCTGTATTTTGTTGGCCCTTCTGCGTTGCTCTGTAACCAAGGCCTCCCTCTGACACATTCTGAGTAGCTGTTTTTGAACAAATTCTTTGGCTCCTTGCTCACAATATGGTATTTACCCATTTGCAAATTCCACCGTTGGTGTTTAAACAGTAATGCTTGACCTCGGCCGCTGGTCGTTTTCACTCTGGTGGGTCTGTAAGGACATCAGATAGTCCCGCATGCTGCCATGCTTCAGTCGTGGCCTGGGAGCTCGCCTTGAAGATTAGGCTGCTTGGCAGGTAAGATCCTCCCAGAAAGCCCTCCAGGAGGTTAACTGCATAAACCTGCTGGTGCAGGTGCGTGCAATCCAGATGTTTGGGGGTGGCCTGGGAGCTCTCTTACTGGAATGGGAGGTCTGGTGCGACCAAGACAGAGGTGCTTTCCTTGAGTGGTGGACTTTATTAACAGCCCCTGTGACTGGCACAACATGAGCAGCTAATCTTCCTTTTCTTGACCCAAGGTCCTCATGCAGGAGTCAAAAAGACCTCACGGTGGTCCTCTTAAGTCATTTGGTTAGGACAAGGAGAACAAAACATGGGTACCCTGAGGTAAGGATTTTGACCCCTGGGCTTTGATAAGGGTCTTCAGAGGTAGCTAAGAAATTCCACCGAGCAGGGGATACAGCACAGGAATCCCAGCCAGGGATGGGCCGTGTGTGTGTGGAGACAGAAAACCAGAAGCAGCAGGAATCCCAGGCCTGTAGCCTCGCTCCAGGTGTCAACAGAGGTAGTAAAACGGTCATAAAAGTGCTTTCTTTGTGAGATGTGTGCCAGCAAAGGGATGCATCTAGACAATGTGGCTCTTTTCAGCGTTGGCTGAGTCATTCATTCCTAGAAGCTTTCTGGTAGCCCCACCCGTCTCAAGAGATGGCACATTTTCAGAGCCCGCACTTTATTTTAATTTTTTATTGTTATGTTAATCACCATATATTACATCATTAGTTTTTGGTGCAGTGTTCCATGATTCATTGTTTGTTCATAACACCCAGTGCTCCA
>NW_027397105.1:9260603-9285842 GCF_003265705.2 Callorhinus ursinus | reverse complement strand
GTTCCATCCACGTCGTTGCAAATGGCAAGATCTCATTCCTTTTGATGGCTGCATAATATTCCATTGTGTATATATACCACCTCTTCTTTATCCATTCATCTGTCGATGAGCCCGCACTTTATATCGGTGCCAGATAAGAGAGGACAGAATGAGAGACTGGTGGGGGCGGAGGTGGGGAGAGGGGAGGGAGTAAACAGGGACCTGAGATTTACTGTGATCCCGTGTCCTCAGAGCCCGGACTGAAGCTCAGGCCTGGGTTTATGTTTGTCAGGCAATCCGGAAATCCTTCCCCTTCCTCCCTCACCACCCCTTCCCCATCCCAATCTCTTACTTGGGACCCAGAGCCTCAGCCAGCTACTTACAGTGTCCCAAACCTGTCAGGCATGGCTGGGTTGTGCCTGTTCCTGGAGTGAGCATGCGTGTGTGATTTCTCTGGGGCTCTGGGGGTGGGGTGCAGTCCAGGCCAGCAGGGATGCAGGAACACCTCCATTTTAGGTGAAACCCACTGCCACCCCCGTATTCTGTGCCTGGATCCCAACCATGACACGATTTCCATATGGGGCAGGGCAGAATAAACAGTGTCATGAAAAAGATACCGGACTTGGTGTCGAGACCCCCATCGCTTCTCCCAGGCTTCCTATTCTGGGGCAAATAAAAATTCCCACCCCACCGGCAGCCCTTCTAGGAAGGACGTGCCGTTCCTTATAGGATATTTGAGGGCCAAGGGGCAGTTTCTTAAAACTGAATGTCTGGTGTTCTGTTTAATGACGAACCCATGACTATATGATGGAATTCCAAGTGGACCATATTTTTTCTCTAATCTTTGTCAGAAGGGACGCAATTTCACAGACCTACCTCCCCCTTCCCATCCCTAGGTTTGCAGTCATGCTGATGGGCAGTGAGAGCTTGCTTTTCCAGGTGCCATGCTGGGGGCGCAGCTGTGAACACGGCACACTCAGGCTTACATCTGGCAGTGGACACAGCAGACAATCACAATCACGGTGCACGTTAAGAAGCCTGAGCTTCAGCGACGACACACTTGCTTTAGGCTCCTGACATGTTCCCTCCAATCTCATGAAAAAGAGATTATGGAAAGAGGCAGGATTAGTATCAGGACAGCTGCTCATTAAAAAAAAAAAAAGTGAGGTCATGGCAGACTTTTGGCCAAGTTGCATTGTTTTTAGTGGCCTGGTGAGTTTCTCAAACTTCGCAAAGCTGCCTCCAGTTGATGCTTGGCCCCCCACTTTCATGTTTGTTTCTGTCGCACTGTGGAGATGTCATCCAGCTCGGGCATGTTTCGGGGTCGGGCCTCTCCCTCTCGACCCCTTGCAGCAACCCAGACGCAGTGCCCACGTTTGCACACTGCTTGTCCCAGCACACTCACTTCCTGCCTGTCCTTCTGGCCTGGAGGACTGGGCTGGGCAGCTTCAAAGGAGCCTCAGGGCTCCCTCACTGTCCCCACCAGACCCCAGGCCAGGGGCCAAGCTCAGGCCTCCAGCATTGGCCCTTGGCCCACTGGGCCTGAACGCAACTTCCCCAGGTTTCTAGGGCAAAAGGATCAGGTCCACCTTTCTTCTTCTCTACGACAGACAGCCCTGCTTTCTATCAGCTTTTCCAGGTTTTTGTAGGCCCCTCTGTGGATTTGGGGCAAGTGGTGCATTTCAACCCAGGGAGAAAGGAGTGTGCTATTTCATGGCTCTCCCTGCTTGCTCTTACTCCATCACCTTCTACCCTCTGGTTGTAGCCCATATAGTTCCTCTCTTGCTCCCATCTCTTCCTCCCTCCACTTGCTTCCCTTCCGTTTGATCTTCACTGTTATTTATTTATTTAGTCATCTCCAAGTTAAATGATGCTTGTTTTAAGTGAATCAGGTTCCCCGAAGCAGAAGTGACCAAGATGACCTTGATCTCACAAACTCTGGGGGAAGCGTGTCCTCTTAATGTTCAGGTACAGGGAGTCTGAGCCTCCAACCTGAGGACAGCAGGAGGTCCCCAGGTACTTTGTGGGGGAGCTCTGAAGAATGCTTGCATATTCCACAAAACCTTCCTCGTGGCCCCCTGTCACCCCAAAAGCATTGCCTCAAGGTCCTAGGTCAGTGCTGTCTGGCTTCTTCCCAACCTAGCCTTTGGGGGTCCCTGAAGCCTCTTGAAGCTCAGCTCTGCCCAGATGGTAACAGTCAATAAGTCTGCTTTGAAGATTTGGAATCACAGAAGCACGACAGAGTAAATAGCAATTGCTACCAGAAGCATCTACTTTGGGGGGGCCTATAAATCTCAGTCTGATATCTGTTCCCTGGTGATGGCCAGCACAGCCTCCAACATGGATCTCAGTGCATCTTCATTAACTCACAATCCAGGCTCAATTCCACCTTATTCCTGGAGATACAAGAACCATCTCCACCCTACATCCTCCCCCCTCTCGGCAATAGCCTCCCTCTGCTCTTGATTGCAAACAAAATTGCCACGGGGAATACCAACTGCCTCATTCATAAGATAAGGTTTAGTTTTTCTGCCCTGGAAAAGACAATCAAATATTCAACAGAACATAGTGCGTTTGGGACGTCAGAACTCTTCAGCAGAACAGAGGGCTTTGTCTTGCCCTCTTTATGGTCCTGCTTCCAGAGTGTGGGGAAGTTATACTTTCTGATGTCTAAGAGTGAGTAGCTCTTGGACAGTGCACATACTATAGCAACCACTCCACTCCCATGACCATCACCTTAACCACCATCACTACCACCACCACCACGACCACCATGACCATCACTTTCACCATCACCACCACCATCATCACCATGACCATCACCTTCATCATCACCACCACCACCACCACCATGACCATCACCTTCATCATCACCACCACCATCACCACCATGACCATCACCCTCACCATCACCACCACCACTACCACCACCACCACCATGACCATCACCTTCACCACCACCGCCATGATTATCACCTTCACTATCATCACCACCACCATCACTAACCAGGGAAGGCACAGTCTCAAATAAAGACCTAATTTATAAGCCAGACAGAGAGAGACAAATAATGTAGGATATCACTTATATGTGGAATCTAAAAAAGCTGAACTCAGAGAAACAGAAGTAGAGTTGTCACCAGGGGTCCAGGGGTGGGACGTGGGGAGATGTCGATCAAAAGGTACAAATTTCCAGTTATAAGTTTAACAGGTTCTAGGGATCTAATGTACAGCATGGTGACTATAGCTAATGATGCTTTATTATATACTTGAAAGTAAGAGAGAAGATTTAAAGTTTTCTCACTACAATAAATAAGTAATTATGTGACAGGAAGGAGGTGTTAACTAATGTTATGGTAGTAATCATTTTGCAATACATAAATGTATCAAATCAATACAGTGTGTACCTTAAATATCAATTATATCTCAAGAAAGTGGGGGGGGGAAAGACCATGAGAAGCATCTGAATTTGGGTTGTTTCAGTGACACTAGACACCCCAAGAACATCCCCTACATTTGCGTGAATCAACAAATTCTCCAAGGTGGTCCCTCTCAGAAGAGAAGGAAGAATTGACCAAGAGACAAGTGCTGACCTTCTAGATGGTGGAAATAATCCGACTTCTTCAGTTGAGGTCCACGAATAGAATTCAGGAGTCCATGAACTTGGACAGTGAAAAAATTACATCTTTATTTTCACTGATCTCTCAGTGAGTTTTAGCACTTTGGGGTTCATGGTACCTGTGACTTTGTCACCAGTAGGAATCACAGACGTCTTCATACCACAGGATGGTCGTGGACATCTTGAAGTACTGTGTGTGCTCACTGCTTTTTTGAAATGATGGTAAGCATTAGACTTGCTGCTACATCTTGTTATGTAATGCATTAATAAAACCCACAGTCCACTTCAAAAACATCTGTTTTAAAAAATACTTTGAGGGCGCCTGGGTGGCTCAGTTGGTTAAGCGACAACCTTCGGCTCAGGTCATGATCCTGGAGTCCCGGGATGGAGTCCCACATCGGGGGTCCCTGCTCAGCAGGGAGTCTGCTTCTCCCTCTGACCCTCTTCCCTCTCGTGCTCTCTCTCATTCTCTCTCTCTCAAATAAATAAATAAAATCTTAAAAAAATACTTTGATTATTTAGTTTTAAAATAGTTTCCTTTTTAAAAATAATTAGTTTTCCTTCCTTAAAATAATTAGTTTCCCTTTTCTTTTCCTTTAGTTTTAAAATAGTTAATTTCATACGCATTTTATTTAAAAGATGTTAAGAACTCCTGACATAAGTTCAGCTTTTGTGACTTCAATACATTTTAGATCTTGCTTTTATTGAGCGTCTGACATGAATGGTGGAAGTCTCTCTCCCTCGGTATCTACTCCAGCAAGTAACCATTGTTTACAGTTGGCATAAAACCTTGCAGACTCTTTTTCAAAGCAGATACATTTAGTATATGTATATACATAATATATGAATTCCATAATACACAGAGCTATTTTTAATGGAATCACTATACGTATTCTGCAACTTGCTTTTTTCACTTGACATCTCTCCCTGTTGAGGTACCTAAATCGCCTCCATCCTTTTGGATCACTTTGAGATACCAGAGTTCCTTTATCCATTCCTGATGGATATGCAGGTTGATTCCAATTTTTCCCCATTCTGGAAACCTATTATTGCTGCAATGGATCTTGATGTCTTTCCTGAGGGATCCCTTCCCCTCATCTTCTCATGCCCATGTCCTTGAGTGTCTCAGTCACTTTTGAGGGCCTGTTCCTGAGGAAATGGAGGTAAGTGGGCTATCATGTATTGGAGCCCCATATTTGAACTTCTTTTCCGGTAAGCTCTTGAGACATTTGTGTGCTTGTCAGTGGAAGCGTTCTGGCCTCTGAAATACTCAAACAGGATGATCAGAGATTCTGGTGTTCAAGTGGTCTCACAGGATAACTGTGAAGCAAAGCAAGGGTGGTGACTACTTCACCCTTCTTTTTAGGTCCTCTAGGTCCCTGCACAGCATCTTATTCAGGGCTCTTTGTACAGTTGCACAGGCTGAGAACTGCACTAATCATGGGGGTAGGGATGCAGTTTCACATAGACTATAATGAGAACGGAACTCCCTGAGTAGCATAACACGACAACCCTGGCCTCATAGGTAGAAATAGCTAAAGTAATGTTTCCTTAAAAAAAATCATTGTTTTTACAAAGATGGGATCTTACAAAATACATTTCTTTATTTTTCCCCAAGATTTTATTTTTAAGTAATTCCTACACCCACTGTGGGGCTTGATTTTATAACCCTGAGATCAAGAGTCCATGCTCTGCCAACTGAGCCAGCCATGCGCCTCACAAAATATATTTCCTTGGCTTTTCTCACTTAACAATCACACCACAGATGTCCCTGAAGTCAACGGGTAGAGATCTAACGCACTCTTCTCAATAGCTGGATGACACTTCGTGGTAATCAATGCTTCCTGATGCGATTTGCTTGTTTGATTTCTACAAAGTCTTCAAGCTCTAGAGTTCCTTCCTCCCCGACCTGCCCTCAGATTTGGCTTGGTGGAATAATGCCTTATGTTTGTATGAAACATATACATTTCAGTGTGTTCTCACACCTTACTTAATGTTTCAACCACCCCGAGATGGGGAAGACCCAGGTTAAGAGAAGGTCCTAGGCTCACACAAGCAGAGAAATCGTATCTGACTCCCAGAACTCAGTTTTCCTCACCAGTCAGCATGGCCTCTCCAAACAGGCATCTATCAGCCCCGCCTGATTCACAGTTCTTGCCCTGGATCATCTCTGAGTTGGCAGCTCACAGCTCCTCCACTGAGGGCATGGAGCATCCAACCACCTGAGGATGCATTTGCCCAAAAAACAGTGGTGAGACTCTGCCCTGTAGAACCAGAGCTCACGCTCATCAGTGCTGCCAACTGCCTGAAAGACACCACATGGCCTGGAGCTCAGCCAGCAAGTGGGGTTTGGGCTGTAGGCCCCCCATGGGGGGTGCATGTGGTAGGAGCTCTGCTGTGAGTCTGGGGCCTGGCAGTGGGCCATGCAAGGTGAAGATGTGGGGTTCCTGAGATGGCTTCTCACCGGCCTGTAGCCAGACAAAGACTTCCCTGTAAATTGGGACAGATATCCAAGAATATAGGCTTCTTATACATTCAGTCACCTGCTGAAAAATTGTTTTAATTAGCATAAATCTATAATGACTACCAGGTGAATGGTGCCCCCTGGGGTTGTGCAATTGTACTACCACCCTGTGACCACATAGGGTAGCCAGCTCCTGAAGGAAGTGATGCTTGACTCAACACTTGAAGGGCAAGTAGGATTTAGCCTGGCAAGTGTGCACGAGTGGGGTGTGTGTGTGTGTGTGTGTGTGTGTGTGTGTGTAGGGGATGGGGAGGCATTTCACTTCCTAAAAATTGCATTGGTGAAGATGTTGAAGTAGAGCAGTATTTAAAAAAATATGTCCACAAATCCTTTGATACTCCTGCTTTCAAGACACAGAGCTTGATTTCCTCCCCTTGAGTGTGGGGCTGGACTAGTGACCCATGTCTAATGAGTAGAATATGGCAAAAGTGATGGTATGTCACCTGGATGATTAGGTTATAAAAAGACTGTGACTTTAGTCTTGGGTGCCCACTCTCTGCCTCAGATCACTTGTTGTGAGGAAGATGAGCTGCCACCACATGCGGACAGCACTGTGGAGAAGCCCATGGAGGCTCCTGCCAACAGCCTTGCGAGAGAGCTCGAAAGCAGATCCTCCGGCCCCCTCAAGGGATTGTGGCCTTGGCCAACACCTCTGAAATCTCATGAGAGACCGTAAGCCAGAAGTGCCTAGCCACGTTGTTCCCCAGATTCTTCACCACTAGAAACTCTGTGATGTAATAAGCGTTGGTGGCTTTAAGCTGCTAAATTTTGGAGTAATTTTTAACAGACCACTAGATAATTCAGTGGGAAGGAGTTTAGTTCATTCGAGACATTAAAAGAAGGTTAGGGTGGCTGAGCAGAAACGGTGGTTTTCGCTCCTCAGAGCTCTTACAAATTGCCTTATGCATGTGCCAAAAATGCAAATTCCTGGGACCCACAATGAGAGAGCATGATTTAGTAGGTCTGACGGGGGCCTAGAGAGTTGCATGTTAAACCAGCATCTCAGATAATTCCAATGCAGGTAGCCTGAAAAGCACTTTGAGAAGCTCCAGTTTGGGAAGGTTAGTGGGCTGAGTGACCCACGCTGAGGCTGGGTGGGGGGTAGGTAAAGGGTGAAGGTGGGTCACCTCGAAAAATCAAAACCAGAAGACAAACCTCTTTCCCAAGAGCGATGGGTAGCCATGGCAGGGTTTGAAGCAGAGTAACAGCTAAATCTATAAGCAGAGGCTAAAACCGGTTTGGGTTTCCTCTCTCACTGACCTGGCTTATCAATAACTCCATGCTGAACCTTAAATTTGGAGCAGATGAGGGAAAGTAGGGTAAGAGGCTTGTCTTTGAGGAACTCACAAAGAATTTTAAAAAGTATATATTGGAACTTTCATACCAAGTGAGAGCTGTCCCCTTCCAAGTCATCAGTGAAAGGTTGTGTCCCTATTACAGCAAAGCTGGGCCTGCTCAGAGCTTTTGAGCTCCATTTTCAGTAATTCATTTTCTGAGTTGGGTCATGGGCTATCCCGACAACCAGTTGCTTTAGAATAGAAGAATGACTGAGTGAGTAGATTTGTTCGAGATCATTTTATAGAGATCCTTTAATCTCACACGATCATTTTGAAGATGAGGAGACATGGTCAGAGATAATGTAAATATCTCATATTTACAAATATGTAAATAAAAATTTACATATTTGTTTAAAAATAAATCTAAAAAAAGCAGGGGTAGAGAGAGAGAGAGAGAATCTCAAGCACACTCCCTGCTGAGCACAGACCCTGACACGGGGCTTTATCTCACAACCCTGAGATCATGACCTGAGTCCAAATCAAGAGTTGGATGCCTAACCAACTGAGCCACTCAGGGGGCCCCTTTATAATTCCTTTCCTAAAAAAAACCCCAACAAATTGGTGAACCGTAGGTTTTCCTAAAAATGTTTTAAAAACATGTTTCCCCCCCAGAGCACACTAGGCAGAGGGGGTTTGCATCTGTGCCCTCCTTCCAGGGCGTTCTTGGTTTTGTGTGGGCTCCAGGAGAGGTAGGACTTGGGTTTTGTGCAACTTCCCGAGCCCTTCTCTTAGCCCACCCTGTTCCCTTCTATTTACTCCTTCTTTGTGTGCAATGCACTAAAGAACGGCTCCCATCTCCTCCAATTCCTGTACATGCCAATGGAGTCCCACCCCAAACACCTGCAACTCTCCTCCTGGGAGCTTTCTCCCAATGCCCTGGAGGGGAACCTAACCTGAGATATCACACAGGCAACCTCTAGATTATTGAGCCATCCAGGAATAAAGGGGGTCCCTTTCTGGGGGATGTTCTTTTATTTTGCATTTTACACAGGGCAAAGAGCTCTTAATGGAAAAAGCAATTTGTGTGCAGTGAAACTAAGAAACAAAACAGGCCACAGAATATAATGCAAAGTCATTCTTTCCCACACCTCCCTGCCTGCCCCCCACTCTTCCCCTCCCTGGAAGCGACCATCATTATGGTTTGGTGTGCATCCGTTTGGAGATTTTCTCTGTATTTTCTTAAAACCTGGGGTTAGATCATGTCACATCTCTGGGTGTTAAGCCAGAGTCCCTCAAACAGCCAATGATTTTCTATGCTCCGTCTCCTCTGGAATGTCTCCGCCTTGCTCTCCTTGGAACCCACTGCTTCAGCCTCCCTGGCCCCTGGCTCTTCTTCGATCCTGCCACCAGGCTTCCTTCTGGGGCCTTGGCCCTTGCTGCAACTTCTGGCTGGACCGCTCTTCCCCATCCAGGTGCGAAGCCCCTCCCCCTCACCGTCCGTAAGCCTTGCCTTTTCTCAGCTTTTCTCTGAGAACCTGATTGACCATGGCACCCCTGTCCCTGCACCCCTCCTCTATCTCTTCACTGTCCACATAGACTTTCCACCCTGTCCACTTACCCTTCTCCCCATTGATAGAAGAAGCTAAAATATAATATAATAAGGATGTGAGCTCCACAAAGGCTTGTATATATGAAAAGAGGATTTTGTCTATTTTGTTCACTGCGTAGAAAAGCTTCTGGCATGTGGCAGATGTTCAGTAAAGCTTTGCTGAGCAAACGCACAAGCGTGTACCCAAATGCGCATGCACACGCACACACGTTCCACTCCTTATTTTTTCCACTTGGCAACCTTGGAGATTGTTTCTCTTAGAACGCATAGAGCCACCACATCCATTTACATGGCTGCAGAGTATACTGTTGTGTGAATGTTTATAGTGCATGCAACCAGAATTTAACCAATGTAATCTCTTGGTGAACATCTAGGTGGGCTCCGGTCTCTAGCTATGACAGACAAAAATGAAGGGTGCCCCGTGTCTCTGCTCACATGTGTAAGGAATCTCCGGGTTGAGTTCCTGCAAATGCGGTTGCTGTGTGTGTGCATTCTTACTTGGACAGATATTTGGGAAAGGTCACACCTGTCTATACTTCCCTCCACAGTCGATGAGAATGTTGGTTTCGGCACATCTTATGCAACACTGCGTATTATCAAAGGTTTGATCTTTGTCAGCCTAATTAGTAACAAAAAAAATCTTTTTTGACAGTGTGGTGACAAATTTTATAGATTTTAATATGTTTTTTCTTTTTTTCTTTGCATTTGTTTAAATGCCATTTCTCTTTCCCTCTCTCGGTGTGTGAACTTCTTGTTTATATGTTTTACTCTTAAAAAACTTGAGTCGTTGGCCTTTTTGGCCTGTAGTTCACGAGTCCTGTTTTCATATTAAGCCCTTTACATACTTGTCCTTTATCCATAACCTGTCTTCCAAATATTTTCCCCATCTTTTCCTTTGTATTCTGACATCATTTTGGTGTTTCTGGTATAGATGAAACTTTAAATATTTATACAGTCAGCCCCATATCGATGTTTTTACTGATGGCTTCTGAGTTTTGTCTTAAGAGAAAGACTGTCTCCTCTTCCAAGATGACATAAAAAATGATCTCATGTTCTTTTCTGGTATTTTCATGACTTTTCTCCTTTTTAAACACACAGTTTGAGGACGTTTAGTTTAAGGACATGAAAGAAGGCTCAGTTTAACTCTTCCCCCTATGGTCAGCCAGTTTTTCCAATAGTATTTGTGGAATAATCCATTTTCCTCTCAGTGATTGGATGTTTGCCCTTTTTTACACATTAAATTATTCTGTTTTCCAGTATCTTTTGGGACTCTTCCTTTTGGCTCATTGATCTGTCTGCCCGTTTATGCGCCAGAATCAAATTGTTTTCATTAAGGCAGCTTTAAAACCTCTCTTACCTTCTGATAAGAGTAAGCCCGGAGGGCCTTTCTGTAATTTTTTCCTGATGGTCACTGAGGCTTTTGGCAAGAATGAAAGCGATTTTTAGGGTCTAAAATTGCCCTCTTCTCTCCCAGGTGACCAGAATGTTGCACAGGATGTAAGCTCCTTGATCCTGTTAGCTGACAAGCCCGTCTTCCTTCTGACAGGTTAAATCTCATAACAAGGTGATCGTAAAATAAAAGCTGTATTCCTTCACCTCCCCTGAAGTCATAACCTTGCTTGCACCCAAACCGTGGCTTAGGTGATCCTTAGCAGCTGTGATAGGGAGGGTAAAAAGGTGAATTTACCAGTTCATGTAGCCGGCTGAAGTTAGGCCCTTTTCACTTAAGAAAAAAAAATAATGCCAAAATAGGAGAAGAATGCAAATCAGGAAAAAAAAATAATCCCACCCTTGGGACCGTTGGAATAAAACTGTGGCAAACCATTCCATCAAAAACTAAAAAACAAAAAACAGAACAAAACAAAAAAAACCCAAAACAAAAAACAAAACAGAAAAACCCAACCAAAAAAGAAGAAAAACAAACAAACAAACCAAAAAATACCCCTGAAAGCACGAAGCATGGGGCTACAGCTGTGGGGCTGACACGCACCAGAGCTAATATAGAAATGCCTGACTTTCCTCGGCTCCTTCTTGACCTGCCCGAGGGCTGCCTGAAGTCCCTGGACACCAATCCAGTGGGAGCTTGGTATGAAGTTAATGTTTTGAGTGGGTGAGGTGTAGGATGCAAAAACAGATATTTAGACATTTTTTTCCTCTTGCTTTCTTCTCATAGAATATTCCTGGCTTCCACAGGAACAGGCCCCCATTGTGCACCCCTTCCCTGGGCAGCTTGGCAAGGGTGCTGTCTGCGGCCTTCAGGAGAGACCATCTTTGAGAGTCTGTGAGGACCTCAGGGAGCAGAATTCAGCTCCTCAGAGAAGCAGCCATGAGACAACCCCAGACTCACCCCCACCTAGCCCGACTCTGACCTGGGCTGAGCAGGCAGGAGTCAGCTGCTGGTTGCCTTCAGCTCCCCTCCCCCAAGCATCTAGTGCTACAGAACCATCCAGACCTTGTGAGCAGGAAATAAAGGTGCCCGGAGCTGGTGCTTGTAAGCCAAGATGAGCCCACCTCATTTACACACACATGCCAGTGAACACCATTCAGCGCCGGGCACATTTTCCCCCCTTTCTCGAAGACCATGTTGAGATGTGTCTGAAACGGACAAGGGCAGGTGAGGGGTGACTGGGCTGTGAATCCTGCTCGGGTGATAAGGAAATTACCTGCCTTCAGCCTAGCGAAACCTCAGAGCCCTCTCCGGCAGCTCAGGGTCAAGCTCAACTGACAGGTGTTGAGGAGGGGTGGGGCAAGAAGGGCCAATGCACCTGTAAGTGGGCAGGCCTGTGGGACATCCTCATGGGTGCTGGTGCTGAAATGCCTCAGGGCTCCTGCTGACCATCTAGTGGGCTCTCGTGGGTCTCCCCATTCCCGAGCCTCTAATTCAGGCTGAATGATACCTGATCTTTCAGGTTGCAGAGGGCAGATGACGGGATTTCTCAGCCTTTATAAGCACATGAGCCAATTCCTAGCTAGTATATGTCCTACTTGTTCTGTGCCGCTCGAGAATACTGATTAATTCTCTTGGGGAGATCAATGGTGTAAGTCCTGATCTGAGTCTGAAAGCCAGAGAACCAAGGGCACCAGTCCATCTCAGCTCAAGCAGAAGGAGAGAATTCACCCTTCCTTCACTGTTATGTTCTCTTCAGGCCCCCAGTGCATTGGAGGAGGTCCACCTGCATTGGTGAGGATGGATCTTCTTCACCCAGTCCACCCATTCAAATGGTAATCTCTTCTGGAGACACACTCAGAAATTACATTTTACTGGCTATCTGGTAAAATCCTTTAGCCTAGTGAGATTCACAGCCATCCCCATGGGGGTCTGGTAAATTGGGGTGTTGGTGTCAAGAGATGAATGTGTAACATTGCTTTCCCCAGCAGAACAGTAGACAGTACCCAACATTCTTAGCTCTACCTACACGCCTGCTCACCAAGTAGGGGCTCCTGTCAGCTGTCTGATGGACATCTACTTCCTACGGCTGTTGAAGAGATTAAAGGAGATCATGTGTGCAGTAATGATGGTAATTATAGTTGTGTTTGTTTATTGAGTGCTTCCTATGGGCCAGGTACTGCTCTAAGTCAACTTTGTGTGTATTACTTCATTCAGTCCTCACAAAACCTGTCAGGAAAGTCTTTTTATTGTTCCAATTTTTTTTATAGATAAATCACAGTGAAGTGCTAGGATTCCATGAGCTTAAAAAGGTGCTAGCTCATAGAAAAAAAAAAAATCTCAGGAAATGTGGTGGCTGGAGCAGAGCTGATAAGAGCCAACTATGTACATGAGCTCCATGTCGAATGACATGTTGGCAGCTTGAAATTGACCGTGGCGGGAGTATCCATACCACAGAAATAAGCAAACACTACAGATCAGGGTCTTTTATTCCCCTTTTTTCATTAAAAAACTCACTTCACCTCCATGACCACTAATATTACACTTCTGTTGGCATAGAAATCATCTTAGAATTGGTTCCTAAAATCCATATGCTACAAGGGGGCACCCTCCCAAATTTCTTAAATGGAGAATAGATCCTCATCAGACAATCCCATCAGGGAAGAGTTCCACTTCTGCGGGCTTCCACTGTGGGAGCAGGAGAAAGCCGTACAGGGGGCCTATGATCAGGAGCAAATGGTTTGGAGAACCTCCAGGCACAGGTTGGAAAACCACAGATAATCACCACCAGGTAAATTGTGTCTTACTGTGTTCTGCACCGCATTTTTTCTGAGTTGGTCTTGGAAAGCAAAGATGTTGTCCAGTAGATCACTTGAGGGGAGCTGTAAAAAGAAGGGGGTCTTTCCTGGAGATGTTGGAGGAGAGGCACCCGGCTGGGCAGAGCGGGTTTAGCGCGGGGTAATGGGGTAACCTGTAGCTCCGGCCCTGTGTCCACCTCCCTGCAGGAACTCGGGGAAGTCACTTGGAATCTCTGTTCTTTTCCATAAAACAAGGGGATGTGATCTAGAAAACGTTCCAGAAGCCGTCTGGCCCGTCATTGGCACGCACAAATGCTTTGTTCACAGGACACCCTGAAGACTATACATCACTGCACAAATACAATCGTCATGATTTTCAGGATGACATTTCTCCTTACGTAAGCCTCTAAACCAAGAGGCGTGTTATAAGGAAGGCAGCTGGCTCCGTGTTTGGATGTCGTGGCTAACGAGCGGAGAAAGAAGAAATGGATCGTGTGTCTACATCTTGTTTATCAGGCAGTCACATGTTTATGGAGGACTCATGGTTATGGACTCCCTGCCACCTCCGCCCCTTGCAAATACTCCTTCTGCTTGTTTGCAATGATGTGTTGTCATTTCCCTGTCCCTGGGTGATTGTGAGATTTGGGAACGGGGCAGGGTTCAAGTTGTATTCATTGCTTCGTTCGGCAAACGCATGTTGAAACCTACTATGTGCTTCAAAGGCTATCAGGGACGGATGGAACAAAATTCTTCTCTGTTGGGAGGAGGGTGGCAGAGAGGGATGCTGAGAAAGGAAGGGGTCGGGGGAGAGCGCAGGGCACTGAAAAACGCAGAGGGGCTGACTGGGGACTGGAGGTGGTAGTGATGGGGATAATCCGACTTTACAGGGAGCAGCTCAGTGGAGACCTGGCCCCTCTGCTCTCATGAACTAGAACATTCGATGCACTTGGAATGACCGGGGGGCTCCCTGCGGCCACGACAGACATAAAACAATATGAGATGAGAACTCTCCAAAGCAAGGTGAACAGTACGTCTAAATACAGCACGATGCACCTGCTGGCTGAGCCGAGATGCCAGGTGAGGCCCCGTCACAGCTTTGGTTACCACGGGCCCCACATCAGAGGAGGGGGACAGCCTGGGGAGGGCACTGTGTGCTGGGCTGTGCTGCTTGCCCTGAAAGGCACATGCCATGCCCTGAGTTGCTGTGCGCGTTCAGAGTGACTGGCTGGCAGCTGGCCCCTCCATTCCAACACCCGAGATGCAACCCGAGAGCCCGGAATCCCTGTGCTTGGGGCCCTGGGCAGGCCGAACAAGCCAGACACACAGGGAGCATCATTCCTTGGCTTTCACACTCCCCAAAGCTGGAGGCAGGCTCTGCAAACCGGGACCTCTGCATGGGTGCCCCAGGGGTGGTCCAAGCCCCTCCCCAGGTGGTAGTGAGCACCCTGTCTTGGGAGTAAGCAAAAAACACAGTTCCGCCCGCGTATCCTAGAAGGGCTTCTAGCATCAGACCGGGCCTGGGGTTAATGAACACGAAGGTTGCTTCTAATGCTGAAATTCTATCCTTTCGTGGAAGTGCATTTGTGTTGGCCGGTGGTATTTATAGACCAAGACTCCATAAAGCAAGTCCTGTAATGGAATGCACGCGAACTTGCCCCAGAAAGCCTCCCAGGGCTTCCAGACTGGGCCCTGCCTCCCGTTGGTGTTCCTTGGGCTAGAGAAATGCAACTTTTGTCTAGCACTTTGCAGGGGATTTGATCATCTGTGCATAAATCTCCCTCCCACCAAGGACACAGGAAGCCCCCTAAGGGCAAGGACTGCTCCTTTCTCCCCTTTGAACCCCCAGCACTTAGCACAGTGCTTCCCATAGAGGAGGCACCCCACTAAAGGCTGGGGAGCAGAATTAAAGTGGGCCATAGAGCAGGCTGGCACCTGATGTCTCTCCTTCGAGCCACTCTGCTTAGAGCACCCTATCTCCAAATGTAAGAACTTTGTGCCCCCGGGCGGGGGTGTCAGGAAAATGGACCCCACCACCTGATATGCTTCCTTCCTTAGGAATTATAGCCTTTGAAACAGGAGCTTGTAAATTCCCAGAAGATGCTCAGCCCTGCCAACTTGGATCTTCTTTACCCTGAAGGCATTGTCCCACAGAGGCAGCCAGATCAGTGGGCTTAATTTTGAAATGCTGATTTGGCGCACGTACGACCCACCAAGAGCATCCGAGGCAAAGGTTGATCCACCTCCGAATATTTTTCGTTTTTGACGGCTGTAGCGTCTTCCCTGGAGACCCTTCCCTCCTCTCAAGTTAGTCTGCTCCCCTTTCTGTTGAAGAGGATCTTTCTCATTAGGAATGAATTCTAGGCCTCCGTGCTGACGTCACGTAGTAGATATGATCCTGAGATGAAATCACAAGTAAGATACATAGTTATATATTGAATGATTTTATATGCATGGACAACTCATTAGCTAAATAACTGGTGTATACATATGTATATTTTCATATATATGTAAAATAATATATTTATATATAAAGTCATAATTAGCATATATCTTTATTATCTAAAATATGATCATATAATATATATTTTTATTACATATAATATATATTTGTTTACTTTGTTGTAATCATGGAGACCCTTCTCCATATGAAATCCCGTGGGGGAGGCAGGTATATCAGGCACGTGAGGGTGGGGCATCTGCTTGGAGCCAGGGAGGATGCTGGGGCGCAGTGACTCCAGAGGGGCTCTGGAGTCCGGTCTGTCTCTCTCTTCTGTCCCTGGAGAAGGCCACAGGACCCTGTATAGGAAGCCTCATCACGCCCTGGGACCTCCATCGGAAAACCACTTGTTTTAGGAAGCCTTATGATTATGAATCCTCTAAGACACTATTCAAGACATTTTCTTTTTTTTAATAATTTTTTATTGTTATGTTAATCACCATACATCACATCATTAGTTCTTGATGTAGTGTTCCATGATTCACTGTTTGTGCATAACACCCAGTGCTCCACGCAGAACGTGCCCTCTTTAATACCCATCACCAGGCTAACCCATCCCCCACCCCCTCCCCTCTAGAACCCTCAGTTTGTTTTTCAGAGTCCATCGTCTCTCATGGTTCGTCTCCCCCTCCGACTTAGTCCCCTTCATTCTTCCCCTCCTGCTATCTTCTTCTTTTTCTTTTTTTGTAAGTTCTTATTCTTGTAAGCTGTGTCCCCCCCCCGCCCCCAGTATTCCATGCCCGAAATTTGGGTTTTGATGCAAACCTTTTGCTACATCTGGTGAGCAAGCCCCTCCTTGTAATCCAGCCCCTCCTCCAACTTTCGTCAGTTGTCTGGTTGTCCATCCCCACCCTGGCCTTTACCCCAGTGACTTTGCCTGGCCTGAATGTGCCCTCCACTCACCCATCCCTTTAGTTGCTGACCCTCTGTGGCATCTAGGGTGGAGATGCGGGGCTGTGAGGAGCAGACCCATCCCCACAAGGGCCCGAGGAACCCCCTGAAAAATGAGGCCAAGGGCCAAGTCTGTCCCAGGGCAATGGACAGAGCAGGAGTAGGGATCCTTCTGTCCATCCCCCTGGAGCCCCTCCCTGGGGAAGAAGCTGGAATCGGGCTGGGGGCGTGTCAAGACACAGAGCAGCTTCAGCTTCAACGGGATCTGAGCCCACCTACGAGAGTCTCCTCTCTTCTCAATCCCTACAGACTTTCCCAGAGAAATGGAAACATCTGATAAAACTCCATGTCCTGGCTGAAAATGGGGAAGGGTGGGGTCACCAAGCCAGAATTCGGAGGAATTTGTGCAAGACACTATGAGGACAGAGAGGCCTGGGCTTGGGGATGAGAGCCTGTGAAGGAAAAGGGGAGGGACTCCCCTGCGGGATCTCTAAGGTGGAGGCTGCAGGGAGAGGTCAAGGGATTGCCAGTGGGTGTTTGAGGTTGAATTGCGGCTCCCCCGCCCCCAAATTTATGCGTTGAAGTCCTAAGCCCTGGTACCTCAGAATGTGACCTTATTTGGAAATAGGGTCATTGAAGAGGTAATCAAGTTAAAATCAGGTCCCTAGGGTGGGCCCTAATCCGGTGTGATTGATGCCTTTATAAAAAGGGGGAAATTTGGACACAGAGACACGCACTGAGAAAGAAGCCAATGCCCATGACACCTTGATCTTGGGCTTCCAGCCTCCAAAATTGTGAGACAGAAGATCTCTGTTTTTGGAGCCCCCCAGTCTGTGGTACTTGGTTCCAGCCGCCCTCCACGCGGCCACGTGGAAAGGCTGATGCCATGGCTCCTGCCGGGCGCGGGGGCGGGGTGGCACCTTGGGAGCAGGGCCACTCAGCAAAGGCAGAGCCTGGCTGTTCCCGATGCTTCCCAGGGGCCTCCTCTGACCTTCTCCACCCCCTCGATTCTCCATCCAGCAAAACAAAATGATTCCTGATCTGACAATTAATACATCCCAAAGAGACACAAACTTGGAGGAGTAATGCAACTCTTCGCTGAAGGTTTTCTTAGGGGATGAGGGAAGCAACATGTGTGTCACGTTGTACGGGTTCTTATAGCTCATTGCTGTCTACTCTGTCCGCTCCGCTCTTTCCTCCCACCCAGAGTCCCCGCCGGGGCACCAGCTACTCAAGCCCCTTTTCTTTCCTACTTTTTTTTTTTTCTCGAAAAATCCCAGCTGCACTGGCTCTTCCCTGCTTCCCTCTCCCTCCCCTCTTCAAGCTCTTTCCACTTCCTTCCTCGTTCTGTGCCTTTCTGCCCTTTCTGTCCCGTCATGCTCTTTCTTATGTAGATCAATTTAGCTTCCTGCAGCTTATTCCTACTGTCTCCTCCTGGCGTCTGCTCAAACAGAACAACAAGGGCAGGGCCGGAAAGATTGCTTCCTCATTTTCCAAGGAGGTTGCAAAGATATCATTTAATTGCAAGGATATCATTTGCTACGTGGATTATTTTTTTTATTTTTATTTTTTAAAGATTTTATTTATTTATTTGAGAGAGAGAGAGAATGAGAGACAGAGAGCCCGAGAGGGAAGAGGGTCAGAGGGAGAAGCAGACTCCCCGCTGAGCAGGGAGCCCGATGTGGGACTTGATCCGGGGACTCCAGGGTCACGACCTGAGCCAAAGGCAGTCGCTTAACCAACTGAGCCACCCAGGCGCCCTGCTACGTGGATTATTAAAAGGATAGATAATAGACTAATCGTTGAAGTAACTTCATAAGTGCACCAATTAAGACCTATTTTGAGGGGCGCCTGGGGGGCTCAGTCGTTAAGCGTCTGCCTTCAGCTCGGGTCATGCTCCCGGGGTCCTGGGATCGAGCCCCTCATCGTGCTCCCTGCTCCGCGGGAAGCCTGCTTCTCCCTCTCCCACTCCCCCTGCTTGTGTTCCCTCTTTCTCTGTGTCTCTCTCTGTCAAATAAATAAATAAAATCTTTGAAAAAAAAACCCATTTTGAATCTGAAGCCCATTCTTTTTTTTAAAATTTTTTATTGTTATGTTAATCACCACACATTACATCATTAGTTTTGGATGTAGTGTTCCATGATTCATTGTGCATAACACCCAGTGCTCCATGCAGAACGTGCCCTCCTCAATACCCATCACCAGGCTAACCCATCCCCCCACCCCCTCCCCTCTAGAACCCTCAGTTTGTTTTTCAGAGTCCATCGTCTCTCATGGTTCGTCTCCCCCTCTGACTTACCCCCCTTCATTCTTCCCCTCCTGCTATCTTCTTCTTCTTCTTTTTTTTCTTAACATATATTGCATTATTTGTTTCAGAGGTACAGGTCTGTGATTCAACAGTCTTGCACAATTCACAGCGCTCACCGTAGCACATACCCTCCCCAATGTCTATCACCCAGCCACCCCATCCCTCCGACCCACCCCCCGCTCTAACAACCCTCAGTTTGTTTCCTGACATTAAGAATTCCTCATATCAGTGAGGTCATATGATACATGTGTTCCTCTGATTGACTTATTTCACTCAGCATAACACCCTCCAGTTCCATCCGCATCGTTGCAAATGGCAAGATCTCATTCCTTTTGATCTGAAGCCCATTCTGATCAGGGAATAGAAACACCTAAGTTTGACATGGCGAATATAAATAATACACCTAAATTTATGTTGATTAGTGGGTCTGGTGTAGGTAATAGAGTTCATATTGTCAAGGCCAGTTAGTGTAGGGCATAAGATTGGTCCAGGCATTGACGATGCAAATAGCTGTCAAGGCTCTTTGATAACTAAATATAATGATACAATGTATAGGTACACATATATAATTTTAATCCTGGTCACACAGAAAAAATACAAAATTTACTTTTCTCTGTCTCTAGGCCTAAAACGTGCAGAGTGCCCATGATCTCAGCCAGAACTCAGAACCCCCCCCAAACGATACACACACAAACCGCTTTAAATGGTTATCACACAGACTCACCATCGCCTCTCATGCTAGTGTTGCCCTTAGAATCCACTTGTATTTTTTGATTTCACATACAATATGTGTTTACTCTAGAAAAAAATATGAAAGGAAGCTACAAGAAAAGAAAATTAATTCTGTCGGGTATTGCAGTGACCAGTTTCATATATATGCTTTTGGATTTGTCGTGTTGAAATATACACATGAATATCTACCTGTCTACCTATTTATCCATCCCTACATATATACTTGCAGAAGTGGGGTTAAACACATACTGTTTGTGTCTTTATAAAAATCAATTAAGACCAATTTTGCTGAATATCCCAAAATGGGATACATTGAATGCATCTCATTTTGAAAGCTGTTCCATCTTTCTATCTCAATACTTGGGCGCATTTATTTGCATGCTTTTCAGCGGCCGCTTGGTCATGGTGGAAGGCCATGGGAGAATCTTCTTGAGGAGGAGGAAGTTTGGGAGAAGGAACTAGAAGTCAGGGGCCTTGTCACACTCTGATATACAGGCGCTCATGAAATAGTTGTTGTTGGATTGAGTAGAACCTCAAAGACCGATCTCTCAAAGAGAATAGTTAACTCATTTTGAGACTTCTTACAATGACTTTATCAGAGGGATTTTGGATCGTGGGAGGGTCATCCTTAACTGAGTCAAAACATAATATTCTCCAGCCACTCTGCTGATTTGGGCTTTGTAGACTCACTTTGATTGTGAGTTTGAAAGCCCTCCATGTAACAGTCAGCTGCCCAAACTCACTAAGGAGGGTGCCCATGAATCCAAAGGGCCTCTTGGGGGGATGTTTGGGTGAAGCCTTCAGGCCTGTTTTATGGACACAGGATATTCAGGAAATCTGGACAAACTTGAGGAACCACCCACACTTAAGAGAACTTTTTAAGCCGAACTTTCTGGGATTTATGCATCACCACACAAAAATTTCCCATGACTTAGATGACCAAGAGGGAATACAATACTGTTTTTTTCATAAACAGTTGAATCTCTTAGCCCAGGGAACAGTGGCTGAGGAGACATCATAAATGGAGCAGACTCTTATAGATGTCCATATGTTTTTGTCCGGGTCAAATGAAGAACCACTGACCCTGCTTTCTGGCGCAGGTTCTGGGTGAAGGCCATGGTGGAGGTCACGACCAGAGGGGATGAGGTACTATGGGTTTAAATACATGCCCTGGTGACTGAAAATTATGGCCAAGATGTTTGGCATTCTTCATGCACATTCCGGGCAGTCCAGGGGCTTCTGGCCAGCCTAACGTGAATTTAAGGGGAAAGAAATCATTATTTTCTGGAATGACCCCATTACCAAAATTGGACCCTTGTTATCTTGTGCTCTCTGATGATGGGATAAGAGAGACACTCCCAGCCTGGCAGCTCCCTCCTCCCTGCTGACTGGTGTCTCAGGGTGACTCAGCTGCAGTACACCGCGGTTATCTCCTCTGGGTAGCCTATTTCTTGGGGTACAGATAGGTTCCCTGCTCTGCCCTCCTCAGTGGGCTCTTTTTATTTTTTTTTAAAAGATTTTATTTATTTATTTGCTAGAGAGAGAGAGAGAGTGAGTGAGTGGGGGGGGGGCGGGGGGGAGGGGCAGAGGGAGAAGCAGGCTCCCGTGGAGCAGGGAGCCCCCTCGGGGCTCAATTCCAGGACCCTGGGATCATGACCTGAGCCGAAGGCAGATTCTTAACCAACTGAGCCACCCAGGCACCCCTCAGTGGGCTCTTTTACACTTTTCCTGTGAATGAGGAAACTTGGGGCTGCTTCAACTATACTATTGGGTTGGCCCGTGAAGTCAAGCCCCCGTAGTTTATGCAAGGGAAACCTTGTAACCTGAGTGAGATGATGTTGAGGAATACCTCCCCAAATGCCGATCCCACCTCACATGTTAAAGTAGATTCGATTTGCTCTCCCAGGAAAAATCCTTGCCTTCCTAGCCCCTTGGAGCTCTAGGCATTGATACTTTCACCTAGACTTTCAGCTCCCTGACACCCACGTTGAGGAACGTTTTTGATCAAGGCTACCTCTGTATTAATAGGTTGGGGTCCATCTGTGGGTGGCATAAGGGACCCATCTGGGTATGCGACGTGTTTGAGGGGAGGTTTGGGCATTGGAGGGTCCATGCTTTCCCCCAACAGGTTTGCCAGTTCCATCATCATAAGGATCCCTTGTGTCAACAAGGTTTAGCGCTAGATTTCACGTTCCAATTCCAAAGGGTGAGAAGCAATCACATAACTCAGCTCTCATCTGGAGATGTCCTGCTGCAGGTTTCCAACAGAGAGACCTACGTCCAGGTGAAGGTGCTTCCAGGGTCATGCATCAAGGGAGGGTGCAGAGGGGGCCCCGGTTGCCCCAGTGCTTTCAATCTGCGCTCCCATTTCACATCCCCTGTCCTGGTCACCAGCCACCAAGCTCATGCCATCAATCCCCATAGCGCTAGTCAAATCCCATACAGTGTCACTGGAATTAAATCCCAGGAAGTGGCCGTTCAGATCAAATGCCTCCACTAGAACATTGCTGTCCAGTAGGAATACAATGTGAGCCACATGTATCATTTTATATAAAAAAACCACATGAAATTTAATAATACATACCTAATCCAATATATGCAAAATGGAATAATTTCAACATGAAATCAATATAAACATTTTTGATGAAGTATTTGACATCCTCTTTTTTTCGTATGAAGTCTTTGCTATCGGGTGTGTATTTTGCACTTAGAGGGCCTCTCAGTTTGGACCAGTGACATTTGAGGACTCCGTAGCCATGTACATGTATTGGTCAATGCAACTCTAGAAGCAAACTCTAGAAGCAAACTCTACAACCACCCTCTGAGACTGCCTGTTGTCCGAGGAGCTTGTGAATTCCATTGACCTGAGCATTTGCCTTGGTGGCGGTCAGGTAAGCCACGCCTTGGGCCCGCTGGTGGTGGAGAGTATCCCAGCCTTGCTCTTAGGGTTTTGTTCCCTCCGGAATCTGTTATTTATCAACAGCCCTGGTCGGTCCACCTGTTCAGTGGCCCCAACATCAGAACTCATCTAGAGAGGCAGAGAAGAACTTGGCCCTGAGATGCACACTGACACCCTTTGGACAAGGTGGAGGCAAAGCCAGTTGGCAGTTGCTTTTTAAAGGACCTGAAATGGAATTCCAGACTGTTGGAAATGAGTGGAGCTCTGACACTGGCTACAGTTCCAGAGAGAACTCGGGAAGCCCTGGAAGTTGGTATAGTTCCCTACACCCGGGGGGCTAGGGAATGCCACGTTAGTCATCTGGGCTGACCTAACATGGGCTCCAGGAGGAAAGGCAGTCCCTTTCTTTCCCCAGGCACTTCTATTCCAACATTCTTCCCAGAAGTTGGCACTGCCACCCACTTCCAGCCACCTCAGGAGATAGCTGGAATGCCAGCAGCCCACAGGCGTCCTTTGTCAGCTAAAAGCGCCCTGGAAATGGGTGCCTGGATTAAAAAGTCCTCTGTGTGTTGTAAGCTGGGACAATGTCGACCACGGCCTACACTTTCATTATGGGGATATTTCTCTATATGCTTAATGTTCCGGAGAGAAGTGCAGACTTTCTGCAAAATGTATGGCGTAGTGGGCTTGCACATTGATTGCTTTTCTTGGAAAGGCTGCTATTCAGAGTCTGACCCCCCGCCCCCCGCCCCCCCACTCCCTGCCCTCATCCCTGCCAAGCCCAAGCAGGCACACAGCGTGCTTCGAAATCGTGGAATGAGAGGTGTGGACGGAGGGAGTCTGCATTTTGCACACACTGGCTAAAACATGACAAAGGTTAATTTCACCTGTTTCTACTTTTTTAAACGTGGCGACTTGAAAGGCTGAAAACAACACCTGTGGCTTGCGTTATATTTTTGTGGGGCAGCGTGTCTCTGGTGGGCGCTGGACAGGATGACACCCTCGGCTGGGAGTCATGATGTCTGAGTTCCAATGTCATCTATGGGCACTGACAGACTGAGACTGAGCAAATCCCTTCTCTGGGCTCAGTTTCTTCATCTGCAAAGTGGGAGCATTGAACTAGATCATATTCAAGCCACCCGCGACTTTCCACTTTTCTGCTACCCAAATAACACGGGGTAGACAGGAAAGAAGTGATGGTGGGCACAGCCAGGCTCCATTCATGCAGAGAGGCAGCAGAGCTCATGCTCCCATCATTCTGATAGACGGTTAAAGGGCAAACTATTGGTGAATGGACAGGGCACTAGGAGCACCTGTTTATTTATTCATCAGGCACCTCTCTAGGGACTGTTCTCTCTCTGGAAACCTGAGCTCCCAGAGTTTCATCTTGTCCCCGCCCAGGAGGTGCGAGGGACCTAAGGAACACCGCTCACAGCCAGCTCGAAAGTGCAGGGCCCCTCTTCTCAAAAATCAATTTCAGGGCAAAGGAGGAAAGACCTTAACTGCCTCTTCCAGGAACACTTCTGCAGAAATCTTTTAAAAGCTGGAGGGAGTGGCTACCTCCGGGCTCTTTGCATTCTTTATGCATGCAAACATTGAAATAAATATTTAAGGCAAAGGAATAGAAGGGCCACAGTTACTCGCTGGGCTCTCCTTTGCATCAGAGAAGCCTGCATCCGGTCCGCCTGGGTTTTTGCCTTTCTCTCATTAGATTTCTCTTCCACCAGCTGGTCAGCATTCCCTGCCCTGCTTGAGGAACCTTGAATGTTTTTTTTTTTTCTCTCCTTGGGAACAAAGTCCAGTTGGGAATTCCATCATTCCCTTGCTCTCCCGCTTGCTCTGCTTTGCTCCGCATTCCCCAGTGGGGTCTCCGGACTCTCCCAGGTGACTCACCTTCCCCCTGCTCCGTCCCTGGCTCCCTGGGTGCTCCCTGGAGCACTATCCTTGTGTTCTCCGCTTACGTGATGAGGGATTCCTCCACAATAATTAATAAAGCAATAGCTACCCCTTCCCGTGGTCTTACTCTGAGGACCTGTTTATCTCCCTTCATCCTCTCCATGACCATGACCGTCCCCGGTGGGGACGGGTGCCAAGGGGGCTGGCAGACCAGGGGTGTCTGAACCCAGCCAGTCCACCCTGGAACCCCCACAAATAACCCCTCCGCTAACTTCCTTCCTCGTCGGCATCGGTTTCTGTCTCCTTTGCAATCTGGTAGCACATCTGGTTTTCTCTACGATAGCACTTCTGTGAGTTTGCTCTGGTTGCCCTAACAAAGTATCACCGAGTCGGGGTCTTGAAGGAGAGAGATTTCTTGTCTCCCAGATCTGGAGGCTGGATGTCCCAGAAAGGGTTGGTTTCTCCTGAGGCCTCTCTGCTTGGCTTGTAGATGGTGATCTCCCTGTGTCCTCCTGGGGTCTTCCCTCTTGTGTGTGTCTGTGCCCTAATCTCCTCTTCTTAAAAGGACGCTGGTCAATGTCCACAATAGCCAAACTGTGCAAAGAGCCAAGATGTCCATCGACAGATGAATGGATAAAGAAGAGGTGGTATATATACACAATGGAATATTATGCAGCCATCAAAAGGAATGAGATCTTGCCATTTGCAACGACGTGGATGGAACTGGAGGGTGTTATGCTGAGTGAAATAAGTCAATCAGAGAAAGACATGTATCACAGGACCTCACTGATATGAGGAATTCTTAATCTCAGGAAACAAACTGAGT
>NW_027397105.1:9229963-9260203 GCF_003265705.2 Callorhinus ursinus | reverse complement strand
GGGGGGGGGGCGGTGACAGCATGCACCATGTCTCAGAAGCCAAGGGGGCATGATGCCTGGGATATGCTCGTGTGTACATACAGGCGAGCATATGGAGAGCCGGAGAGCGACACTGGAAGTCACCACGTCTAGCTGGGGCTGGCTTTGGGATGCCACGGACATCGGCCTGAGGAGCTGGGTTTTCTTGGTGCCTTATTATGCACGAAGTCCAACCACAGGGTTAAGATGAGGAGCTGGGCAGAGGACTGGCTATGCCTGACCCCTTCCTCAGGTTTGTGGCATGGAATTTCCAGGAAGGGACATCTTCTGTTCTTATTGTTGCTTTTGTAAGAAAGGAAGATACAGCCAATCCTGTTGAACTGCCCCCAGGTTTCCCTGTCTTGGTAAATGTTATCACGCAGATGCCCAGACTGGAAACATGACCATCACTCAGATGCCTCCATCAGCCTCCCCACCGAGTGAATCCAGCTCCAAATCCCAGTGATTTCACCTTCTGAAGACCTCAGGAGTCCCGCTTCTCTGCACTACCTTGTGCAAGTCACCATCCTGTTGCCAAGACCCTGCTGGCCTCTGGGCTTCTTGCCTCACAGTGTAGACCCCCTTCTGACTCCAATTTGTTTTGCCCTCGGCCATCAGAGACATCTTTCCAAAATGCGCGTTTCACTCCCCTGCTTGGAACTTTCTGGTGGCTCTTGGCTGTGCTTTGGGTTAAGTGTCATCCCGTGTAAGCCCCCGGCCCATCTGTCCTCTACCCAAACCCTCCAGCTGTTGGGCACATGGAATGTAGTGAGAGCTCTGTGCTCAGCTCAACCCCTTCCTGCTTCCTTTGCCTGCCGGAACCTAACTCGTCATTCATCTCACATGCCACCTTTCACGGAAACCATCCTTGATGCCTAGTCTGGGATCCCACATGACTCTCTACCACTCCTGGCCTTACACTTGCCACGAGGAAGGCACCACGTGTGTCCAGCTGCATCTTCCACAGGTTCTAAGCTCCCTCAGGACCGGGCAACATCTACTTGCTGTCCTCGTACCTCCAGGGCCTAAGGCAGGGTTTGCACAGAGAAAGGGATTCAATCCATAATGTATTCATTGGGCAAATAGGTTGTGCATTCCTTGGTGTGACCACAGTCACCCTCTTTCTGCTTAAATAGGTCCAAACTTCTAGGATCTCATTAAAGTTAGAGTGTTCAGTTCTGGTTATTTGTCTCTTTCCAGGGTGCCTGGCCGGTTAAAACACTGCATAGTACGTGAGCGTGTGGGACGGAGGGAGCCCAGAGCAGGGGTGGAGTTTGGCAGCTCCTCTGTTGTTCAGAAATAACTCCTGTACTAGGGTGTTATCAGTCAGAGTGGGCCAGGGGCATGGGGGGTTCTTTTTATTGAATGTCTGCTGAAAACCTGGGACATCTTTTGTTTTCTCTCTGGGAAATGAGAACAAGCGGATGGAGGGCTGCATTTGCATTAACTTTCTGTCTCTGTCTCCCAGTAGGGGCCTTCAGACCCCTTGGGACACCCACGACATGACAGAGGACGTAGCTCAGCCGAACCCATAGCTCTCCCACTGGCCAACGATGAAGGAACCCTGTGTCCTCCCCAGGGCTTCGGCTGGCATGACCGCCCAGAATAAGATGTTCAAGGAAGCTCAGTGATTCACAGGGCACAGGGTCAGCTCACATGTAATCAGTCCCACCCTCCAAAGTCAACAAAAGCTGCTCAGGTCATCAGTTAAACACCATTTCTGTGTCTGCCCAGAGAAGCACTTTGCATACTGGCAACTACAGTGACCAGAGGTCTGTCATGTAGCTAGCGAGAACATTCAGTCAGAAAGAACTTAGCAACCAAAGGTAAATAGTCACGCGAGACTTCTGGTTAAAGAAGGCAGTTTGCATCCATGTTCATGAAACTCCATCAGCATTACCAGAGAGGGTCTGGGAAAGAAGAGCAGAAGACCAGGCAAATAGGAACTGATTTAGCAGCTATAGGAAGCTCATTGCTAACCCTGAGCCAGGAAAGATGAGAAGCAGCGCAACTTATACCCCAGAACCTTCCAAAGGCTCAGAAATGGCAGCACCATGTGCCTCTAAAAGTGGAGGTCAGAGGGAGCATCCTTGGAAACGCTGTCAAAGAAGAAGTTAGGTCCTCCCCTTCCCCCGCCCCCCAGCCCATCCCCTCCCTCATAATTTTCTGCCTCCACTTTGCACAGCCAGGTAACTACTTGGCCCACATGCTGATAGAAAACCAGAATTTTTTTTTTTTTCCTCTGGAGATGGTTAAACGGAAGGTCTCTGAACTGGGGGATGCGGGGCACAATGAACCAATACTCAAATGGCCTTTTTGGAACGCTTCCGAAAGGCAGTGAGCTGGGTGCTGCAGGAGGTGGTGGCCCTGAATTGATGAGGCGGGAGGCAGTTTTATGATGGGAGGGATGACTCATACAAAGCACAGAGGCCAGAAAGGGTTGGTTGTTAAGGAGATGGGCTTGGCTGGAGCCAACGGAGGCTGGTACAGAGTGGACAAGACAGGAATGAAGTGCAGCCAGCTCTGAGGGACATGATGATGCCAACCTGGGGGCTCACATTCAGGAAGAAAGGGCCGTCAACTGGAATGTGAAATGATGGAAAAGGGATTTCAGGAGGACTTTTCTGCAAATGAATGTCTAGCTTGAGATCTGGAGAAGCTGGTACAGGGAGTCCAGGAAAAAAGCTTTTGATGATAATCAAGGGGTGGAAAGGTGTGGGGCTAGGACAGGGGTGGGAAAAAAGCATAAATTCTTCCCCTGGGCAAGTCAAATGCTGCCTGTTCCTGCAATTGTTCCTTTGCCCCTCTAAGCCTTCATAAATGCAAGCAGTTTTTGGCAGGTAAGAACACTAGATTTATGAGAACGAAGTCCCAGTTCTTTGACTCATTTGAAGGAATCCAAGCCAGAAAAATGAACTCGATTTTAGACAGAAAAAAAAAAAAAAGCTCTCTTAAGAGATTTCTTGGTCTATGATCAATCTTCAATTACTCACAAGGCACTGGATGTGCTCACGTACAGACACCATGCAGGACGGCGGTGAAATCATGCCCACTGCTCGTCACTCCTGAAGCCTCCGCCCCCCCAGGGCCTCTCCACGTTCCTTTCCCCACCCTTCCTGTAGGGCCCCAATCACCTGAGCACAGCAGCCCGTGTAAGGTAAGCACGAGGCATCCTGCAGATAGGAGTCAGTTGATTTTAATAATTACAACTCAACCTCAGTGGGTCGATGGATCAATCTTTGACCTATAAAGGAAGAGGGACTCAGAGTGGCCTGCCATCACAGAGCTGGTTCCATGAGCACAGTGGGTGGGCAAAGAATGTTACTGACTAATTTTGGGTCATCCTTCTCTATTCAGATCCCAAGGCATGTCCGGTCATGTAGCAAAGATGCTTCTTTTGCCTGGAGTCTAAGGGGTGACTGCTTCTCCTAAGACGCTAAGTGTGATTTGCCACTTGCATTCTTCAGGAAAAGCCTGCTCTCTCCTGCCCCTCTCATCCTGCTTGCAGTCTTGGAGTCCGTAGAGTCTTAGAGATTCTGTTGTTCTAACCTCCAACCAGATGCAATCCTCCCTGCAGCCTCCTGACTTCTGCTCAAACCTGTTCCTGAGGAGAAGTTCACCACTTAGTGAGCTAGACCATTTCCCTCATGGGACACACTTATGCCACCAAGCCCACTGGCCTCTCTGTACTCTTGCCCATTGGCTCCTGCTCAGTCTGCTTGAGCACATTCCAGAAGGCTCTTACCTGTGCCGCCAGAAAGTTCGTCAAATATCCAAAAGGTCACACGGTAGCAGAAACCCAACTGGCTCGGTAGTCAGACAGATCTGAGTTCGAATCTAAAAAATCTATCGATGTGCCCCAGGGCAAATCCATTCTTTGAGCTTTAGTTTCCTCTTCTGCAAAGGAAGGGATCCTACCCTCAAGTTGCAGTGAGGCTAAGAAATAATGCATAACAAACACCCCACATCGTCCATGGAACTCAAGAGACTCTGGAAATCATTTTTGTTTAGAGACAGTCTGTCTGTCTGCACATCACTGGCACCCCTCACTTTACTTCACGTGACAAGGCTTCTCTTTATCTATAGCTGATCCCCTTCACTGTCAACAGATGTACATTCAATCGAAGAGTCTATAGTATCCGTTCACATTTCAAAAACAAGTTTGCACTTACGCCTGATGAAAACGATCCAGAGAGTTGGCAAATTGGAGGCAATAATTATCCACCCATCCAATGTTTATAACACTATGTATTTGCACAGAAGAGCTAGAGGCTTTGGGTATTGTTTATACAATGGTCTGTGATTATTTATGTAACAGCTTATGATTATGTAACAGCTTATGAGCCTGAGATGGAATCCAGACATGTCTGCGGAAGAGGGATGGGTTGGACTCTGGCGAGTGTATTTCCACAAGAGGCTGAGGGCATCGTGGGAGGGTGCCCATCCTAAGCCATGAGGAGCCAGGTATGATAAAGCTCTTTCCAATCATTGCAAGGGAGGGGTGATTCTGTGTGGGTGTCGCTCAAATCCATCCCCAGTTCAGCATGTAGACATACATCTGGGTCCAAGAAAAGAGAGAATTTGAAAGTAAAAATGGAGCTATGTTACTAAGAATGCTCATAGGCAGTGGGTCAGAATGAGGAGGTTGGCCAAGAGCCAGGGAACTGTGGATTATTGTGGTTAATGTTGCCCCATCTGTACCCACTGGTAGTGAGGACAGGAGAAATTCAAATGAATTCAACACAGAATACTGCCTAATGAGTGGCCAAAGTTCAGCAGGGGATTAAAAGAAAAAAAAAACACAACATAAGTGGCCATAAGAGGGTAGGAATTGCCATGTGCTAGGAGGGAGGGCCAGAGAAACTACTCTAGCCATTCAGGAAACGGAAAGACGGCTTATAGAGGGGGTGTGGGTGGGAGCAAAGGTTGGGTCTGACAGGTAGCCCAGAGCAATGGAATAGCTGACATTGATATCTGTCCTCCAGTATCAGTTCTCCTTAGCTTCCACATTAACACAACTCCCAATTTTTAACTGGGAATATGGTCACTCACAAATAAAGACATTTCCCCGCCACCCGTGCAGCTAGATGTGACCACATGACTGAGTTCAAAGAGATGTCAGTGAACTGTTAGGTGGCAGTTTCCAGGAATAATCCCTAAATGACAGCTGGTATCGTTTGGCCCTCTTTTTTCTTTGCCCCTTCCTGCGCCCTGATTCATGGAATATGGATATGATGGAGGAACTCTGGGTTCTACCTCGGACCATGTGGATGACAGAGCAATGAACAAGAAAGGGCCTGGGTCTCTAAACTTCTATATGAAGAGAAATAAAATCGGATCTTGTTTAAGCCTGTTATTTTTGGTCTCTACTGTTCTTAACAACGATCCTAACTGATACCAGACGGGCAAGATTTAGATAAATGGAAGTAGGGTTCAGGGAATGAATATTCCAGGCAGAGTGATGGCAAGAAGACGATATGAGGGACATGTGAGGAAGAATGGGAAGAACCCTGGGGGTGTCCTGGGCAGGTAAGGCCAGTGAAGGGGAGGAGGCAGAGGTAGGGTCAGAAAAATATCACTGGGTCCAAGTAATGCAAGACTTTGAACAACGGATGAAGGAGTCTGGACTTGATTCTGTGTGTGGTGGGGAGCCACTGAATATTTTTGGGTGAAGAAGTGTCCTGATAGGAACAGAACTTTGGGAAAATGAATCAGAGAGCAGTGAAGGCAGTGACACCAACTGTAGGGCTATGGTAATACCTGGGCAGGAGAAAGGATGGGTCTCAATAATGGCAGGGACAGAGGGAATAGAAAAGAGAGGGAAGATGCTCAGATATTGTCCCCCAAGTGTTCTCCAGGAGATTCTGAGAGGAGTTTTATTTGGGAAGGGAGATGAAGAAAACATAATGGAACCTTGAGCACAGGAAGAAGAGGCGAAGGGGACGGCACTTGGGAGAAGGTAGGGCACAGAATGGGGCATTGGGGGCATCTGAAGTTTACCTACTTTATTTTTGTGTACTGTATAAAAAACAGGGTGCTATTATGAGATGGCTTATGTATGATCAGTCTTTGCATTTAAGGTCCATGAGACATAAATGCCTACTCCCTACTCCAAAAAATTGGAGACAGCACTAACCTTCATTAGGGGAGGGAAGTTATCTGCTGCTTGTTGTCAAGAAGTAGCAGAGTGAGAAGATACAATTGGCTCCTCCAGGCAAAGCCTGTGGGGTCATCCTTGCAGAAGGATGAAAACAGGGGTCATCCCACCCTGGGGAAAGTGATGTTTACCCAACTGACAAGTGTCTGATGTGCCAACAAATACAAGGTTATAATGGGAGACCTACCTCTGGGTATTCATATTTTCTTCCAAGGAACTTCTGTTCTAGTCTCAAGGTAGCTTGGGATCTATTGGAAAAGACTGTTTTGTGAACATGAACTCAGAACAATGAGAATTAGTTTTAGAGAGTGCCTTGTGTAGGCTGCGGGGTATGTTATTCCACAGGCTACACTGGTATAGGGCTTGGGGCGCTTGCCTCTCCTTCCACAGTACAGGGATGGAGAAACCCAGACACACTTTCTAGACTGTTTGGACCTCCCATCTTTGATGGCAGCATTACTTGGCCAGGGCATAGTTCTTAGTTCACAGACTGAGTCATATCACTTCTCTGGGCTATAGATTCCTCTTCCATAAAATGAAGGGACTGACCACACCATGATGAAGTTAATTCCAGCCCCAACACTCCAGGATGCTGTGAACACATTTAACTACCTTGGGGGCCTCAGGGTAAAGAGCATGATGTCCATTCCTAAATCCAAGGGAGTGCCCAAGGGAAATCAAAGGACTGAGTCGGGAACTGGAGTCACAGAGTTAAACCACTCCTTCTTGTTGGATCTCCAGGACACAGCAGCTGAGAGGTACCCTTGGCAACAGTTGCTCTGACCGTTTTCTTGGAGTCATGCGAGTGCTTTACCCACAGCGGCCCCCTACACTCTAATTCGGCTTGACTCTGGGTAATCAGAGCAGTCTGCTGAATTTGAAGGGTCCCATTGGTTCCTGATCATGTTTCTTCACAGTTATTATGCTTTGACCAGAACTTTCCAGAAATGGATGGATAGAAGAGGCTGAAAGAAGTCTAAAACACTGTACACCGGGACCACCTACCATATCTTCATGAAGCAAGATATGAATATCCAAGTTGCATTAGTATGCAAATGTATCCTTTCTATTTTTGCCGCCTAAGAAGGACTCAACTTGTCCCCACATTCTCTTCTCTTCCCCAGGGAGTATAATGATTTTTTTCTCTCACTAGGGGGCCTGTGAGAGGAGACTGTGAAGAGACTGGTCTAGTTGCAGCATGGGCCTGGCTCAGGTAACTGTTTTGTCGCCCGTCCTCCAATCCACAATTCCCAAGGCCCGTGGTTGCCCACGTGGCACACATCCCCCCACCCCCAGCTTGTCTCTGGCCAACCGTGATGGTCCTCATCCAGCTCCCCAGTGTGATGCCTTTCTCATAGCTCTTTCTCTTGGGCAGGTGTTCAAGCCAACTATGGCCTTCTCTGGTATTCAAAGAGTGCTGGCCACCATGGGTCAGCCATCTGCCAGTAAAGAAGCGAAGAGCCAGCCCCCCTGCTTCTGAGGTGCTCAGATGATGGAGCCAGAGCATCATCTACTATGCATTCTCTGCAAATGAGAGTTACTGGAAATGAGGGATTAAGAGGGCATGGGCAACGAAGACTGAAGTCAAAGCAGGTGGAGATCAATGTGGGTTAGGATAAAACTGGGAGGGGCAGGGTAGACGAAAGCCCAGCATCTGCCCAATGTTTAGTCTCTGCTGAGTGGTGCCTGTGCCTGGGGAGAACCCTCCCTCTACCCATAACCTCTTATTCTAGATGAGGTAATATCAAAGAGAAGGGGAAATAATGGGGTGTTTTCCACCTCAAATTTATCAGCCATGCAGGCTGTCACAAAGTCAGAGCTCTCACCCCACATTTAGTGGGTGCCAAGTCCCATTGTCTCCAAGACCTTAACATCTTTCAAATCTACTTTTCTCCAATTCATACCCACTCCCCCTCCTCTCATTTGAAGTATTACAATGATGACCTACTCTGGCCATATTTGCATCCTCTATACCCCTTCCAGACAGATCTCTCTAAAGTAAGACTGATTATGGGCATGACTCCATTGCACAAATCCCTTCCATTTCTCTCCCGTGCCTAGAAGTGGTGGTCCAAACTGAGAGACAATGCTTTTGGGGTCCTGCTTGGCCTAGCCCTTGCCCATCAGTTCAGCCTTATGTCTAACCACCCGCCATGGCACAATCTATCTCATTCATGACAGACCCCAGGCTTCCTAGGATATTTCTCACTTGACTCATATTTGCACAAAATACTTGCCTTCTCCCCTCTTCTCCTGCTGAAGTACTGCTTGTCTTTCAAGGATCTGCCCAGTCACTATTGTCTCAAGAAGCCTCTCCCAATTGTCTTGGAGAAACTTAGGTGGTCCTTCATTAAGGCCACTACCGTGTCCGGCACATATCTCTACCAGAACAACTGCCAAACTGTTTCGTTTGTTTACACTTAGTGGAGAAACCCAACCTGTAATCACATTTCCATCTTCACCGTCCCAGCACCTTACATAGTGCTTGGCATTTATTGGGTGTCCAGCAAATCTTTTATAAAATTAACTGATGTACAGAAAAAAAGGAGGGTAGTAAATAAAGAAGTGGAGAGGTTGGCCATGGCTCTGGTAGAAGGGTAAATAGAAGGTTCAATGACTTGGTAGAAATCTGAGAGAGAGAAAAATATACTAAAATAGTAGTGTTTGGATGTTTTAAAGAAATGTTGGCTTGGATGTACAAGGAATAATGGTAAAATGAGGACTTTTTTTTTTTTTCTCCATTCCTGGAGTTTTGGGGTCTAAGAGGTCAGAAATGTAACACTGCACTTTTCCTAAACAAAGCCTTAGTTTGTCATCTGCGAGTGAGGGGGAAGATCCCGGGTGAGGGGGAGGAGGACCAACAATGGCTTTTTTACACCATATTTCTGGCCCCCGGCTAGTTTGGTTTGCCAGCGAGGGAAGCCCTGGGGCCAGACATCATGAGTCATCTGTAGAGGAGAAAGAGTTACCCCAGGGGCGAATATTATAGGGCGTTCCAACTGCAGACAGTTTTTGAATACCTTAGAAATTTGTGTTTTCAAATATTGAAAAATATTCAACAGGTACCTGCTGTATGCTAGGCAGGAGGACACTAGGCATCTAGAGACTACTAAAATTCACAGTCTAGTGGAGAAATGTGAATAGAGAGAGACATTTCCAACAAAATGCAGTAAGCCCCCACAGGGCTAGGGAAGCAAAGAGTGAAAACTAACTGCATTATTTAAGATCAGGAACACAAGTATACAACAGAAACCCTTAAAATAAGAGTGGCTTACATAAGATAGAGGTTTATTTCTCTTGCACATAAAAAATGTCTAGAAGTGGCCAATCCTGGGCTGGTATGATGGCTCGCCCGCGTTAGGAGCCCAGACTTTTGTCTTCTGCTCTGCCATCTTTGGCTGTGGCCTCCTCATCATCTTGTCCTTGATGACCAACAGAGCATCAGCCAAGACACCTGCGTTCCAGGCAATGGAAAGGAGGAAAGACAAGCCTCTCTCATCTCAGGCAGCTCTTGTAGCAGCCTTCTTGCCAGGACAGCATTCCTGCTCAAGTCTTGGTGGCTAGAACTTAGTCTCCTGGCCATACCTAGCTATAAAGGCGGTTAGAAATAGTCTTTTGTGGGGGGAATGGTCAGCAGTGTTCCCAACTAAAAGCCGGCATTCTATTACGAAAGAGGGAAGGGAAAATGGACGTTTGTGTGGTCGACCAGTAGTTTTTGACGCACTAACCCCATCTGAGGCATTCTGGGGAGTCTCTTTGTATCATAAATTGATATTACTTAAGATTCTACAGACCTCTTCCATAAGGGAAGGTGTGCATGAGCTGTAAGGTATCAAGATTTGGGGACAAGGGCTGTGGTCGAGGGATGGAGATGGACACTTAGGGATTTGCAAACTTGTTCTGGTGCTTGAGTTCTGTTGCATATCTTTGTCCCCTCTGAGATGGAGAGAAACATACAAGAACATTGCAGATACTCCCCGCTCCCAAGGCGGAACTCCTTGGTAACCCCGAATGGGTGAATGTACCCTTGGCCAGGAGTCCTCGTTGACTCCTGCCCTCCGGAATCTAGGGTGGTCAGTGAAGAGCAGGTAAGACTGGACTTGACTCATCCAGCCCGGGATGCAGACGATTGGGAAAGATGAGAGTCTATGCATGGATATCCCCCACCTTTTATGCGTGACCTACTCTTGTCAAACCCGACCCAGTAACTGTCTCACTCTCACTGATCAGACTGTCAACCCCTCCGCTCTTGGGAATAATCTAGTTCTAGGCTGGAGGTTTCAATAATTCCTTGATCTTGGGCTGAGGTGACGTGTGGGGACAAAGGGGAAACATTCTCCCCTGTTCCTAGCATCTGAGTGAGAGGGTAGGTGGCACGAGGTGTGGTATGGTCCGTCTTTTGAATTGCAGATATTGGGCTGAGAGGGTAATGACATCTCAGCACAGTTTTCCCTCATGGCTAATGATGTTGAACAACTTTTCATGCATGTATTCACCAGGCATCTTCTTTGGTCGAGTGTTTGCCCGGGCATTTTGCCCATTTTTACTGGGATGTTTGTCTTCTTCTTACCTCGTGAGAGTCCTTTATATATGTTGGTATAAATCACTTGTTGGATGTGTTTTACAAATACTGTGTCCTAGTCTGTGGCTAGGGGGCTATGTCTGAAGATACATCTTTTCCCTGTAAGAACTGGATTTCATCTTATTTCTCAGGAGAAAAATAAAATATTCCATTCATTAAGACCGGGGAGATTAGATTGTTGGATTAGCGTGGCAAATGTTACTGTGGTATGACAGGGAAAGGAAGCAAGGATAATCCAAAGATGGGTGGATGTTTTTGAAATATTCCCTAATTTTAGCTTAACTAGCTATTTTTCAGCTTTTTTGCTATTTTATCATTGAATAATTGCTGTTACTCTGATTTGGCTTTAATTATGAGTGAGATCTAACATATTTTTATCAGATTGACCATTTGTGGGTTTTTTTCTCTGAAATGTCTATTCATCTCATTCACATTTTTCTGTGGGATTCGTTTGTCTTTTGCTGTTGTGGATGTTGATTCGTACGGCCCGTATTTGTATATATGTTTCCAAATATGTAATATTTGTCTATATGTTTCCATATGACTTGTGAATATTTTTTGGGTGCCAGTTTGTTTTGCTTTGTTGGTGGTTTTTCACGTAGGAGTTAAACATTTTATAAGCAGGATTGTGAAAGTGAGAAATGGAGGTAAAGATCCAGACACTTCACAGGAACTGCACCTTTCCTTTGGTATTGGTGGCTTGCTGGGATGAGAAGAGGCTCTGGATAGTAAGGGAAAGGACTGGGAACCATCTGGGCTTGTTCAGAACAGATTTATGGAAAGAAAGCAGACCTGCTGGTTACAGAGCCCTGGGTTCTAATCCCCATGCTGCTCACACCCAGCAGCCTAACGTTGGACAAGGCAACCATTCCCTCAGAGTCTCCACTTTGACAGTGTTAAAATAAAGGATTTAGTCTGATGATTTCTAGTGTCTCTTCCAGTTTCAATATTATTTGCAACTGGGGTGTATCGCCATCACATTGACGTGAATCCGTCGCTGGGTTTCCTCAGACAGAATCAGCATACCCACAACGTGTGGGTCAGCCTCAAAGCTCGGGGACTATCACCCCATTTGCAACTTTCTCTTTAGTCAGCTCTTCGGCTTGTTTCCCTTTAATGGCCTTGGGTCAAAATATGCGGCTTGTGGGGAAGGGACAGGAAATTGCACAAAACCCTCAGATGATCCTGGGTGTCTGGGGTTGGCAGAGTGGCAGAAAAGCAAGAACATGGCTTTTGGAGCCTGATGGGCTTGGCTCTGATCCTAGCTCTGTCCCTCACCAGCTGCATGACTTTGGATGGGCTCCTGAAACTCCCTGGGTGCCTGTTTCCTCTTCTGCAGAATTGCTTTATTTGTCTTTCTCTCGGGCTATTGTGACCATCAATACGAAACAAATATATATTCTTCTACCCATTATAATAATAGGATCCAGTGAATATAAATATGCAATGTTTAATCAGAGCCTTGCATCTAAGAGGTGCTAGATAAGTATTTGTTGATGAAAGGAATATACAATGTGGGAGAGAGAAAGGAACACTCCTTTTTATTGTTCGTGGGGTTTATTGTTTTAAATAGTACAACATTTTCAGAGGCCAACCTAGCACTATTTATCAAGAGCTTTAAAATTTGCAAGTCCTTTAATCTGGCAATTCTAGTTGTAAGACTTTTTTTTTTTTTTTTTTTTTTCCTAAGAAAATAACCGGGGAATGCCTGAGTGGCTCAGGCGGCTGAGTGTCCAACTCTTGGTTTCAGGTCATGATCTCAGGGTTGTAGGATTGAGCCCCTGCTCAGGACAGAGTCTGCTTGGGATTCTCTCTCCCTCTCCCTCCATCCCTCCCCACCTCAAATAAATAAGTAAATCTAAAAAAAGAAAAGAAAAGAAAAGAACAAGGCAAAGAATATATAAGGGTATTTGGTGCCATAGTGATTATAATAGTGAAAAAACTGACAACATTCTGAATGCACAATAATGGGGGACTGCACAATCAAAATATGGTTCACCCCCAGTGGATACGTGTAGCCAGGGCAAAGGCTTTGCTGAAAGAACATTTGGTAAGAGAATAAACCTTGATGCCTGTGATGTATTGAAGTGTCTCTCTCCCAGACGCTTGCTGTTTAGGTGGACTTTGGTAAGTTTAGTCAAAGTTCTCAAAACGTTAATTTTTCCTTTTGTAAAGTAGTTATAATGATGCCAGTCTCATTGGGTCAGAAAAAAATTTGACAAATGCTTAGGACAGCTGCTGATAGGCCACCAGGGCCCCAAAATGGCAAGAATGAGCAATTCACATGAACAGATGAAATGCATCAAATGAAATAATGTAAGCTAAAAAACTTATATGATCATGTTGTTGTGAAAAATTAATACACTTATAGGTAGAATGTATAGAAAAAGTCTGGAAAGATATACACAAACATGTTGATTGTGGTTATCTCAGCGAGGGTGTTGTGGATGGGTTTTAGATTTCTTTTTGTTCATGTGCATTTTCTGTTTGCTACTGTATAATAGGATCATTTCTGCGATAAAAACACATTCAAATTGTATATATATGTGTATAGTGTAATTTCTAGAGTATTTGGGAAAGAATTTTTGTACTGTTTGGTATAGTTTGATGATTTTTCTTTTTTGTTGTTGTTTTCAGATTTTTAATAGATTAATTCTATCAGTGAGAAGCATAGAGATACTCATGCCATTGGCAATCAGATTCTTCTTTTCTGGGAACTGTAAATATTAGGGAAAGAAGATAGATATACTACTCTAGCAAAAATCCTTCCACATGAAATTATTAGTTTGATGATTTTTCAAAAAGAAAGATGACCTGACGGGCAGATTTACTTAGTCTAATCAAGGTTTAGCAGATAAGAGTCAACTCTATCCCTTTTGGATGAGCTTACATTATATTCCCATCAAGGGACTTTGGATACTGACTCCTTGGGTGTGGCTAGGAATGTAGCACTGGAGTCACCACCTACAGTGCTCCTTGGGAGATCACCAATGGCAACAACAGTAACCAACATTTACTGAGCACTGACTGTTTGCGGGCATGGTGCTAAGCACTTCCCATGAACTGTCCAATCATGACAAGCCTGTATTATGGTGCTCTTTTTACCTTTATTATGTGGCTTAGGACATGGAACCATGGATTATCTTGCCATAGGCTAAAGTGTGTTCAACACAGTATTTTAACACAGGTTTAAAAAAATGCCCAGGGTGTCGTGGCCACTAAGTGCTAGGACCAGGAACCGCAATATTCAAACGTACTGTCTCCCAGGTAGAGAGTTCTGACCAGTGACACGCCTTGACAATCCCCAAGGACACTGTTTAGACACCAGCTTCATTAGTCGATGAGGTCTTGTGTAAGTTTCTTTGTCAATAAAGTGGTGATATTAATGGTGCTCATTGTGAGGAATCCATGAACGAATGCATTACCCAGATGGAACAATATTTATATACTGTGTGTTTTGGTACTGTTACCCACTGGGCTCTCTAGCAGAACCCTTCCCAGCAGAGCTCCAAGGGACCACCCCAATAAACAAGCGCTGATATGGCAGGTTCCCTTATTTGCTATCTCCATGCTCTCCTTTCCCAGATGTCGTGATGATATCATTTCAAACGATGAAAATGCAAACTCTGGTCGTATGTGACCCATTTTTCGCATTCCTGTGCGGGACCTAAGTACTACCATCATCCTTGTGTTACCCTTAAAGCTGGCTTGACCTTTCCTTTCTTCCGGGAAGGCTCAGATGTTAATAAGGATGATGATAACAATCATCTTCATTATTCTGATACTTTCAATAACCCCCTTTCCTAGAGTTAGGTACACTTAGTCGTTAGTGCTTGAAATGACTATTAAGGATGTTATTTGTAATTTTTCTTATTTCATCTATATCTCAGCTGCTATCTTGTCATACATTTCAGAGTGACAAGTTTTAGTTCGCAAATTCAACCTTAAAACGAAGTATATTACTCTCTAAGAAGACGGACTTGTGATGTGGATGAGCTGTCACCTGACCACAATTTCCTTCAGCGTCACGATCCAGACTGTAAGGCAGGTGTATTATTGAGGATTTATCTAGAGATTAAGCAGCTGTGTATGACATAGTGAATCATACCTTCTGGCTCTGGCTCACATGCGTGTCGCCACATGCTGTGTAAACATTAGCTTCATTCCAATTTCCTAGTCTTCTAGTGGGAAGACTATTAAGTTTCATAACAAGAAAATTATATGTTAAAATCCAGTAGAAATAAATTATCACAAAAGGGAAAAGGCAATATACTCAGAAACATCTAGAAACTCACAGGTATGTGGATTTATTATCCTAATGAATGCTAGCAGTGTTTTCAGTATTTCATTCAATTTTTTTCCTTCTTAGATGGAAAACTGGTGGAATTGCTTCCACTTTTTTAAAGTATGGAAGCCCAGAATAGGGTCCTCTCAGTTTGGGGTGAATCTACTTTTCCCACTTCCCTCAAAGAAGGTGGGACGTGGGTGCAAAGGTTGAGAAAGATTAGCTAGCAGTTATCAAGCACTTCTTACAGGCTAGGCACTGGTTCTGAGTCTGAGAACTTTAATATATTTTAACTCATTGGTAGTAAGTGCTTTTATTAGTCTGATGTTGCAGATGACAAAGCTAAGACATAAAGGAGAATTTGCCCCCATAATAGTATGTGGTGGAGCCAGAATTTAAACATATGTGGTCTGGCTCTAAAACCTGGCTCTTAACCTGTGTTACTCTGCCTCCTCATTTGCAACCCTAGTGTTCTAAACCACAGTCTATCCTCATTACTTGTGGATCCCCTCTATGTGAATTTGTCTACTCGCTCAAATGTATTTATAACACCTCCATCAGTACTCATTGCTGTCCTGGTCCTTCTCAGACACGCACCTGCACAAAGGGGCAAAAACACGTGAGGTGTCTAAAGTGAGCGCAAGGTCATCCGCCTTCTTGTTCTGGACCTCTGTACTGCAAGCCAGTGTCCTCTCCGGGGTATATTTTGTGCCACATTTTCCACGTTTTCATGTTTTTGTTGTTGTTACGGTGGCGGTGGTGGTGATTTTGCTGCTTAAAGTGGCTTCCAGGTGTAGTGCCGAAATGCTGTTTGGTGTTCCTAAGCGCAAGAAAGCTGTGATGTGTCTTCTGGAGAAAGTACATTTGCTAGGTAAGCTCGGTGGGGCATGAGTTACAGCACTGTTGGCCATGAATTCAGTGTCAATGAATCAACAATATATATTAAATAAGCTGGCTTTAAACAGGAGCACACATAAAGTAGGGCTATGTATTGAATTGTTGATGAAAATATTGTGATCAGAGACTCACAGGAACTTAGCCTTGTATTTCCCCAAGGAGCAATGGTTCAGTATTTACTGATTCAGTGTTCTCAGTGACTTTATAGACCACAGCTACTATGAATAATGAGAACCAACTGTATTTATATCGATTAGCTATATATCTATCAAACCAATTAAACTTCAACAATATCAAAATATTTCATTATGGTGAAGACTCTCCAGGAGGGTGGGAAAACAAGTCTTCAATTGGAACTGACTCTTTTGCAGAGTTGGGTGTTGTGTGAGGCTATCATGAGCCCCTGGGACACAATGACCAGTGAAGGACAGCTATTATGAAGATGACAACATTCGGAATCATTTCAGGTAGGTTGGGACAGACCAGCGAAGTGTTTTCTAGTGTAGGCACTAAACCCTCACCCCATTCCCACCCTTCCAATAATAAAAAAATCCAGACTTCATAAAAATTAAATTATATGCTGAAGTCCAGTGGAAATGAATTATTAGAGGAGGAACACTAAAAAAATGTCCTGTACAAGGCAAGAAGGTGAATTTACCACCTAGTTAGGGCCCACATATGTCCTATGATACTTATTTTGCAAAAGGTTTGCTCCTACTATTTCAGGTTTGACCTCTCAGAGTTGGTTCACTACAATTGAAATGACCACGTATCATTCAAAGATTTGGATTTGCTTATTTTTGTGGTGGTTGGCTGGAGTCTGACCTTGAGACAAACCAGGGTTAATTTTCACAGTTTTATCACTTTAATTTTTAGGGTGATAAAAAAAACTCAGATGTGAATTAGTTTTTTCTTCTTCTTTGTGCAGATGAACAAATTAAGGCCCTGTCCCCTACTGGGCCCCACCAGCTAGTGAATGAGGAAGTCTCAGGTCTAGATACCATGACTTCCATTCAGGATTCTTGTTAGCACACTGTCTCCCTAGAGCTGATGGAATGAATCCTACCTTCTTGGAAAAAAGGAAAGCTTTTTTCCTAGGGTGTCCTAACTAAGGTGGACACTAAAACACCAGGCTGTCCCCTATCCATCGTCTCTACTCTGCCCAGAGGTGGGTCAGCATTTAAAACACCTGAGCTCAGTTAATGCCTGAGTGGCCAAAAAGTGCACCATTAATCTAGCCAGCCACCTTCCGAACGCATGTGATTAGTCCCAAACGAGACTAAAAATATGTGCATCAGTGCAAATCCTTCCAAGCTGGAAAAATCTTTCAAAGCATAGCTCACTGATCCTGGATAGGTTCTTACTTATGGCCCTTGACATAATTAAAATAGGTCTATTTACTGATTACTAAGTACCAGGTACGGTGCTAAGTATGCCACATTTCCCGTCATTTTAGGGCTAGTGAAGTTCTACGATTGAAGCACTATCAGCATGCCCACTGTGAAGTTGAGGAAAGCAAAGTACAGTGATGTGCTCATCCTGTAGCTTATGGGTGATCAATGAGGGCAGATTTGGAGCCAGGAGACATACCACTGTGCCAATATTTCCTTTCAGCAGCATGGTCTTCTGTGTGGTAGATCTGGCACCCGGGGAATGCAGGTAGACGGATCTGGATTAAAATTTCAGTCCTTGCAGTTAACCTTCATCTAGCTACTTAACCTCCTGGGTCTTCAGTATTCCCAGTTCTAATTTGGGGATAATAATACCTACCTAGAGAGCAAGTTGTACCATGTATGTTTACAATCAGAACTGCATAGCACAGTTTTAGGATTACCTAGTGGTAAATCAAAATGGCCAAACCCTTATTTCTAAGTGTGCATGAGGGAACTGGGGGTGGGCATGGGGTTGAATGAAGAGGGAAAGGTGTCTTTGGATGGCTGCATCTATATGCTGCGTCTAGATGCAGCCATCCAAAGACAAAATAACCCTCCCAACTTTCTAGAGATCGAGTGCTTAGTAAGTCCTTGATCATAAAGTCAACTCTTCTGAAAGTGGCACCTTTTCTTGAGAGGGTGTTTGCTTTCCTCCTCCATGGACAGACCACGCTCCATGAATTCCTGGAATAGTTTCACTGTAAAAGCCAAGATCGGGGACATCTACAATCGACTCTCTGGACTGTGCCTGTGTTCACTCCCACTGGCTGGAATTTCTTATGGGGAGTTGGGACAAAGGCCATTTTGTGGCTACTCCCTCTGCCCCCTGCCCAGAACTGGCTCTACTGGAATGCACTAATTGCTGCTGAACAAAAGGACGCCTATGTCCCTCTCTACTCCATGGTTGTGCATTGATTCTTTATGGTGTTGGTATCAAAACAGCCAGTGTTTCCACCCCATGGTCTTTTCGCAGCAACAGAACACAGCACCTTGGTCTCCTGCACTCCCAGGAAAGTACGTGTGAGGCTGTGGTGTGCAAGAAACGACAGGCTCCATTTACCTAGCAGCCTGTGGAGGAAAACACCTTTGACTGGTCACAAGGGTCCCTTTTGTCTGTTTGGGCGTGTGTAGCTGTGGTGGACTCTGTGGGCCCAGCCCAGGCGTGGAAAACCCATCAAATGTATTATTCAAATGTATTAAAACCATTCAAACATATCAAATCCACCAGCTGGGTGTGGACCTAAGAAGAAACATGGCCTTCCCCAGAGAGGCTTTTAAAAAGAAGAACAAATGAAGGGCATGGCACAGGGGGTGGACTGAGCTCTTATATGAACGTTTTTTGAAGTCATAAATCCATAACTGCACGTAAAAAAGAAGACTGGGTTCCATTAGTCAATAAGGATAGAGGGCTGTTCCTGAAGGTGGAGGGTAAGACAGAACAGCAGAAAAGCCACCCAGAGGACATTGTGGTGAAAGGCTGCAGATGTAGTGGTGGGAGGAAGCCCTGTGCCCATGTAAAAACCCAGACACAGATAGGACTCCTGGGCTCTCTTTGGGGGCATAACTTGGAAGCTGCATTTGGAAGGCCAGGCAGCCCCTTCCCCCAACTCCTACTTCCAGAAGCAATGATTTTTGGACCCTGACTCAGACAGTGAGAGGGAGCACTGGGTGCTAAGAGAGAAGGAGGAGCCCCCAGAAGCTGCTGAACCTGAAGAAGGATGGAGACCTGCCCACAGCTAGAAAAACCCCACCTTACAATCACCAAGGGCAAAGTATAGTGAAAATAAACCCCATCCATAGACAGATAAAGAGGGAATCCTCAGTATGAAAGGAAGCATAAGAATGACCATTCCAGACAAACATCAGAAAAAGAACCATTGAGCATAGCACAGGATGTGTGTGTGGGGAAGTCATCCTCCAAGGAAATCGTAAAAACAGAAAAATACTTTAAAATAAAGATTAATTAATTAATTAATGTCTGATGATAGGTTAATTGGATGATCACCCCATAAAAATAGCTGATGTAAAAAAAGACCCAAGTAGGAATTCTATAAATTTAAAAGATGATTTTTAAAACTTTTACACATAGAATAAATAACAATGTAAAAAATAAATCCATGATTCAAATGGTTGAACCAAGAAATTTTCCCTGATTTAAAAAAATCTGGGGGGAACCTGGGTAGCTCAGTCGGTTAAGCATCCAACTCTTGATTTTGCTCGGGTCTGGATCTCAGGGTGGTGAGATCGAGCCTTCTATCAGGCTCTGCACTCAGTGCAGAGTCCACTTGAGATTCTCTCTCTCCGTCTTTCCCCCCTCTCATGCATGCGCTCTCTCTAAAATAAATACATACATAAATATCTTTAAGAAAAAAATAATTTTTTATTAAAATTTAAAGAATATGGTAAAATACACATACAGTTTACCATTTTAACCATGTTAGCAGCATTAAGCACATTCACACTGTTGTGCAATCATTACTACCATCCATCTCCAGAACTCTTTTCATCTCAAACTGAAACTCTGTCTCCATCCAGCATGAACTTCCCATTCCCCCTCTCCTCCGGTTCCTGGAAGCCACAATCCTACTTCCTGTCTCTGAATTTGGGGACTTCATAAAAGTGGAATCATCCAGTATTTGTCCTTTTGTGACTGGCTTGTTTTCCCTTAGGTAATGTCTGCATGGTTCATCCATGCTGTAGCCTGTGCCAGAATTTTCTCCTCATGAAAGGCTGAATAATATTCCATTGTATGTATATACCCCATTTTGCTTATCCATTCATTCATTGATGAACACTTGGGTTGTGTCTGCCTTTTGCCTATTGTGAATAATGCTTTCTACATTCTGGATTTTTATACTGTAAAACAAACAGATCTGGAGATCCAAAGCTCCAAACACCATTTTTTATTTTTATTTTTTAAAGATTTTATTTATTTATTCATGAGAGAGAGAGAGAGAGGCAGAGGGAGAAGCAGGCTCCCAAGGAGCAGGGAGCCCGAAGCGGGACTCGATCCCAGGACCCTGGGATCATGACCTGAGCCGAAGGCAGACACTTAACCATCTGAGCCACCCAGGCGCCCTACAAACACCATTTTTAAAAAAGATTTGTTTATTTATTTGAGAGTGAGAGAGAGTGGGTGGGAGTGGCAGGGGGAGAGAGAGAATCTCCAGCAGACTCCCTGATGAGCAGGGAACCTGACTCAGGGCTTGATCTCACGACCTTGAGATCATGACCCTGAGACCATGACCTGAACCAAAATCAAGAGTCGGACACTTAACCGACTGAGCCATCCAGGCACCCCGACAAACATCAAATTTTGAGAAGGTTTAACAAGAGGTAGAAAACCAAAAGAAACCAATAACCATAGAAAAATTGAAAAGGCTGTCAAAAATCTAGCCCTTAAAAGGATACAAGGCCCAGTTCCATTTTTGGGCAAATTCTACCAAGAAATATGTTATGTGAAATCTCTCAGAGCATAGAAAGATATATAAACCTTCCTAATGTGTGCTTGCTCTGAGCTTAACTTTGAAATTGGACAAGAAGAGAAGGGAAAAAAAGAACTGGCAAAAGGTGGCAGACTAAATATACTTGTGTGTCCTTTCTGTCTCCCAGGTCTCTATCCAAAACCGCTCTGAAATGACATTCGAGGAGGACTAAGGGTGCATGTTCATAAGGCCATGGAGGCAAGACAGAAGCCAACCATGGACCAGAGAATTAAACACATTTCTAGATGATGGAAAATAGATGGGAGAGAGGAACTGACTTAGTAAGGAGGAAGAAACGACATTCTAATGTGATATAAGCAAGGAATACTGAAGGAAAACAAACTATGTGATTCCATAAATAGTGAAGACCCTGGACTCAAGGCCTTGAAGACCTTGGACTCAGAGGCATCAGGTACCACAGAAGGTTGGAGGCAGGCCGGGGGCTGCAAATAGGCAACAGGACTATCTTCTTCATCCGGAGAGGTTGGTCTAGGTTGCCTCCCCAGCTCCACACAAGAAGCTGATTTATATTCTGGACAGATTAGACAGAAGGAGTCCTGGTCTTGGACATTTAAGGCACGATGCTTTGCTCACACAGTGTCAGCAGCTGCACAAAGGTGAGGGTTTAGAGATTCTTCCCCAGAGAAGAACAGATCCACACAGTGAAATCTGGAGGTGTCCAAATGTGGAGACCACTGGCTGATGAGCCTTGTTCACATACTTAGAGCTCCCAGTTGCCTCTCGACACCTCGCTCTGAAACATAAATGGACAGTCAAGGATCACCAGTGACACAAGTGTCCAAAACGAACATAAGAGGGAAGAAATTATGTTGGGAAGAGAAGGAAACTGAAAATACTGCACAGCTAATGTTTCCAAAGACACTGCATTTGCAAAAAAACGTAGCTCTTGGAGAAAAAAAATAATTGGGTCACAATTAAAAGCTCTTAGAACTGAAAAGTATCACTAAAATAAATGTGACAGGAAGTCTAGGTATATGGTTGAAGAGATCTTCCAACAGTGTAAACATTAAATGAAAAAGTAATGGCAAACAGGAGAGAAATGATAAGAACACTAGAGGCTCAATTCAGGAGAAACAAAATCCACCTAACACCAGTTCCAGAGGAAACAGAAGGGGGAAAGTTATCAAAGAAATAGTGTGGAAAATTTTCTGGAATTGACGGACATGGCAGTCTACATAGTAAGGGCCAGCCAGGTGCCTGGTACTGTGACAAATTAAATAAGCAAACAACAACAACTGTATAACAAATCTATATAAAATTTCAGAACAGTAGGGAGGAAGAAAAGGAGGGGGCAGGTTACATAGGGAAGGATTAAGAATCACAGTGCTATCACACAAACCTGGAAGGCAGATGACAAAATCCTGCAGGAAAATTATTTTCAACCTGAAATTTAATACTGAGTCAAAAGGTTAATCAAGAGTGAGGGAAGACTGATGTCATTTTCAGATAGATGGGGAATCACAAATTTTAGTGACCATGAGCTTTTGCATAGGAAGCTATAAGGATTTATTCCACTGAAGTGGGAGTGAAAACTAGAAATGAAAAAAAGCAAAGGAGCTAGGAAAGAGAATATTTAATAGAAAGAGAGAGAGAAAAAAAGGCCAATGGAAGTGTCAGGATGTCAGGTGTGTGAAGGGAAGATCAAATGTGCTCTGTGAAAAACATATTCTGCTGGATTGGAAAATGTTCCCTGGGGTCAGAGCACCTTAGTGTTGCTCCAGATTCTTCCAACAATTTGACTTTGGGCAACTAACTGAAACTCCCTGGGCTTCATTTCAGTTTCTTTGCTTGTAAATATATGAGACTGAACTGTATAATTTCTGAGTTTCCTTAGATTTCTAATATTCTTTACAGAGCAAAGGAGGAGGTCAGTGATTAACTTTTTCCAGAAGAAAAGTGCAAGTATATATACTTTTCACTTCCTGTGGAACAAAATGTTGGTACCAGAATAAGATAGAAAGAAAAATAGAGGGCGCCTGGGTGGCTCAGTCGTTAAGCGTCTGCCTTCGGCTCAGGTCATGATCCCAGGGTCCTGGGATCGAGTCCCACATCGGGCTCCCTGCTCAGCAGGAAGCCTGCTTCTCCCTCTCCCACTCCCCCTGCTTGTGTTCCTGCTCTCGCTGTCTCTCTCTGTCCAATAAATAAATAAAAAAAAATCTTTAAAAAAAAATAAAAAAAAAAAGAAAGAAAAATAGAGCCACTTGACATTTCTTCTAGTTCTAGAAGCCTACTCTTCCTTTATTTGTGTAACCATCAAAGTTAAATTTTGGGTGGTCTATGTGTGCGGCTGTTGTGAAACCAAAGTAAGCCAAGTAAAAATGCACTAATTGTCACCTTTCTTGAGGTCTTGTGTTGGCCTGAGCCCCTTCTGGTCAACCTAGTAGTGGCTGAGGCATCTCTACCAAACATACTACTCGTTAAATATTAGCTTATATTTAAATCAAGAACACGGTCTTAAATCTTACAGTTATTTTTAACCAAACAAACATCTGAGTGGAAAACAGGTAAAGCCTCCCCTTTGACCCAATATCCTCAAGCTCTAGGTCATGTGATATTTCATAACACACCCTAGGCCCTCTTGACTGGTGTCACCACTTGAAATCCCATGTAAGGAGTCCCATAATAATCCATACTGGTTGCTCTGGTTTCCAGACAGGTGATGATGGTGTGCTTTCTCTTGCCACACCTGATGGCATGCCTGATGGATTACACCAAGATTTAAGAGCCAAGCGTCCCCAGACAGCTAACACCAAGCAGAAACCAAGTTTCTTATGAGGAAGCAAACTGGTAAGTGTCAGAGAGATGTAGAATCAAATGCTAGCACCATCACATAGTAACTGCGTAACTCTGTACGGACTAATTTAGCTCTAAAATCTCGTTTTTTCTCCTTTGTAAAATGGGGTTAATAATACTTCCCTTTGTACAAGGTTTTTCAATTTCAATGACATAATACCTGTGAAGCATGCTGTCCTGTGTGGGACATATGACCACTCAACATACACTTGCTATTTTGTAGCCCTTGTCTTAAGCAAACTCAAGTTTCTTATAAGCTCCCAGGGGATACCATTGCTGCTGGTCTATAGACCACACTTGGAGCGGCAAGTTTGCGGCCATGGATTAGGTGGGGGCGGGCCCATTCTTAATTTGATTACTAATTACCTGCAAACTAAATTCTCCAATCATGAAGGCAGCCATGTCAAAGCAAAAATTCTTCAGAAGGTGTTCAAGGAATATGCCTGGTGTTAAGAAGAGCAAGGATTTTGTAGTATGGCATACTTGTGCCATTCACATGATCTAAGCCATCAGTCTGTACAGTTCTACTTGCTTCTTCTACCTCATTGAAAGCAAACACGGTCAGGCCATAGCAACACTGTGCAGCTGATGTTTTCCTACAGCATATCCAGCTTCTGCTTTTGGTGGCCTATTTTGGAAAACGAAGGCCCCTCCCTGATCTCATGGGGCTCAGTGCCTCCTGCTGTTACTTCCTGCTCATTTCTCAATATTGGGATGAATGTTACCAGTCAGTTGCATTCATTCCAATATCCACTTTTTGGTAGGAGCTAATGGGGGTTGACTCATGGTGACCCTGGTAAAGGGCAGGTTCATCTGCAAGTCCTGGGGACCCTGAGCATGGGTTGGAGAGGGACTTGTGATCAGCATCAGTCCTGGAATGTCCCCTCCACATCTTTTCCTTGCTCTCTCCCCTCTAGTTCCTGCCCAAGCCTTCCCCCTCTCCCAGAATAATCTTTTCTTCCATCCCAGATGTAGTTTGTGTTTGCCAGGAACTGCTCTCACTATCGCTGGTTTTGGATAACACTTTGTCCCTTCTTTTATCTCAAGGTTATGTCCTGAAAAGAGTACCACAACCTTTCATGTTATTCCTACCTCTTGTAGAAAGATACTGACTGAAAAGTATAATACCAGGATGTGTCTTCTTCATGAACAGATCATTCCAGGGCTATCCCTGGGTGACAGGACAGTGATGAGAAGCTTTGGGTTTGAATGCTAAAACGTGGGCAGGAATTCCTTGGGAGGTAGGGATAGGAGAAGCCAAATCAACACCATCTGGGCACATTAGAGCCACAGTCTTAAAAAATACGGAGCTCATGTAAACTTAAACATTTTTTTGAAAAATTTTGTATTCTCTTGCACTTTTTAAAGTAGATGTGCCAAAAAAACTAAGTTTCAGTAGTTGCAAAGAAATAATTTTTATGTACTGTCAGTATTGATAAAGTCATTACATCATTTTTTTAAATATATCCAGTTAAATACAGAATGAATGATATCCACCATCACCCATTTAAAAATAAACAAATACGCTTATCTTAATGGTCAGAAATTTTACATCAATTCTTTGAGCTCCTTTTCCTATTCCACTTCCCCCGCAGAAATGCATTTTAATGTAGTGTGTATTTAGGCTTGAAAATCTCCCGTTGACCACACTCTTGTGTTTCTCTGCCAAAATTTGTATATAAATGAAACAAAAAGAAAACATAAACAAAACAGAAATATTGTATATAAGTGAAATTTAACAATTTTAAAATCTTTATAACTCCATCAAATAAGGCTCTGAGTGGAAAAATGCCAGACTCTTAATTACTGGTATACTATTGACCTAAAAAATAGAAATTTATCCTATTTTTAAACTCCCAAAGCAACATTTTACCGGAAATGCACATTTCCATGAGGTGGATGGACATGATTTACTTATTTTTTTTTTTTTAAAGATTTTATTTATTTATTCATGAGAGACAGAGACAGAGAGAGAGAGAGAGAGAGAGAGGCAGAGGGAGAAGCAGGCTCCCAAGGAGCAGGGAGCCCGATGCGGGACCCGATCCCAGGACCCTGGGATCATGACCTGAGCTGAAGGCAGACGCCCAACCATCCGAGCCACCCAGGCGCCCTGATTTACTTATTTTACTATTAACACACATAGCACTGCTAAACTGAGCTGAGTTTCACTGTTATTTTTGTGCCAACGTCTCATTTTTATGGATGCTGATGTTGAGAAACTTTGTTCATACAAATTAGATAGGACTGGAAGGAGAATCCTTATATCAATGTTATTCAATTTAAAATATAACTCCTTCTGAGTGATATGCCCCAATTAATAAGATCGTTTATCATAAAAATTATTTGATGGATGGACAACTGTTTAGATCCTCTTTCAATTTTGTAGGAAATGAACTAAAAACCCACTACATTGGCAAAATAATTCATTACTTGATTATTACAGTGATACACTTTCTGAACCATTGCCAAGCCTTTGGCTTGCCCTTCGTTTGGCACCCCGGGATGTTTCACACCTGAGGCCCAATATGTAATTGAAAGTAAGAAGGGTCTTCATGAAAGGGTGAGGGAACCAGGAGGACTCCTTGACCCTGCTCCCCGCAAGGCAGATCAGTCGTAGGAATGACTATGTACTGAAGCCGAAAACTGGAAATTGATGCTCTAAAACCATCTGAGTGCTGACATGCGCCCTTGGAAAGTATCCCAGTGCCTCCGGTAGGCTTGCCTAATAGTCTAGAAGGTTCTGCTGGGCTGGTTAAAGCTGCTGTGTTGCACCTCAGCTGGTGCCCCAGACCCAGCAGACATTCCTGTCCTTCTCAATGCTCTGCATTTTCTGAGAACAACTCTCAGAGCCATGGTAGAATCAATGTTCCCCTGTCCTCTGCAATCTCTTCCTGGCTCTTTTAGATGCCCCCCAAAAAGAGTGCAGTACCCCGTAAATTATTTAAACTTCCTGGATGTGTGCCTCAGATACCAAGTTATATATTTCCATTGTTATATCTAAGTTGCACGCTTGCAAGTGCCTAAGAACTCCAGGGATAGAGAACCAGGGGAAGATCAGCTCTAGCACTCATAAGAAACCTTGATCTAAATTAGGCCTTGGGCCAATCTGCCTTAAACTGAAAGGAGAGAGGAAACACTTTTTTAAAAAAAAATCTAGTTATTTAAAAATAGTTGTCACCTTTCAAGAAGCCTTGGTCATTTTCTGTAAGAACTGATGACCTCATCCAATGTTGTGGCTAACTTGCAGCCACATATAATTAAATTCTGTCTTGCCATGTTTCTGCTGCAAGATAATGTGATGCTTCTTTTTCTGCTACACTGCTACAGGAGGGGGAGGCCAGGAGAAAATAGCCACCATGTGTGGCTGTGGCGGTTCAGGAGCCTTCCGCCGTCACCCCTCTCTTGTTCTGTAGGAACAGCGATGTGCTCCTCTGAGGAGAAGGGGAGCTCTTATTTCACCTGTGTTCCCATTTAATTTGCATAGCCACCTGCAAAGGTGGTATTATTATCCCCACTTTACAGATAAGGAAGCCAGGTCTCAGAGAGGTTATGACTTGGTCATTGTTGTGCACCACTGGAGGGCAAAACCAAGACTGCTGGTTGGGTCTTTTTTATTACTGGGGCTATGTTCTTTCCAACAAGCATGGGGCCACCTTAGGTAGAAAATGTCTCCCGAGCTGTGGTCGGTACCCCAGATGGGGGTGTGGGAAGCCACCATGGTCGATGACTGTGGTCCTCAGAAATGCCTAGTAGATGTGTGTCTAGAGCAGTGTTTTCCAACCACTTCTGCATCACAGCATGTAGAGAAATGGAAAGCAGGCATTTGGGTTATACAGAAGCATTCCAAGGCTAGAGGCAAAAGGGCCAATGTTGTCCCAGCTGCTGAAGGCAGCACACTTGTAACCCATGTATAGAGCATGGCGGTCTGGCCCACAGGGCACAGGTGCAACTCAAACACAGTCCTTGAGGACCAGCCACCATGGCAGTGGGGTCTCTGCAGAATTGCATCCCTTCATAGGATAAGCAATAGATGATCCCTTTTTGAATTCACGATGACATACTTAGTGTCCTCAGAGCGCTGGTGACTTTGAATGGTAGGGTGGAAGAAAGCGGGAGGACACTGTGTTTCTTGGGCAGCTGTAATACCTCTTGTCCTTGGGGGTGGAGAGGCGGCCTGAGATTGCCCACAGATCATAAAGTTGCTCACTGTCTTTTCTCCTTTTCTTTTAATTGACTGACAATTCAAACGTTGTTCTGAATGAAGTAAGAAGAAATATTATAGTGTGGAAATTGATGATTCTCACTTTGGACTCAAATAATTTCTAAGGAAGTAGAGAATATATAGGTGTATATCTGTATGTGTATATGTATGTACACACATATATAGAGAGAGACAGAGACAGAGAGACAAGAGAGAATATATAGGTATATATTCTCAACAGGTATGTGTAAGCAGGCTCCAGGTATTTATGTAAATGAGAATACATTAGAGTATCTTGAGGCATGATGAAAGTCACTTTTTGGTTTTAATTGTAGTCTTAAAGGCTCTTCCTTAGGGAAGCTTCAAAGCAGTAAAGGGTGGATGCTTTGTAGCCAGGGTCTGATCAAACAGAGGGAAGATGGAGCTACCTAGGTAGGCTCTGTTCAGAGACAATACGTCCATCCCTGCTCAGTTTGCCTAGAAGTACTATCTGCAGGAGACTAGAAATAAAGCTCCAACGAGAATGCCCACACGAGGCTTTCTGGGTGTAGGGGAGACATCGAAGGATGTTGGTGATGGGTCTCCCAAACCCGGGGAGGGAGAAACAGAAGAGACATAAAAATTACTCCTGGATACCTAAAAAAAATTACACTTACTTTGAATTAGAAATATAAGTAACTGTTTAAAAAAATCTCCTTCACAAGCAGGAAAAATGACAACTTGTTTACACTATAGGTTATGGTAAATTTAGAAATATCTATCTCAAACAAAGGAAATCAAAGAACGCCTTCTTTGCCTTTAAAAATCCCCTCATTATAAAGAACACCTGAAGCTTATAAAACACTGTATGTTAGTTATACTTCAACTTAAAAAAATCCCCCAAATTAAAGTAAGGGTCATCTAAACAAAACTGTATTATTGCTCAAATCCAAGTAAACTCCTTTGCAATAAAGTTTGTATGGATTCCCGGACCCCACCCTAGACTTACTGAATCAGATCCTCTAGGGATGAGACCTTGAAATCTGCATTTTAAAAGCCCCCTGGGCAATTCTGATGTGTCATGCTCAGTACTTGGGAATGTTGTAGCAGAGCAAAGATGTCTGTGCGTTGTGACTCAGATGAGCTAATTATCGGCCTATGAAGAGCATTGGTATTTTTATGAACATTCTAGAGAACTGTGGGGTAGGGGTGGGAAAGATGATGAAGATGATGTTGATTCCAGGCAAGCTCGATTTCTGTTTGCATTTGGTTGCATCTGTAAAATTCTGGCCTTCCTTTCTGACATGGAGGGTTGTACTGTGGGTACCACTCATCTCCATGTCCCACCTGGCTTGATACCTTAAAGATCATTCAACTTCCATTTCTGAACAAAGATGTCTGCCCTCTGCTCCTGTTTCTTTTTTGGGCTCTGATGAGCTGGGCTAGATCAGAAGCTCCTTTTTAATCTAGTTATACAGCAAACCTGGAGCAAGTCCCAAACAACACGCCTCAGTTTCCATTCTAGTCTGGTCCCTTCATCACTGAATCAAAGGTGTCCAAAGGCTCAAGAGTCACCTTTAAGTCAAAGGGCTCCACGTTTATGGTTTCTATAGTTCCCTCCACACTCCTGGTTGGTAGACTTTTGACTCTTTCTTTCCCCTCTCTGTCTCCTCCCTAGCTTGGAAACCTCATCTTGGCTGCTGCAAGTGACAGAAGGGATTATGGAAGTCTGAAGAGGATTCAAATACTTTTTCTACCTCAGGCATGAGCACTAGTCTGCCTCCTTTCAGCTTTTCAATATCTCAATCAGATTTCCTTCCATGTTCATTATTCAACTTATTTAAACACTTATTTGGCTTCATGTTGCTTCTATTCAAATCATTATGGCCTTCTAGATAATTCTCAGGAAACTTTCCCTGAAGAATTTGGCAATGGGTGGCCAGAAAATTGGGGCCATCAGTGAGGTGATTCCTAGCTTGTGTTTTAGGTTCTTTGGAGACCCTTGAATAATGAGGGTTACAGGAAGGAGAATGTAGAAATAAGAAATCTCTTTCTTGCTATCTTCTTCTTCTTTTTTTTTAAACATATATTGTATTATTTGCTTCAGAGGTACAGATTCAACAGTCTTGCACAATTCACAGCGCTCACCATAGCACATACCCTCCCCAATGTCTATCACCCAGCCACCCCATCCCTCCCAACCCCCACCACTCCAGCAACCCTCAGTTTGTTTCCTGAGATTAAGAATTCCTCATATCAGTGAGGTCATATGATACATGTTTTTCTCTGATTGACTTATTTCACTCAGCATAACACCCTCCAGTTCCATCCACATCATTGCAAATGGCAAGATTTCATTCTTTTTGATGGCTGCATAATATTCCATTGT
>NW_027397105.1:9202783-9229863 GCF_003265705.2 Callorhinus ursinus | reverse complement strand
GAACCATGAGAGACGATGGACTCTGAAAAACAAACTGAGGGTTCTAGAGGGGAGGGGGGTTGGAGGATGGGTTCGCCTGGTGATGGGTATTAAAGAGGGCACGTTCTGCATGGAGCACTGGGTGTTATATGCAAACAATGAATCACGGAACACTACATCAAAAACTAATGATGTAATGTATGGTGATTAATGTAACAATAAAAAATAAAAAAAAAAGAAATAAGAGATCTCATGGAAATGGGAAAATATTTGCAAAATGGAGAGTCGCTGAGGATGCAATAGGGCCTCGATGACCGGGTTGTCTTGTTGCTCCCTGGCAGTCTAAATCTATGAATCTAAACTAGAATTTTGCAACATCAAATATGTTGACTCAGCTACTCTCTATATGACACAAAATCAAACTTTCCAAGAGAGAGGATCTAGTTGGATTGGCTTTTGTGCTAGGGCTACCTCAGTTGGCTGGCCAGACTACAGATCGGCTATCGGCTACCTTTGAGCTAGATGCCCACCTGTGGTCTAATCAACTGTGGCCAGGGAGTGCTGGATGGGGGTGAATAGGTTGGGTTCCCAAGAAACCACCCCTGAGGATTACTGTGAAAATGACTTATCAGAAAGTATTCCCCTGGAAAAACTAGTAGAGAAATGAGGACGTGAGATCTAGATATTTAGATGGGAAGTCAGGGGAAGCAGGAGTTGGGTATCAAGCCAAATCCCCAGGAGGGTAGGTTTGGTTCAATACCATAGGGGGAGCTCTGGAGACAGGGTAGGTCACCCCTCAGTGTTGTCCAATTGGGGCAAGGGAACTGGGGTATTTATACCCCTGAACTCATTAGTCTTTGGGCAAGGGTTGGCTCAAGGCCCAAATTCCTAGACACATCCAGCTTTTCTTATGCTGGCAAAGTAGATGTTGGCAGCCAAAGGCAGTCCTTCTTCAAGGAGATGTAGAGTCCACTGTTATGGGTGAAAGTACACTGACAGGTTGTGCTTAAGAAATGGTCAAAGTGGGGGCGCCTGGGTGGCTCAGTCGGTTAAGTGTCTGCCTTCAGCTCAGGTCATGATCTCAGGGTCCTGGGATCAGAGCCCCTCATTGGGCTTCCTGCTCAGTGGGGACTCTGCTTCTCTCTCTCTCTCTCTCTCTCTCTCTCTCTCTCTCTCTCTGCCCCTCCGCCCTGCTCATGCTTTCTCTAGTGTGCTCCCTCTCTTTCAAATAAATAAATAAAATCTTAAAAAGAAATGGTCAAAGCATCTGAGGGAATGTGGATTGTAGCACTAACAGCATCTGCTACTGCCCCTAAAGAATGAGCTAGAGAGGTGTTCTTCACCAGGGCACTATGGCCAACACCATGAGCTGACTAAAGTCTTCCCTATATTACCTCACTGACAACAAAACCTGAGCTGAAAACTTCGGTTCGGAACGTAAAAGGTGCAGTCAGCTATCTGGTACCTGTGTCTACAGTATGGCACCTTCAAAAATGGCCAACCAAACTCACATAAATCAGACAAAGACCAACACAGAGCAGACAAGAGTTCACACTCACCAGATTCCGGCAAGTGTATTAAGAAGAGATGAACTGTTTTCAACTATATCAACAAAAAGAAATTAACTTTCTTTTTTTTTTTTAAGATTTTATTTATTTATTCATGAGAGACAGAGAGAGAGAGAGAGAGAGAGAGAGAGAGAGAGAAGCAGGCTCCCAAGGGAGCCCGATGCGGGACTCGATCCCAGGACCCTGGGATCATGACCTGAGCCGAAGGCAGATGCTTAACCATCTGAGCCACTCAGGCGCCCGAAATTAACTTTCTTATTAATCACTGAGTAATACCATTTCAAATATCCGATACAAATATAGCACATCTGTCTACAGCCAGCTCCATTTTTATTTCCACAAACTCTCCTCAGTTTAAAGAGCTACATGATATTCCATATTACTTATAAACTAAACTTTTAGGAATCCCTGGCTAACAGTCCTCTTTTGGGGACTCTCACAACACTGGAACCTGCACCATGGGTCTTTCCCATGTCCCACTAGGCAATAATCTCTTTAAAGATAGGAACAGGGACCCGCTTACAGCCATACAAACTTTTAACCACCGGCTCTCTGGGAAAAATGTATTCATATATACATACACAACTTTATTATATGTTTTAACGATATAAAGGATGTAGAGCCCACAATTTATAAATAATAATAAGCTATACAATACTCTGTGTTGTAAGTTCCACATAGCCAATTGATTTTTACAGAGTGCTTTTATTGATTTTTGCTAAACTCTTCTATCTCTGGCCAACCCTATAGTTGCAGTTGATGAACAAGGGGAGTTCCAACCTGAATGTTGGTTGATACCTTCATTTATGTTAACAGGTAAGACAAAAATGAAGATGTGTGTTGGAACTTCACTCAATGGCATGAGTGACTTCCAAAATGGTTCTTGTGACTAAGGTTGGAGACACATCATTCCTGTCCTCATAGGACTCATAATCTCATGGGAGAGACGATCTATAAAGACATATGACAATGGGATAATGACTCTGATGGAAATACAAGGAAAGAGTCCTGTGGGAGCTTATCATTTCCTACTTGATCAGGAGGCCACAGCAAAAATGTGATGCTGGGCATGTCATTTGCTTCTAGAATCACAGCTCCTCACTGCTAAACAAGGGAGCTGGGAGATGGTATTTAAACTTGGCTGAGTCTATGTACCTTTGGATCTCTGGAGGTACTCCCAACAAGGTATGCCCTGCAATTTCATGCTATGAGAAAGTCTATTCAGTTAAAAAAGCCGACAGTGATACACACTCCTACAAATAGCTTAGTAACAGAAGCAAAACATAACAGTGAAAGCTGATATCACCTTACTATGGTTGTAAATGATAAAATTCTCAACGAATGCATCACACACTCAACCAAGTTTCCCAATCAGTCCTCGGTGAAGCACTTTTCTGTAAATATGAGTGTTCTATTCTGCACATTAAGTCAACGTGGATCCCATATCCAGTTCACAGGTTGACATTGCTGCTTCTAAAAGTGCTGATAATCATCACAGCACTCAAAGAAAATAAAGCCATTGATATGGATGGTGCAACTTTGAATAAAATGATGTGCATCTGTTTCTAAGTAATTTCTGAGAACCAATGATAAAGAATACATTTCAAGAATTTACATTATTCTCTGGGAGAAGATATTCGCAAATGACATATCAGATAAAGGGCTAGTATCCAAAATCTATAAAGAACTTATTAAACTCAACACCCAGAGAACAAATAATCCAATCAAGAAATGGGCAGAAGACATGAACAGGCATTTCTGCAAAGAAGACATCCCAACGGCCAACAGACACATGAAAAAGTGCTCAACATCACTCGGCATCAGGGAAATACAAATCCAAACCTAAATGAGATTTCACCTTACACCAGTCAGAATGGCTACAATTAACTACAAGTAAGGAAACGACAGATGTTGGCGGGGATGTGGAGAAAGGGGAACCCTCCCACACTGTTGGTGGGAATGCAAGCTGGTGCAGCCACTCTGGAAAACAGTATGGTGGTTCCTCAAACAGTTGAAAATAGAGCTACCCTATGATCCAGCAATTGCACTACTGGGTATTTACCCCAAAGATACAAATGTAGTGATCTGAAGGAGCATGTGGACCCCAATGTTTATAGCAGCAATGTCCACAATAGCCAAACTATGGAAAGAGCCTAGATGTCCATCGACAGATGAATGGATAAAGAATATATATATATATACACACAATGGAATATTATGCAGCCATCAAAAATGAAATCTTGCTATTTGCAACGAGGCGGATGGAACTAGAGGGGATTATGCTAAGCGAAATAAGTCAGAGAAAGACAAGTATCATATGATCTCACTGATATGAGGAATTTGAGAAACAAAACGGAGGATCATAGGGGAAGGGAGGGAAAAATGAAACAAGATGAAACCGGAGAGGGAGACAAAAAATAAGAGATTCTTAATCTCAGGAAACAAACTGAGGGTTGCTGGAGTGGTGGGGGGTGGGAGGGAGGGGGTGGCTGGGTGACGGACATTGGGGAAGGTATGGGCTATGGTGAGCACTGTGAATTGTGTAAGACTGATGAATCACTGACCTGTACCCCTGAAACAAATAGTACATTATATGTTAATAAAAAAAGAATTTACTTTATTCTCTAATTTTAGACTGCAATTTAGAGCTTACATTATTCTATAATTTAGACTCTCACATTTTTACAATGCAATATTTCTAGTTTCCCTATAGAAATAGCCATAAAACAGAATTATGGAATTAAAAGAATTTAGAAAGATTGGGCAGGTTAGAGACAGCTGGCTATAAAGGCAATATTTTCTATTTAATTCTATTTAATTTTCCTAAATATTCTCCCTCTACTCCCCCTAGACTCATACCCCCATACCCCTCTTTCACTTCTCTTTTTCTCTCGGTCCTTCTTCCATCAGTTTTCCAAGAGCTACCCTTTGCCCCCCGCCTCTCCATCCCCCACACTACTAGACGGGATACTTAGATGGGGAGCTGTCATTCTCCCTTCTAGGTGGTATCAAGATTATTTTGCCTGCCTTTGTTAAAGGTGTGATCCTAGAAAATGTGACTTTAATGCCTCCCAACAGGGAATCTGTGCCCCAGGGCCTGCTTTACCTGTTGTTACAGACAAGGCAACTCACCAGGCCTTCAGCAGGTATTAATGTGTGTTGGGGCAACGGTACCTTTCCCCCAGGGGTGTTGATGAGGTGAAGTTCATGGCACTGAAGGCTAGTGCCTGCCATGGTGTAATCCTTTAAAACTACTTCTTTGTGGTTGGTATTGTGTTTCTGACACATGACTTATTTCAGACTTATTTGTTTATCATATAGAGGCAAAGAGCATAGAAGTTAAGACCAGACAGACCTGCATTCAGAGCATGGCTCTTCCTCTCGCTGTCTGTGCGGCCTCGGGCAAGCCACCCAACAGCTCCAAACCTCATCTAAAAAATAGAAGTAATAATAATCTATTCCTTACTGCTAGTAAGAGAAATAAATGAGATTATGCATGTAAAGCCCTAGCATAAGATACGGTATATGGCACAGAGTGAGGATTCAATAATATTAACTATGATTATTATTGCAGTCCAATAGTGGTGTGTGTGTGTGTGTGTGTGTGTGTGCAGATACAAGGCGTACTGTCTAGGGAGTGAGGCCAAAACATTAGTAAATAAATATAGCATCAAGTGAATTATACCCTACTTGCCATACAAACTAACAGGATAGAGAGGAATAGTTCAGTTTGATGAGCAAAATATGTAATGTTCTGGAGGTAGCATTTGCCCTTAGCGTCAAACAATGAGTAGCGTTTATATAGGCAGAGATGGGAGGAAGGGAGCTCCAGGTTGTGGGGACAGTCTGAACAAATCATGGATGCAGAAAAATTACAGGCTGTTCTTGGGGGCCCACATGGAGAATGGGAAACTGGGGCAGAGGTTGTGTGTTCACCTATGTTTGGGGTCATGGAGTGGGGAGAGAGGGTTGGAGAGCTCACCCATATTCCATCTTTCCCAACTTGGTGATGCTTTAGGGCAGGGACCCTGTGTTATTTGTTCTCTGCTATTCAGTGCCTGGCACATGGTAGCAGGCACTTATTAGGTAATGGTTGAATGAATGAATGAGAGATTTCTAGCCTGTGTTTTTATCATAGCTAGAAATGGGGAAGCAGAGGGACCAAGGGGCTTCAATGTTTTACTTTGAACATTGGGTCCCTGCTGCAAGTAAAGAGATTTTGCCAAAGATTATGGGACATAATTTGGACAGATGAGGTGTTTGTCAAGTCCAAGAGAGTCACAGTGGAAGGTGGTGGCAACAGGCTGTCCTGCACAGAGCATGTCAAACCAGACTGGGACACTGGGTCGGAGATGTAGACACTGGGTCGGAGATGCTAAAAACATATATACAGAACCCGACTCCTTGGACTCCACATGGCAAAAATCTATATAGAGGCCATGGTCATGGTCCCATTTATTAGGGACTTGATGGGGTAAGGAAGAGAGGTGTAAGTCAATGACTTCATGATGCAGGAAAGCCTAGTGTCTTAATTCAGTAAGAGCAATGGTTGGAGTATGTTGGGAGATGGAGGGGAAGTTCTCTAGGGAGTAAGAGAAGTAAAAGATGCTGGAGAGTAAAGGAAATATTTTAGATATCTGAATAGTGGGGTGCAATGTGGTTCTGAGTGACCCATTAATGAGAAAGTGTCCTTTGTCTAAGGATGAAGACATGAGTGAGAGAAGAGATGGGAGGTAGTCAGGTGTGTGGGGGGAGACGGGGTGGTCTGGTGTGGAGGGGAGACGGGGTGGTCAGGTGTGGGGGGAAATGGGGTGGTCAGGTGTGGAGGGGAGATGGGGTGGTCAGGTGTAGAGGGGAGACAGGGTGGTCTGGTGTGGAAGGGAGACGGGGTGGTCAGGTGTGGAAGGGAGACGGGGTGGTCAGGTGAGGAGGGGGAGACAGGGCAGTCAGCTATGGAGGGTGATGACTTGGGCTTCATACAGTTGGAGGCTAAGTTTTCCACTCACCATGAGTCTTGGGTATTTAGGGATGAAACGGGAGTTTTAGGAGGGATGGTCCTTGTGAACTAAGGAGATGCACAGGGCTCAGCAAAGAGATTTCTGAGGGATAGCATCAAAGCTTAGAGTGAACGTGAATGGCATTGCCGTGTCACGAGCAGCTTCAGCTATACCGCCGGCACAGCTTCTAGTCTGGAAGGAGGCACGGAGGAAGCAGGCTGTGCGCATGAGTCAGCCCCGCGCACGGAACTGGTGGGTGGGGGTCAGGGGCCGAAGATGGATAGGGCCACCCTGGCTTCTTATGAGGAAGTCTAGCTGGGAAGGGGCTGAGAGCATCCTGGATAAGGAATGATGGAAGCCCCAGAGAGACTGGAGAGGAGGTTTGGTGATATAGGGCAGAGGAATGAAAATAGAGCACATACAAATGTATGGAAATGAGAGGGGAAATATGACCTCAAGCAGCCCTGAGGCAAAATTGTAAAAGAGGCAAACCCTGCTTTATTGCTTCTCTACTTCCATTCATTTGATGATCTCCTATCCCGCCAATCATCACAGATTCACTACTTCCTTTAACAAACATCGATCGTGCACCTGCTTTGCAGCAAGTACCAAACCAGGTCCGGCAGATACAGAGATGGACAGAAACAGACTCATCCCTGAACTCATGAAGCTGCTGACAAACGTGAGGTTGATTAGCTGAATGTACATTGTTTTGCTATATTCTCTTTATAAACAGGCACAAATAAGCATTGTAGGGGCTCTCCATTGTAAAATAAAGCTGAGGGGGGAGACAACTAACCTCTTCATTCTGTCAAAGACTCGATGATCACATAACAATTTTAGGGGGAGGGCATCTGGATTATTTTTTAAAAAATCATTCAATTCTTTCTGTGGAGACCAGAGCTGACCAGTGTAACCGGAAATTTTCATCAGAAGGTTTTAAAATTTCACTGGCTCCATGTATGATTCAAAGGACCAAATTCTGCTATAATTTCACTTGTTTTAGATCAGACATTGAATGAATTTGATATTCAATTAGCGGTGATATTAGGCATTTTAACACCTGCAAAGCACAAAGACTGTGTGTCATCTTTAACAGGCAGTTAAATATGTTCTAGGACTGTTGCAGGCCTTTTGGCTGGTAGTATTTACAGGTAGGGTCCCCCCTCCCCAATTGAAGCATAGTTGACATACGGTGTTATGTTAGTTTCAGGTGTATAACATAGCAAATGGACAATTATATATTATGCAATGTTCACCATGAAAAGTGTAGGTACCATCTGTCATCCTACCAAGTTACTATGATATGTAGCGTATACATTCCCTATGCCCTACTTTTCATTCCTGTGACTTATTTTGGATCTGGAAGATTATACCTCTGAATCCACTTCACATATTTTGCCCATTTCCCTACCCCCTCTCCTCTGGCGACCACCAGTCTGTTCTCTGCATTTATGAGTCTGTTTCTGTTTTTGTTTGTTTGTTTGGAAGTAAGTCAGACAGAGAAAGACGAATGCCGTATGACTTCACTTACTTGTGAAATCTAAAAACCAGAACAAATGAACCGGTACCATTTTAGACCCGTGGTAGCATTTACCAAGTCTACAGCCTACAGGCCCATCCAGAATTCTGAGAATTAATACAAAATATAAACTCTGCATGAGAAAAAGTAATTTTAAAAAAGGTATCTGAAGGTAAAATATTTGTGAGGCCAGAAATAGAAAAAGTTGCTGGTAAGGCACATAGGAGAACAGAAAGACAGGATTGGGGAGCCCTGGTGCCCTGGTGGGGTCTGGGAGCCTAGACTTGGCCGTTCAGTCCTGTGGCCAGGCTAATGAGCAGCTTCTGATTATCGGATGTTGTCTGTAGTTTTCCTGCTTGGGGTACATATTCTGGGCTTGTCTCCATTGTCAGAGGTGCTTGTTGCTTAATATAAACCCTGTGGTGGCACCCCCCCACCCCTGCTTTTCTAGTTCAGGTTCCTATGAGTTCAGTTAATGTGAGTTAGCCTCTAATAAACTTGGAAAGGAGACGGAACCACTTTTCTGAATTGGCAAAGCTGAGGTCCCTCACCTTTAGTCACCTCACTAAGGTCTGTTAAGGGGCCAGCCTGATGGTGCCTTATCCTGGCAGCAAGTCTCCCGCTGTTACCCTTTGGTAGAGTGTCACACAGGGGTTCCCAGACCAACCAAGACTGATTAACTGAGGGCTGTATTTTCTTTAGCGCTACTAGTAACTCCATGGCCTCACTGTTCACCCATTAAGACTGTTGCCTTGTGGAAAGAACGCCTTGAAGCCGGACAGATCAGAGTTTTAGTAGTAATTCTGCCACTTACTGTTTGGGTGACCTTGCCTATGTCAATTACCTTCTCCAAGCTTGAATTTTTTCGTGTAAAATGTAAATTCCTACCACACGGTTGTAAGGAAGTTGCAAGGGTGAACAGTGATGAATGGGAGACAGGTGACCCAGCCTCTGGATGAACTAGTGGAGGCTACTGTTTACGGAAATACTAGCTAAAGAGAGAGGGGGGGAACCCCAAATCTTTTCCTTAGAAAGTGAGGAAGGAGGGGACGAGCACTAGATAATGCCCCCCACGGGAGAAGCCCGGCTGGGCGGAAGACCGGTGTAAATGTGGAGGCTTGCCCGCGTCCTGCACCTACAAAGGGCCACCAAGCCCTCTGCCGCGGAAGAGTTTCCATTCAGGCGCCGCAGGAGCGGCGGGGCTATCACCGCGGCCTCTCCCTTGGGTTGCGCGTCACCCCGTCACCTCGGCGACGGAGCGGGTCTCCTCGGGAGCCGTGGTTACTAGGCGCGAGAGCGTCCATGGCAACCGCCCGCCGCAGGGTTTCCCTCTGTTCCTCCTGCTCCCGCCTCCCGCCTTTCCTCCCACGGGCCAATCGGCTCCCGGCGAGCCGGCGGAGGCTGCCGTTGAGTGGTCCGCGGGCGCTGACGTCACAGGTGGGGAAGGCGGGGTCAGGCCCAGACCGGTCAGGGTCCCAGCCGTGAAGGGCGGTAGGTGGGGGGGCTGCCACCCTTCCCGCTCACCGCCCCTTCCCCGCCCCTCGCCCGTAGCCGCTGCAGGTGAGTGGTCTGGTCGGCTCCTGCCTGCCGCTGGGACGACCCCTACCGCGTCCCCTTCCCCAGTAAGGCCCCAACGTCTGACCTCAGAATTCGGGGTGAAGTCGTGGAAACCCTGGAATTCCTCTCCCCAATCTGCCCTTCCCTGCTCCCACCCTTCAGAATAGAAACCCTACAGACCCACTGGTACCCGCTACCCGACCCCCCACCCCATGCCTTTGTAACTGACATTTCTGATGCTTTTCAAGGATTGAGAGGTGATTTCCAAATGCGGAATCAGCAAAGGGGAGTCCGACCCCCCCGACCCTGTGCTCCCTGGTGTAATTTCTTATACCAGTTAGCAGTGCTGTGCTCTTCCCCGGTAGCGCTGTGTCCGGCTTCGTCCGCCGGGTTTTCAAGTGCCGTCAAGGGGAGGGCAGTCCAACCACCTGGCTGCTCAGAGAGTTTCCGAGACTCTCAGCAGGGCCGGTGTTCTCTCAAGGCCTGTGGCCATTTCTGTTCCGCTCTGACTCTGAAGCTCTTAACTTGTGTTTTGACCTTTTAGACCAAGCCCCTTTATGTTTTCTCCCTGGATGCTTATGATGGTGTAGATAAATATTTTAGGAATGGGTAATATTAGTTGTTTGGCCACCGTGAAAAAAGCAAGCAAATTGTTTCACTAATGGGCAAAGTGTTTCGAGGTTTCTGATAAAATATTCTACTCTTTTCTTTTTGAAGTGAAATATTTTACTCAATAAGTAGAGGGTTCAAGCATCCATGCACTCATGCCTCACTTCAAACAAACAAGCTAACAACGTTACCGTCGTGGATGAGACCTCCCTCCTATGTACCCCTTGGGAATCCCGTTCCCCTTCTGGTTTCCCAGCTGTACCTATCTACCAGAATTTAGTGTTTACTTACATTCCGTATATTTGTGTACCTTTTCTACTTGTGTATTTGTCGAAAAACGAATATATAGTGTTATTTTTAAAGTTTATATAATGTTATCGTGCTCTAGGTCACTCATTTTAACTGCTGTGTGATAATGCTTGTATGAACTTACCACAAATGATGTATGCCTACTCTTGTTGATAGACTTTTAGACTGTTTCCTTTTAAAAATTGCTAGAAACATTCTTGTACATTCTTGGGTACATACTTGACTTTCTCTAGGTCTATCAAAAAGTTGAATTGCTGAGTCATGGGGAATGTGCTTTTTCAACTTTGCTAGATACTGCCACATAGCTCTCCAAGGTATATTAATTTATATTTCCACTCTCAGAGAAGAGAGTTCCGTATTGAACATTTTTTTAAAGAAAGAGATTAACTTTTCCTGCATTCGCATTTAATATATGCATAAAGAGAAATTGCTCAAGTGTTGAAATCTGATATAATTTTTAAAAAATCTGCTGCCCATTAATGTAGTGGGAGCAGGGTTTTATTTTTGCCCCAGTTTGAAACTGTGAGTAGTTAGATGGATATGACCAAAGGAGCTAAGGGGCATTGTATGTGATCATTTCAAGCCTGTCCTTGTCACTGATCTGAGGCACCGTGTGAAGCAAGTCATGGAAATCTGTACTTGTCATGTCTTCTGCAGAAAATGATCCACAGGTTTTTATACCTTAAAATATTTATGATTTTAGAGCCTTGCCTAAATATGCTAATAAAATATGTTTATCCAACTTGAGGTCATCTTTGGGATTGTAAGTGGAGCTTCCCAGTACCTACAGTCTTTGTGTTATTGATTATATTTTTAGCATGTTAATATTTATAGAAGACAATTATAGCATTTTCTTCCCAGTAGGTAAATAACTATTGACTTCACATTAAATAAATACAGTCAAACACTGTATTTGACTTCAATTCTTAAAATGTTTTTTGGTCATGCCTAAAAGTATAATAAAAAAACGATTGCATAATTTAGGGTATGAATTTTTCCACAGCTATTTTCAGTCATTTTTCCAAAGAATTTGTTGCAAACAGGAGACATTTATAGCATCAGTTAATGATCTTAGTATGTGCTGCACGAGCCCTGTTAAGATGTGACTGAGTTAGAATTTAGAGAATGATTTAAATGTTGTAAAAGGCACTTCATCAAATAAACCATAGGCTTTAAGAAAAAACTCCTCCTTAAAATTTGAACAAACCCATTTAGGCATGAAGTTTTCTTTGAGGAAAGATTTTAAACTATAGATTCAATTCTTTTAACTACCATAGGGCTATTCAGATGATCAATTTCTTCTTTAGTCAGTTTTGGGTGTTTGTGTTTTTAAAGTATTTTGTACATTTCACCTCTGTTGTCAAATTTCTTGGCATCAAGTTGTTAGTAACATTGCTTTATTAACTGTCTAATGTTTGCGGGGTCTGTGTCAATATCTCTTTTTCATGACAGATATTAGTAATTTGTCTCCTCTCTTCTTATCTTGATCAGTTTGGTGAGAGGTCTACCAATTTTATTGTTAGAGTTTCACTGCCTTTTTCCCCCCCGTTTGTCCATTTTCTATTTCATTGGCTTTTCTCTTTTTATTATTTCTTTCCTTCTACTTTGGCCTTACTTTGCTTCCCTTACTTTATTAAGAATGAAGTGGAGATCATTGATTTTATTTTATCTTTAATTTTTTAAAAGATCTTATTTATTTATTTGAGAGAGAGCAGAGAGAGAGCACGAGTGGGGGTGGTGGGGCAGAGGGAGAAGGAGAAGCAGACTCCCCCCAGAGCAGGGAGCCCAATGTGGGGCTCAATCCCAGGACCCCGGGATCATGACCTGAGCTGAAGGCAGACGCTTCACAGACTGAGCCACCCAGGTGCCCTGAGATAATTGATTTTAGCTAATTTTTATTTTTTGTATAAGCATTGAAAGCTATATACTTCTGCCTAAACACTATTTTAGCTGCATCTCACAATTTTGATATGCTCTGTTTTTATTCTCCTTCAGTTCCAAATATTTTCTAATTTCCCATGTGACTTCTTCATTGACCTAGAGGATATTTAGAAGTGTGTTGTTTCGGGGCGCCTGGGTGGCTCAGTCAGTTGAGCATTCTACTCTTGATGTCCGCTCAGGTCTTGATCTCAGGGTCCTGAGTTAAAGCCTCTCATTGGACTCCATGCTGGGCGTGGAGCCTGCTTAGAAAAAAAAAAGTGTGTTGTTTAATTTCCTACTATTTGAGAATTTCCCAAATATCTTTCTATTATTGATTTCTAATTTAGTTCAATGTGGTCAGGGAACATATTCTGTATCATTTAAGTATTTTATGTTTATTGAGAACTTGTTTAAGGGTCAGTATATGGTCTACCTTGGTGAATATTCTCTGTGTAGTTGGAAATTGTATGTAATTGCTGTTTAAAAATATTTTTCTTTCAGTTTTATTGAGATAAATTGACACATAACACTGTGTAAGTTTAAGGTATACAGCATAATGTCTTTACATATATTGTGAAATGGGTACCGCAATAAGTTTAGTTAACATCTGTCATCTCATATAGATACAAAAGAATCTGCTATTTTGAGTGGTGTGTTCTATAGATGTAAATTCGGTCCTGTATTGTTCAAATAGCCTATTTATTAACCAATTTTCTATTTGTTCTAACAATTACTGACAGAGGAGTGTTGAAATATCTGCTATAGCTGTGGATCTATTTCTCATTTTAGTTCTGCCAGTTTTTGCTTTATGTGTTTAAAATTCTACTGGTGGTTACATAGACATTGAAGATCATTATATCTCCTTGATTAATCCTTTTATCCTTATTTCTCTCTTTATTTGTGATAGTATTTATTGTCCTGAAGTCTGCTTGGTTTGTTATTAATATAGCCACTTCAATATTCTTTTGATTTGTATTTACATGGTGTACCATTTTCCATACTTTTATTTTTAATTTATCTATGTTTTATATTTAAAATGGGTTTTTTTGAGACAGCATGTAGTTCAATATTGCTTTATAAAAACCAGCTTAAGAACCTGTGCTTTCTAATTTGACTGTTTAAACCATTTATTATAAATATAATTAACAATGTGTTTGGTTTGTGTCTACCATCTTGCTACTTGCTTCCTCTGTCTTACTTTTGTCTCTTTTCTCTTGGATTAAATATGTGTCTTTGTCAGTCTTCTATTCCCCCTTAGCTGATTAGCTTTAATTCTGTTTTATTTCTTTTTTGGAAGATGTTCCAGCTCAGTGGTTCAAAATATTTTTGGTCTCAGGACCCCTTTGTCCTCAAACAACCTCATGTTGAGGATCTCAAAGAGCTTTAGTTTATGTGGATTGCATCCATTCATATTTATTATATTAGAAATTAAAATTGAACAGTTAAAAATATCAATTCTTTTAAAAATAAGCATTACAATCCATTATATAGTAACATAAATAAAATGTTTTATTAAAAAGCTATGTTCTTGAAACAAAAAATATCCAGTGAGAAGAGTAGCTTCATTTTACATATGTGGTAAAGTTCTTTGATTTCTGTCTTAGCAGCTGGGTTCTCCTATCTGCTGTATTTAGTCTATTGTGATATCACATATCATGTCACCTCTGGAAAACTCCATTGTAAATCTGTGAGAGAATTAGAGTGAAAAAGGAAAATAGCACCTGAGCATTTACTGTGAAAATAATTTTGACCTTGTCACCCCTGAGAAAGTTTAGTACAAGTCTGTGGGTTCTGGGTCATATCTTGAGAACTGATGCTCTGAAGTTTACAATATGCATTTTTAAACTTGTTGCAGTATATGTTTAAACAGTATTATTCCATTTTAGTTATGACCCTTAGAATAATACATTTCCGTTTCAGCTCTCCAACATTTGTGCTATTATGACCACATAATTTACTTCTATTTTTACTATAAACTCCACAATAATTTTTTATTATTTCACTTTACACAACCGTCTTTTAAAGAAATCTAAAAATTAGAAAAGAGTATTTTTTATATTAGCACACATACCCTTTCTGGCACTTTATTTCTTTGTGTAGGTCCAAGTCTCCATCTGGTACAATTTCTTTTTGCCTGAAGAATTTCTTTTAACAATTCTTTTAGCGCAGTTCTGCTGCTGATGAATAATCTTGGCTTTTATTTTTATGAAAAAATTTTATTCCACCTTCGTCTTTGAAGGATACTTTCACTGGATATACAATTCTGGGCTTACATTTTTCCCCCCAGCCATTTAAAGATGTTGTTTGATTGTCTTCTGGCATGCATAGATTTTTGACAAGAATTCTGCACTAATTCTTACCATTGTTCCTTTCTATATAATATGTCTTTTTTCTCTTTATTGCTGATTTTCAGCAATTTGATTATGATGATCCTTGAGGTGATATTGGTGGTAGTGTGTGGGTATGGGTGTGTGCTTATCCTTTTGGAGTGTTTGGAGCTTCTTAGACCCAAGGATTTATAGTTTTCATCAAATTTGGAAAATATGGAGACATTATTCAAATATTTTATCTCCCTCTCCTTTCTATATGACACTCCAAATATGTGATGTTTGTTACTTGATATTGTGCCTATATTACTGAGGATTTTCTCCTTTTTTTTTTTTTTTTTCAGTTAGGGAAAGTCTGTGCTTTGGTTTGTTTAGATTTTCACTCACTAATCGTTATTTCTCCAGTGTCTACTCTGCTGTTAATCCCATCTAGTGAAATTGTTCAAGTATATACTGTATAAGTGTATGTTGTATGTTTTATTCCTATTTGGTTCTTTTTTAAAGATTCTGTTCTTGTTTTATGTTCATTATGTTCTTGTTTTCCTTTAAATACTTGTATATCGTTTGTTTGTTCTATCAAATCTTTCCTGTTGACTGATTTTTTCCCTAATTGTGTGTCACATTTTTTTCTGCCACTTGGCATGTCTGGTAATTTTCACTGGATGCTGGACATTGTCATAGTACATATTTGAATGTCTTGATGTTGTCAGGCAATTAAATTACTTGTGGATTAATTGTATCTCTTTGTGCCTCTTTTTAAGCTTTGCTGGAATGAATCTTTAGTACTTTCACTCCAGAGATAGGTCAGCCTCGTCTCTAATGTGTGACTTCTCTGGGGTCTCCACAGAATGCTCTAGGGGATCACCAACAACTCTCCACTCTGGGCTGAGTTCAAAATGTCTCCCCATCTTCTGTGAGCTCTAGAAATTGTTCAGCTGACAACCCTGCCATCATTCTTTGCCAAAGTTCATGCAGTGTCCCTTGATGTATGTGCATCCTGTTGCTTAGCAAAGACACAAGTGGACCCCTATATAGACTTCGGGAGCTCTTTTTCTACGTAGCTTGCGTTATTCTGGAATCCTACCTCACAACTTCCAGCTGTCTCAGCTTCCCAAAATTCTAATCTCCTCCTCAACTCACAAAGTTGCCAGGATCTGTTCAGTTTTCATCTGTTTTTCCCATAATCTGGAAATTGCCTCCAGGCAGAATGCCAGGACAATCAGGGGGCTTGCCTTATTTGTTTCTCTTTTCTCAGAAATCAGAGTCTTGTGCTCCCTATTGTCCAAAACAGGTGTTTCATATATTTTGTCTAGTGGTGTTGTTTTTGTTTTGTTTTTTTAAAGATTTTATTTATATATTTGACAGAGAGAGAGAGAGACAGCCAGAGAGGGAACACAAGCAGGGGGAGTGGGAGAGGGAGAAGCAGGCTTCCTGCAGAGCAGGGAGCCCGATGCGGGGCTCGATCCCAGGACCCTGGGACCATGACCTGAGCCGAAGGCAGACGCTTAACGACGGAGCCACCCAGGCGCCCCTTGTCTAGTGTTTTAGATGTAAGAATCTAAGTCTAGTTTTTATTACTCTATCAGGGTTGGAATCAGAAGTCTATTTTGAATTTTTAAGTATTTCTTCGGCCAGGACACTCTCAGTTTCCCTGACCAATAATGACCCAGAATATAAGATGTTGCCATGCTACTGTCTTTTACTGAGTTTTCCTGAATGACTTATACGATGGCTGGCTGGAGCTAGAACTTCCATTGTGTAATTGCATAGAATAGTGTGTCTTGTGTAGAATATTGTGTTTCCATGTGAAACTTACTGCCACACATGAGGACCTCTACATCTGTGAACTTTAAACAGTGGAGCTTTATGCTTCAGATTCCAGATTTTAAATTATATCCCATCCCTCATTAAAAAACATATCATTGGAAAGTTTTGTAAACTATATTGAATTTCTCAATCCGTAGGTCTCCTCTGGCTTATGAACCTCTGCATTTCACAAATCACCACTCGTAGTAGATGACTCATGGTTTGAAAAACATGGGTTTAGATGCCTCAAGACTTCAACATAATAGGTGTTGGGTAAACATATGTGGTAATTCTACACTTGGAATTCCTTGGTTGAAGGACCAAGTAAGTTGCTAGCTTTTATTGTCAAGAATTAAGAAAATCCAAGTAAGAGTGGCCCAAAGCCCACTTGAGGTTTCTTGCTGAAAGAAAACTGACAAGATTATTTCTAGATTTGACCGGAGAAGACGTTAGAACTGAGAGTAGCCATGAGGACCCTAAGGCCTCAAGTTGCTTTGAATTTTCTTTTTTGAAAAACATTGTTTAACTTCCAAACTGAGGGGAAGAACTGCAAGTGGTTATTAAGGTTTCTTTTTCACCACCATACTCATAAGCTTGGCCAGTACAAGGTATCTGGGCACTGAGGGAGGGAAGAATTAGAAAAAGGTCAGGGAGCTAGGGTTGTGTGGGCCACCACCATGGCACGGGCAGCTGTTTCATCACATGTGGAATGAGTGTGTTTCAATTTGACCACAATTCTACAAATAGATTATTTTGTGGTTTGGGGACCAAAGGCCTCAAGACATAGCTATTTAAATAATCATCGAATGGTTTCCTTTTTCCTGAGATGGTTATAGAATTGGATCTGATTTATTTTTCCTTTTCAGTAAATGGGTCCATAGCCATTAACGCCCAAACAGAATGATGTTTACATGCTGAAAAGTATGTCACTGGCTGTGGCATCTTGACTTTCTGGGCTAATAATAACCAAAAATTCTAGACAATAGAATACTTTTCAACCAGTAAAAAGAATGAAGTGGATCTATATGTTCTAACAGGGGGAGAGGTCAGAAATAGTTTTAAAAATGTGTGTTCTAAATAATACATATAATGATTAAGATAACTCAATATTTGTATTTAAAAAGCTCTGTTCATATGTATAAATTGCATATAAGTAGTTTTAAGGTAGCTTTAAAAATGATACATTTGTTGGTATATAATAGGAAAATCTGGAAAGAAACAACTATTAATGAACTATTCAATGTTCAAAGTGTTCCCTTTTGGGGGAGGGATGGATATTTATCTTTTATTTTATATACTCTTTTGAATAGTAGTTTAAAAAGCTCACATTTATTGAACATTTATTTTGAGCCCAGAACTGTGATAAGCATTCCAAATGGTTAGCATTGTCTTGCTTACCCTCATAACTGCTCTAGAGTGTCTATATTGGAGGTGCCTAGAGGTGGCAGGTTGCCAAGAGAAGGGAGCCAGGTATTTGCCTTGAGCTATGTTTGCATACCAAGCACACTGTTGTTATCCAGGTTTTGTGCTCATTTAGGATGACTTGGTAGGGGAAATGCTGCCAAGTAACATCTTGCTGTTAATACCTCTCATAATAATCCAGAGAAGTAAGTACTATTATTATTCCCAATTTAGAGATGAGGAAATTGAGGCACGGATAGCTTAAGTAATTTGCCCAGTGCCTCACAGCTAGTAAATAGCAGAGCGAAGTTTTGAGTCCCTGTTAAAATGCATACCTTAGGCTCTTAATTTTGATTTGTTACAAGATAATAATAACTTAAGTTTAAATCATAATTTAAAAAAATTTCAGAACTTCAAGGGGCCAATCCAAAAAAAGAGTAGTTTTTAGTATATTCTAGAAACAGAGATGGGAAAAAAATATCTTTGGGACATATTATCACTGGTAAGGGTGGATGTCAAATTAGAACAAATACCTGATATGTTAGGGAGTACTGCTACTAAAAGTCAAATGTGGCTTTTATTTGTAAATTTTCACCAAAGATTAATTTATGTGACTGTCTGTTTTTACATCCTCCCCCCTTTTTAAACAGGAGAGATTTACAAATAGTGTTTGAGCATCATGGAGCCTTTAGGTTCTACGTTAACGGCAACTTATGCCCACCCTAGACCAACACCAACCAACTTTCTACCAGCCATCAGTACTATGGCATCAAGCTATAGGGACCGCTTCCCCCACTACAATTTAACCCATACCTTGAGCCTTCCTTGGAGACCAAGTACATACTACAAAGTAGCCTCCAACTTGCCGACCTTGGGTCCGTACTGCACCAGATCTCAGAAGGTGTGCGAGAGTACCATGCTTCCCTTTGTTTCCAATAGAACCACTCTCTTCACAAGGTATACTCCTGATGATTGGTACAGGTCCAATTTAACCAACTATCTGGAATCCAACACTTCCCGACATAATTCAGAGAGACTAAGGGTAGATACATCTCGCCTGATTCAAGACAAATATCAGCAAACAAGAAAAACTCAAGCAGACTCCACCCAAAATTTGGGAGAACGAGTCAATGACATAGGATTTTGGAAATCTGAAATCACTCATGAGTTGGATGCAATGATTGGAGAGACAAATGAACTCACTGATGTTAAGAAAAAATTGGAGAGGGCTTTAATGGAGACAGAAGCCCCTCTTCAGGTAAATATAAGCCCTTATAATAAAAGACACTACATATATGTATGTTTATAATCCACTAGTTGAATTACTGTGGTTATTCTCTGCCAAATTACGCTTCACTTCACCTATAGAGGCCAACCTCCTATCAGTCCATCTATAACTACTTTTAGTAGTTGCTAAAACCATGACCAGTTTTACACATCCTACAGAACAACCTTTTAAGTAGAATGAATTCTGAATGCAAAGCAAAGGAGGTTAAGTAGAGAGACACCCTTAGGGTCCACGGTGTTTTATGGTAAGAATGCCATCTTCCCATTTATTAAAAAGGCTGCCTGGGCGTTGCTGTCCTTGGATTATTGTATATAATATTTGAAGGGAAAAAGTCCTATTCTTTTAATCTGTGTCATAAAATGCCTCCTGTGCATATGTTATGATTCCTTTTTAGGGCACAGTGAAATGATCAATGAGACCGTCTTAGGAGATGGGGTGAGTTTGATTGAATAGAGAAATGGGCCTGAGGTTAAGCCAGTTGTTATGGTCATGGAGGCAGCATTTTAGTTTGTTGCTGGCCTCTGGCTACTGCTCACCCCACCCCCCAACCCCGCCAAGTGTGTGATTGAGGGAGGGGGCTCCAACCCCATTCTACCCACCACCATTGAAAGAAGACATTCTGTAATTTGAAGATGCACAAATTACGGAAATCAGAAGGTGTATAGATATTGATGAAGCAAACACCATTTTTCTTCATGTTTGTATGACTTACTTCCCATGTGATAAACACTTGCAGTAGGTCTTTATTATGACATCTATAGCACAAGAGTTTAGAAAATTAAGGAGCTAGAAGTCTAGTGGGTTGAAGAGTTTGTTGGAGACCCCTGAATGTTGTTATTTCTTGTTGCACACTCCCACCCTGTCCCCCCACCAAACACAAGCACACAAAAATACACACAACCTCCAGAAATCCTAAGAAAGGATTTCTCAACTGATGTCCTTTAAATTAACTTATCATTAGATGTTTTTTTAGGATCGGAAGCCCTTCCATACTTTCTTTGTGCTCTGGCTCATTTTGCGGTTTCCTGGTCTATTCTGCACCCCTCCTTACCCGCTCCACTTTAGAGTATCCTTAAAATGATAGCCACTTGCCCTCTGAATTTCCAGAGGACATGCAGTTTCTTCCTTTCAGTGAGATGGGTCTAATTTGTATTTTTTTCTGCAATTCTTGTCCAGATGTTCCTCTGTGTTCGAACATTTACTATCAGCACAGTGTAGGAAGGTCCTGATTAAAATTAGAATTAGTCACATAAACAGAAACATCTCAAAAGGGAAAATCCAGATGATCAACTAATATAAGAAAAAAAGTTAAAATTCCCTAATAAAAATGCAAATTAAATCAATGAAGTATCCATCTTTGGCCTATCATATTTGCAACAGTGGAAACTGATGACATCTAGAATTGGCCAAAGTGAAGAAGATGGATACCTTTCTATGTTGCAGGTAAGATGAATAGAATCCTACTAGACTTGGGTTAGTAGAAACTTACAAAAAGCAGATTAGTAATATACATGAAAATAATCAGAGTTCCCCTCAACCCATTAATTCATTTTCTCCTCAACCCATTAATTCATTTTCTAGTAAATGAATTTTACTAGAAATTTTACTAAAATTTACTAGAAATTTTACTAAAAAAATATACATTCATTCAAAGATTTTGTTCAACAATATGATGTCCACATTACACTGCACGTACTATTATATTTTATGCTGAAAACATTCACATTATACAGTCATTCCATGTCATGAAATAATCTTTGAAAAAAGTGTTTTAACATTTGCATAATGTTCTTTCATACATAATTTATTGTTAGCAATCCAAGCTGTTTTCCACCTGAGTCATTAGCATACTTTGTCTCAAAGAATATTTTATGAGCGGGGCTTACCATTTAATGTCAATCCTAAAAAGCATCATGTAAAATTGTAAGGACATTATAACCTCTGTTTTGTTATAAACAACAAAACTGTGATAGGAATATGGCCAAATCATTTTCTACTTTTCTATGTTTTTTCTCTTTAATGGATAAGGCACATTATTTTTGTAATTAGGAAAACAATAAATGGTACTTAAAATAATCACTTGGATTTTTGGCTACACAAATATTTTGGACTCTTTAAGGATAATAATTTGCTTCTTCCTCACTCATCTCAGTAGAAAATATTTGGAAATAATGTTTCAGGATATTATTTCTGTAGCAGAAATTAATGCTGAGTAATTTTCTCTGATGTTAATTTGTAGGAATCAAGTAGATGCCATATGCTTGATTTTGTCACCTTTCCAAATTAGAATTTTTTTCCAAATCGCTTTGAAGAGCGAAATCTACCTTTTAACTAGCAATAAGGATTTACTTAGTTGTTATGGTGGGTCTCATGCTAGATTTCCCGCAAAATGGCTTGAAAAGTTGGTAAGTTGGTATTGGGAGTATCTATTGACTTGTTTTAGAACCAAATCCTTAGAGCTGCTCATAGCTGATTTTAGTTACTTTGTATTAGTGCTTCCCATTATTTGTGTATCTGTAGGTAGCCAGAGAATGTCTGTTTCATCGAGAGAAGAGAATGGGGATTGATCTAGTTCACGATGAAGTGGAAGCCGAACTGTTGACGGTAAGTATGGTCAATAGCAAGAAATGTAGTTGCAAACATGTGCTTAATGTGTAGAAACAAACAAAAATTATGTTTATGAAGCCATTTATAAATAAGTTATAGTATCAAATGTTTATAGCATTTAGAAAAGATTTTTTTTGGTTATAAAAGTAATGCATGTTTATTGAGAGAATTCAAAAGACACAGACTAGGATAAAGAAAGATAAAAATCATCTGAAGCTCAGTTGGACAGAAATCACTGTTAATTTTGGAGAATTTCAGTTTATTCAGAGAATTTCAGAGAATTTCTTTTTATTGATCATACTTAGACACCATCCAACTTAAAGACACACAAACATGTCTTCAAGATTAGAATTATACTGTATACATAATTTGAATAGTGCTTTTTTTGATGGATAAAATCTCAGTGATGTTTATTCTTAAATATGGTTGTAGGGAAGGCAGCACCATTCTTTTTAAAGACTTAATCTTTTTTAGAGCAGTTTTAGGTTCACAGCAAAACTGAGGGTAAGGCATAGAGATTTCCCATATAGCCCCTGCTAGGGTACCGCTACCCCCATTACCAACAGCCCCCACCAGAGTGGTACATTTGTCACCATTGATGAACCTACATTGATACATCATTGTCATCCAAAGTCTGGAATATGGAATACCCTCAGGGTTCACTCTTGGTGGTGCGGATTTTATGGGTTTGGACAAAGGTATAATGACATATCCATCATTGTAGTATACAGAGTATTTTCACTTCCGTAAGAATCCTGTGTGTGCTGCCTATTCATCCTTCCCCTCTGAAAGTGCTTTATTCATTTAAGAATTGTGTTGGGGTAATCTTCCTATAGTATTGGATACACTTCTATGTGTGTATGTATGATATGCATGATTTTAATGGTTACACTGTGTTCCACAATGTGAAGGCGCTACCATTTAAAAAAAAAAATCAATTCTTTCTTTTTGTTTCTTTTTGAATAGTTAAGTTGTTTCCCTATCTCAGTCCCCCTTTGGTTTTCTTGCTATTATAATAACACAGCTGTGTACAAAAATATTATTATTGATAACTGTATGTGTTTCTGATTATTTCCTTAGAATACTTACCAAGAAATGTAATGGATGGGTCAAAAGGCAGACGCTTTTGGGAAGTTTTGCTATATAGCCAAATTGTCATCCAGAAGCTGATAGTCCTATGTGCACTACTATGCTGATTCTCCTGCTAGGCTCCCTTCCATGTCCACCAATTAAATGTGACTTAGGTCTAAGTTCTGTGGCCTTCACTTGCCAGACATACTCCCACAAGATCTGTGCCATTCCTTAGGATATCATCCACTACATGCTTTGGCCCTTCCTAATTTCTTTTTCAGGCCAGACACTCTATTGTGCATTAGTTCTGTGTCCCTAAGTCCCTGTCAAATGAACTTATGTTGGTAAGCCTGCTACCCTCCCCGCTTTTTTGGTTCATATTCACGAAGCCTGAAAGTGTACTTTCCTTCTACCCCGATGCTTTCCACCTTCCCCTTCCTACTGATGGTACCAAGGTTCTCCTGTTTGTCACTTGTGGCATGGCTTGCTGACTATCTTCACCCTTTGTAATCAGTTTCCAGCTTCTGTAAAATTGTTCCTCTCCTTTCCATTCTGTTCTCTCTTACCATTGTTCAAAACCATCCTTTCCTCCTTCAGAGCTGGTTAATGCGAAATCCCCCAATACCTTCCCTTTACTTGGATCTGTACTATCATTATCACCAGTGGTTCGAGCTGCTAAAAACTCTTCCTTGACTTCCTAATTTCTATGACCTTCCATTGTCTGGCTCTCACTCCTTCTCAGTCCCATTTCCTACTCTGACTTGCTGAATTTCTGCAGCAGGAAATCAATTCACTATCCTTGAACCAGCATGGCTGGGTCCCTCCTGTTTGCCTTTCTGTGATTGGTCCTTGGTTAAAAAAAAAAAAAAAGAATCCTTGGTAAGAAAGTAAATGTGATGAGCTAGCAACTTGGTCATCAGTAATATTATCCTCATAAATCATCAGGGTCCCTTTTAACATTGCATTAAATTATTTTTAGTGACCTACTGCATTATGGATGATAAGCAGAAGTTTTTTTTTTTTAATTTGCTCTTTGCTTTCCTCTACTGTGTGATCCTCCGAAAGAAATATGCATGGAAATAATAAATTCAGGAAGGTTTTGGCCACTACAAAGAGGCTATGCAATCTATTTTATAAAAGCCACAGTACCTATTGCTGCCACATGAGTGATTAGGAACAAGATCCTGAATCAAGTAGCTTTATGTGGATGGGTCGATGCTCTGCTCTTTCTTCCTTCCCTACCTCTGATGAATCTCCCATCTTGAAATAATCTGTAATCTACTTTGTCATTCTAAAGGGGGAAGAATTTACCAGCAAATATCCTTTGGCCTCTTCTCACTGATCCTGAGATGTTTTGTATCAAGTAAATTATACATTGGTTCTAACAATTCTTAACTTCCTCAGAATATCTCTTGGTATTTACAAGAGTTTTTCTTTTTTTTAAACTTTACTACTTTTAGTGTATTATTCTAGCTCTCAAACCTGGCTGCACCTTAGAATCACTTGAAGAAGGTTTTAAAAACATCAACGACTGGGTCCCACACCCAGAAATTCTGATTCAAATCTGGAGTGGGGACTAGGCATTGGTATTAAAAATATTCCCCAGATAATTTTAATGAACAGCCAGAGTTCAGAACCACTATAAAATATTGTTGATAGAATTAAAAATAGAGTTTTGGGCCAGGAGCAAGATGGCGGGGGAGTAGGAGACCTAGATTTCGTCTGGTCTCAGGAATTCAGCCGAATAGGGATCAAACCATTCTGAACACCAACGAACTCAACAGGAGATCGAAGAGGAGAGTAGCAACAACTCTCTGAACAGAGAAGCGACCACTTTCTGGAAGGTAGGACGGGCGGAGAAGTGAATCCGAGGCGATATTCGGGAGGATAGACGGCGGGGGAGGGGCCTCCGTCGGCCACTTCTGGCAAGTGCTAGAGCCGCGGAGCACAAAATCGGACCTTTTAGAAGCCGGCTTCGCTGAGGGACGTCGCTGCAGTGGCTAAGCGGGGGTGGAACCCTCCCGGGACAGTGTGGTCTCAGACCCTCGGGGTCACAGAGAGACCGGGGGTGCCTGAGTGCGGCGGAGCTCCCAGGGATCGGAGCGGGGAAGCCGACTGCAGAGACGGAGCCGAGGCGTGGGCTCTCAGCTCGGGGTTGCCATAGACTGTGACCCGCGGCCCAGTCGGGCCACTGCTCCTGCAGCAGGGACCCAACAGGCGGCAGATCCGGGGAGACTCCCCTTCCTCCCCCAGGAGGAGCGGCGCGGGAGTGCACCGCAGGAATCTGCTGGGTTTGGAGACTCCACACGGGGTCGGGTGCCAGAGATACAAACGCTCGGTCACAGGCCGGGTGAGCATGGAGTGCGGCCGGAGACCGGGGACACGGGAGCGACTGCTTTTCTCTGGGGGCGCACTGAGGAGCGGGGCCCCGAGGTCTCAGCTCCTCCGGGTGGAGATTGGGAGGCCACCATTTTCACCCTGGTCCTCCAAAGCTGTACCGAGAGCTTGCAGGGAACAAAAGCTCCTGAGGTCAAACCCCAGCAGCTTGCTTAGCCCAGACCGACAAGGACGGGGCAATTCAGCCTCCGGCAAAGACATTTGGAAACCACGGCAACAGGCCCCTCCCCCAGAAGATCAGCACGAACAGCCAGCAAGCCAAGACCAAGTTTAATGATCAAGGAGAACGGGAGAACTCCAGCGCTAGGAGAATACTGCACATAGAATTCATGACTTTTTTTTACCATGATTCATTAGTTCATCAAAGTTAATTTTTGTTACCTGTTTTTTTTTTTTATTTTTCTTTTTCCCTTTTTCAGCCAACATCTTATCAATCCTTTTTAAAAAAAAATATTTTTTATTTTTCATTTTTAGAGTCATATTTTATCCCTTCATAGTAGTTACCCTTATTTTTGGCATATATATATATAAGTTGTTCTCTCTTTAAAATTTTGAGATACAGTTTCTTCTAACAGATCAAAATATACCCTAAATCACTAGTGTATGGCTTTGTCCGACGCACCTGCCTGATCACATTCTCTCCCTAAAAAAAAAAAAAAAAAAAAAAAAAAAAAAAAAAAAAAAAAAAAAAATCTTCCATCCCTTCATTGTATCAACCCTTATTTTGTACATATATGTCTTTCTTCCTTTAAAATTTTAGGAGGCACTTTTTTCTAACAGACCAAAATATGCCCAAAATCTAGTGTGTGGCACTGATCTATGCACTAGCCTGATCATATTTGATCACATTCTGCTTTTTTTGTATTGTTCTGTTTTTGTTTTTATCTTTTTTTCTTTTTTTTTCTCTTTCTTTTTTCATTCTTTCCTTTTCCACTGGTTTCAGGTCTTTTCTGATTTGTATACAGTATATTTGCTGAGGACGTTGTAAACCTGTTAGCATTCTGTTCTCTCATTCATCTATTCTCCTCTGAACAAAATGACAAGACGAAAAAAATCACCTCAGCAAAAAGAACAAGAGGTAGTACCGTCAACCAGGGACCTACTCAATAATGACATTAGTACGATGTCGGACCTAGAGTTCAGAATCATGACTTTAAAGATACTAGCTGGGCTTGAAAAAAGCGTGGAAGTTATTAGAGAAACCCTTTCTGGAGAAATAAAAGAACTAAAATCTAACCAAGTTGAAATCAAAAAGGCTATTGATGAGGTGCAATCCAAAATGGGGGCACTAACTGCTAGGATAAATGAGGCAGAAGAGAGAATCAGCGATATAGAAGACCAAATGATGGAAAATAAAGAGGCTGAGAAAAAGAGAGAGAAACAACTACAGGATCACGAGGGCAGAATTCGAGAGATAAGCGATACGATAAGACGAAACAACATTAGAATAATTGGGATCCCAGAAGAAGAAGAGAGAGAGAGGGGGGCAGAAGGTATATTGGAGCAAATAATGGCAGAGAACTTCCCTAATGTGAGGAAGGAAACTGACATCAAAATCCAGGAGGCACAGAGAACCGCTCTCAAAATCAATAATAATAGGTCAACACCCCGACATCTAATAGTAAAACTTACGAGTCTCAGAGACAAAGAGAAAATCCTGAAAGCAGCTCGGGAGAAGAGATATGTAACCTACAATGGTAGAAACATTAGATTGGCAACAGA
>NW_027397105.1:9183509-9197783 GCF_003265705.2 Callorhinus ursinus | reverse complement strand
GATACGATAAGACGAAACAACATTAGAATAATTGGGATCCCAGAAGAAGAAGAGAGAGAGAGGGGGGCAGAAGGTATATTGGAGCAAATAATGGCAGAGAACTTCCCTAATGTGAGGAAGGAAACTGACATCAAAATCCAGGAGGCACAGAGAACCGCTCTCAAAATCAATAATAATAGGTCAACACCCCGACATCTAATAGTAAAACTTACGAGTCTCAGTGACAAAGAGAAAATCCTGAAAGCAGCTCGGGAGAAGAGATATGTAACCTACAATGGTAGAAACATTAGATTGGCAACAGACCTATCCACAGAGACCTGGCAGGCCAGAAAGGACTGGCAAGATATCTTCAGAGCACTAAACGAGAAAAATGTGCAGCCAAGAATACTATATCCAGCTAGGCTGTCATTGAAAATAGAAGGAGAGATAAAAAGCTTCCAGAACAAACAAAAACTAAAGGAATTTGCAAACACGAAACCAGCCCTCCAAGAAATATTGAGAGGGGTCCTCTAAGCAAAGAGAGAGCCTAAAAGCAGCATAGATCAGAAAGGAACACAGACAACATACAGTTAACAGTCACCTTACAGGCAATACAATGGCACTAAATTCCTACCTTGAGGTAGTTACCCTGAATTTAAATGGGCTAAATGCCCCAATCAAAAGGCCCAGGCTATCAGATTGGATTAAAAAACAAGACCCATCCATATGCTGTCTGCAAAAGACTCATTTTAGACCCAAAGACACCCCCACATTGAAAGTGAGGGGGTGGAAAACCATTTACCATGCTAATGGACACCAAAAGAAAGCTGGGGTGGCAATCCTTATATCAGACAAACTAGATTTTAAAACAAAGACTGTAATAAGAGATGAGGAAGGACACTATATCCTACTTAAAGGGTCTATCCAACAAGAAGATCTAACAATTGTAAATATCTATGCCCCGAACATGAGAGCAGCCAATTACATAAGGCAATTAATAACAAAAGCAAAGAAACACATTGACAACAATACAATAATAGTGGGGGACTTTAACACCCCCCTGACTGAAATGGACAGATCCTCTAAGCAAAAGATCAACAAGGAAATAAAGACTTTAAATGACACACTGGACCAAATGGGCTTCACAGACATATTCAGAACATTCCATCCCAAAGCAACGGAATACACATTCTTCTCTAGTGCCCATGGAACATTCTCCAGAATTGATCACATCCTGGGTCACAAATCAGGTCTCAACCAGTACCAAAAGACTGGGATCATTCCCTGCATATTTTCAGACCACAATGCTTTGAAACTAGAACTCAATCACAAGAGGAAAGTTGGAAAGAACTCAAATACATGGAGACTAAAGAGCATCCTACTAAAGAATGAATGGGTTAACCAGGAAATTAAAGAAGAATTTAAAAAATTCATGGAAACCAATGAAAATGAAAACACAACTGTTCAAAGTCTTTGGGATACAGCAAAGGCAGTCCTGAGAGGAAAGTATATAGCAATACAAGCCTTTCTCAAGAAACAAGAAAGGTCTCAAATACACAACCTAACCCTACACCTAAAGGAGCTGGAGAAAGAACAGCAAATAAAGCCTAAACCCAGCAGGAGAAGAGAAATCATAAAGATCAGAGCAGAAATCAATGAACTAGAAACCAAAAGAAGAGTAGAACAGATCACGAAACTAGGAGCTGGTTCTTTGAAAGAATTCACAAGATTGATCAACCCCTGGCCAGACTGATCAAAAAGAAAAGAGAAATGACGCAAATCAACAAAATCATGAATGAAAGAGGAGAGATCACAACCAACACCAAAGAAATACAAACAATTATAAGAACATATTATGAGCAACTCTATGCCAGCAAATTAGAGAACCTGGAAGAAATGGGTGCATTCCTAGAGATGTATCAACTACCAAAATTGAACCAGGAAGAAATAGAAAACCTGAAGAGACCTATAACCACTAAGGAAATTGAAGCAGTCATCAAAAATCTCCCAAGAAACAAAAGCCCAGGGCCAGATGGCTTCCCAGGGGAATTCTATCAGACATTTAAAGAAGAATTAATACCTATTCTCCTGAAACTGTTCCAAAAACTAGAAATGGAAGGAAAACTTCCGAACTCATTTTATGAGGCCAGCATTACCTTGATCCCAAAACCAGACAAAGACCCCATCAAAAAGGAGAATTACAGACCAATATCCTTGATGAACATGGATGCAAAAATTCTCACCAAAATACTAGCCAATAGGATCCAACAGTACATTAAAAGGATTCTTCACCACGACCAAGTGGGATTTATCCCTGGGCTGCAAGGCTGGTTCAACATCCGCAAATCAATCAACGTGATACAATACATTAACAAAAGAAAGAACAAGAGTCATATGATCCTCTCAATAGATGCAGAAAAAGCATTTGACAAAGTACAGCATCCTTTCTTGATCAAAACTCTTCAGAGTATAGGGATAGAGGGTACATACCTCAATATCATAAAAGCCCTCTATGAAAAACCTACAGCGAATATCATTCTCAATGGGAAAGGCTGAGAGCTTTTCCCCTAAGGTCAGGAACGCGGCAGGGATGTCCACTCTCACCACTGCTATTCAACATAGTCTTAGAAGTCCTAGCCACAGCAATCAGACAACAAAAAGAAATCAAAGGCATCCAAATCGGCAAAGAGGAAGTCAAACTCTCACTCTTTGCAGATGATATGATACTGTATGTGGAAAACCCAAAAGACTCCACCCCAAAACTGCTAGAACTCATACAGGAATTCAGTCAAGTAGCAGGCTATAAAATCAATGCACAGAAATCAGTGGCATTCCTATACACCAACAACAAGACAGAAGAGAGACAAATCAAGGAGTCTATCCCATTTACAATTGCACCCAAAACCATTAGATACCTAGGAATAAATCTAACCAAAGAGGCAAAGGATCTGTACTCAGAAAACTATAAAATACTCATGAAAGAAATTGAAGAAGACACAAAGAAATGGAAAAACGTTCCATGCTCATGGATTGGGAGAATCAACATTGTGAAGATGTCAATGCTACCTAGAGCAATCTACACATTCAATGCAATCCCCATCAAAATACCATCCACTTTTTTCAAAGAAATGGAACAAATAATCTTAAAATTTGTATGGAACCAGAAGAGACCCAGAATAGCCAGAGGAATACTGAAAAAGAAAAGCAAAGCTGGCGGCATCACAATTCCAGACTTCCAGCTCTATTACAAAGCTGTCATCATCAAGACAGTATGGTACTGGCACAAAAACAGACACATAGATCAATGGAACAGAATCGAGAGCCCAGAAATGGACCCTCAACTCCATGGTCAACTCATCTTTGACAAAGCAGGAAAGAATGTCCAATGGCAAAAAGACAGTCTCTTCAACAAATGGTGTTGGGAAAATTGGACAGCCACATGCAGAAGAATGAAACTGGACCATTTCCTTACACCACACACAAAACTAGACTCCAAATGGTTGAAAGACCTAAACGTGAGACAGGAGTCCATCAAAATCCTAAAGGAGAACACAGGCAGCAACCTCTTCGACCTCAGCCGCAGCAACTTCTTCCTAGACACATCGCCAAAGGCACGGGAAGCCAGGGCAAAAATGAACTATTGGGATTTCATCAAGATAAAAAGCTTTTGCACAGCAAAAGAAACAGTCCACAAAACCAAAAGACAACCGACAGAATGGGAGAAAATATTTGCAAACGACATATCAGATAAAGGGCTAGTATCCAAAATCTATAAAGAACTTATCAAACTCAACACCCAAAGAACAAATAATCCAATCAAGAAATGGGCAGAAGACATGAACAGACATTTTTCCAAAGAAGACATCCAAATGGCCAACAGGCACATGAAAAAGTGCTCAACATCGCTCGGCATCAGGGAAATCCAAATCAAAACCTCCATGAGATACCACCTCACACCCGTCAGAATGGCTAAAATTAACAAGTCAGGAAACGACAGATGTTGGCGGGGATGTGGAGAAAGGGGACCCCTCCCACACTGTTGGTGGGAATGCAAGCTGGTGCAACCCCTCTGGAAAACAGTATGGAGGTTCCTCAAACAGTTGAAATTAGAGCTACCATTCGATCCAGCAATTGCACTACTGGGTATTTACCCCAAAGATACAAATGTAGCGATCCGAAGGGGTACGTGCACCCCAATGTTTATAGCAGCAATGTCCACAATAGCCAAACTGTGGAAAGAGCCAAGATGTCCATCGACAGATGAATGGATAAAGAAGAGGTGGTATATATACACAATGGAATATTATGCAGCCATCAAAAGGAATGAGATCTTGCCATTTGCAACGACGTGGATGGAACTGAAGGGTGTTATGCTAAGTGAAATAAGTCAATCAGAGAAAGACATGTATCATATGACCTCACTGATATGAGGAATTCTTAATCTCAGGAAACAAACTGAGAGTTACTGGAGTGTTTGGGGGTGGGAGGGATGGGGTGGCTGGGTGATAGACATTGGGGAGGGTATGTGCTACGGTGAGCACTGTGAATTGTGCAAGACTGTTGAATCACAGATCTGTACTTCTGAAACAATGCAACATATTTTAAGAAAAAAGAAAAAGAAGAAGATAACAGGAGAGGAAGAATGAAGGGGAGTAAGTCAGAGGGGGAGAGGAACCATGAGAGATGATGGACTCTGAAAAACAAACTGAGGGTTCTAGAGGGGAGGAGGGTAGGGGGATGGGTTAGCCTGGTGATGGGTATTAAAGAGGGCACGTTCTGCATGGAGCACTGGGTGTTATGAACAAACAATGAATCATGGAACACTACATCAAAAACTAATGATGGAATATATGGTGATATACATAACAATAAAAAAATTAAAAAAATATTGTTGATAGGAATTAGTGAAGACCTAAATGAGTGGACATATCATGTGCATGTATTGGAAGACTTAAATAGTGTTAAGGTGGCTGGACTTCTCAACATGGACCATAGATTCAACAGAATCCTTGTCAAAATCCCAGTTGACTTCTTTGTAAAAACTGACAAACTGATCCTGAAATTCACATGGAGATTCAAGGGATTCAGAATAGCCAAAATAATATTGAAAAACGAGAAATTCAGAGGACCCACACTTCTTGACTTAAAAACTTACTACAAAGTTACAATACATGAGACAATAAAGATAAACATATAGATCAATGGAATAGAATTTGAGAATCCAGAAATAAACCCTCCCTTTTACAATCAATTCATCTTCAACAAGGGTGCCGAGATGATCACTGGGAAAGGAATACTCTCATGAACAAATGGTGATAGGACAGTTGGATATCTGTGTGCAAAAGACTGAAGTTGGACTTTGACATCACACCATATATAAAAAATTGAATAAAAGTGGGTCAAAGACTTAAATGTAAGAGCCACAATTGTAAAACTCTTAGAAGAAAACATAGGCATAAATATTTGTGACATTGGAGTAGGCAACCATTTCTTAAATCTGACACCAAAAGCACAAAGTACACACAACATAAGAAAAAAGGAATAAACTGATCATTACGAAATGACAAACTTGGATGCTTCAAAGAACATCATCAACAAAGTGAAAAGAAAATCCAAAGAATGGAAGAAAATCTTCTCAAATCATATATCTGATAAGGGACTTGTATCTATAATATATAAAAAACTCTTGAAATTAAAGCTAAAAAAACCCCAAATAACCCAACTCAAAAAGGCAAAGGATTTGAACAGAGAGTTCTCCCAAGTGAACTTACACATGGCTGATAAGGACAGTAAAAAAATGCTCATCATTAGTTCTTCAGGGAAATGCAAATAAAACCACAATGAAGTACCACCTCACACCCCTTAGGATGACTATACTTAGAAACACAGATAATAGCAAGTGTTGGTGAGAATGTGCTGGTTGGGATGTAAATGATGCACCTGCTTTGGAAAATGGTTAAATATAGAGTAGCCATATGATTCAGTAGTTCCACTCCTATGCATCTGCCCAAGAGAAAAAAAAGTACATGCCTACACAAGAACTTGTACACGAATGTTCATAGCAGCATTATTCATAACAGCCATTTAGAAACAACACAAATGTCCTTCAGCTGATCAGTGATATGTAAAATGTGGTGTAGCCACACAATAGAATGTTATTTAGCCATAAAAAGTGCTAAAACATTCTACTACATGGATGATCCTTGAAAATTTATGCAAAGTGAAGAAGTCAGGCACAAAGGACGGCACATGGCAGGATTCCATTTCTGTGAAATGTCCAGATTAGGGAAATCTATAGAGACTGAGTAGATTAGTGGTAGCCTCAGAGAAACAGGCTGAGGAGATTGGAAACGGGGTGACAGTGAAAGGGTATGTTGTTTTTTGGGAGGTAATGAGGATGTTCTATAATTGGTTCTGGTGATGGTTACATAACTCTGAATATACTGAAAACCATTGAATTGTGCAGTCAAATACATGAGCTCTATTGTACATGAATTATATCTCAATAAATCTATTTTTTAAACAACCACCACCACTGCTTTAGGGGTTTAGTATTTTCTAGACCAGTAGCAGAGGTTACTTTATCTCAAAATAACTAAATCTGCAGTTAAAGTAATGGTTTGTCAACTGAGGGGTGTCTTGATCATTGCCAATTAATTCAAGTAATGAGTCTATCCTTAGCTTACTCAAAGTAGTGATATTAGCATATCTTTTAACCAACACTGGTCTAATTTTTTTGAATAACTAAATAAACATTGGCAAAGAAAAGAAGTAGCCTTAAAAGGCCTGCTTTTGAAGAAGGTGGCCACATTGAAATATTTTCTCATGAACTCTGTTGACTTTTACATTCAATCAGTGATATTCACCAAATTCTTATAGAATGGCTTCTCTTGGGGGATTGATCAGGGTACCATCTTTTTGTCCTCCTAGACCAGGCTAACTCCTTGAACTTTTTAAAGCCAAATGAACCTTGAGTACAGATTAATAGATAAATTAACAGTGGGAGACAATTCCAAAGGTAGGCATTCCCTATTTCCATGAACCCTTCTGCCCCCAACCATCTGACATTTATCAGAGGACATTATTTAAATTCAAACATAGAAATTATTGTTGAAGAATATTTTTTATAACAAGGGTCTCATTAAATGCATTTTTTTCCCCATTAAAGTCCCAGACATTCCCACTACATGCATTGTGTATACATAGTGTAAAAGCTCACCAGGATTTTGGGTGTTAAGTAGTATTTTCTAAGCAGCATTCCCTGCATCCTTTGGCAACACTTTAGCGAAATAGCTATACACACATCAAGCCATAGAGAAAGATGAAGACTGAACAACACTAAAAACAAAGACTGATACACAACCCACTGTGAGAATGTGTGAGAAACCTTTGCTACCTGTAAGGGCAGGGGGAACCTTGATGACAACATGAGGTGGGAAGTAATTTTCACTGATTCCATTAATTCAGAGGACCAAAGAAGGAGTCGGTAGGGTTATCACTGAAATGAATTCCAGGCATATTTAATATTTTTATGTGAAGCAATAAAAGAATAAGAAGACTATATAGTTGAGTAGTAATTGATATTGGAGTGGAGAAGGCCTTTAAAATCAAATGAACAAAGTGGAGATATTTAATAAATTTGACATCATAGAAATCATGTATGTCTAAATATCAAACTCACTATGCAAAAATAGAAGACAAGGGACAAACTGGTTAAAAATATGCATATATTTTTATATTATATATCTATGCTTACATTAATGGCATTTATGATGGGAAAAGATCGAATTTTAAATAGAAGAATCCTTATAAATTAATAAGAAAAAAACAACAGAAAAAGCGTAGAAGCAGGTAATTCATAAAAGAAGAAAATTGAATGATGAACAAATACATAGTTAAAATATCAACCTGCAGTTAACCCGGTAATGGGTATTAAAGGGGGCACGTATTGCATGGAGCACTGGGTGTTATATGCAAACAATGAATCATGGAACACTACATCAAAAACTGATGATGTACTGTATGGTGACTAACAGGACATAATAAAATAAAATTAAAAAACAAAAGAAAAAAAATCAACCTGCAAATTTCACCAGGTTTGTTGTTTGGGGGAGGGGTCCTATCACGCTGACAGAAATGGAGAGGATTTGGTAGTGACCGCTTAGTAGGTGAGGAGAGGAAGTGTACTCTCATTTATTGTTGTAAATGGGTACAGCTTCTCGGAAGGGCAATTTGGCTGTATTTGTCAAAACCTTGAAAAAAGGCATACCCCTTTGGTGGTGTCTCAACATTTACTGAGGTTGTTCATCATGGTATAGTTCAATGTCGTGGGAAAATGTTCAAGTTTAGAATGAAAAGGTGGGGGGCACCTGGGTGGCTCAGTTGGTTTTAAACGTCCCACTCTTGATCTCAGTTCAGGTCATGATCTCAGGGTCATGAGATGGAGCCGACACGGGCTTGTACTCAGTAGGGAGTCTGCTTGAGATTCTCTTTCTTCCTTTCCCTCTGCCCCTGCCCCTGCTCTCTCTAAATACATAAATAAAATCTTAAAAAATAAATAAAATGAAAAGGCAGGCCACAAAACAATACACATAGGGTGATCCCTCTGTGCTTGAAAAAGTGAAAACAGTGACCATGTGCACTTCTTAAATGTCTTCTCGGTGCTATTTTGAACTTCTAGACTTTCTAATGTGAATATGAATTTCAGAGGGCAGCGAGAAATGTTTATTTTTTTTTTTTAAGATTTTATTTACTCATTTGAGACACAGAGATCCAAAGCGAGAGAGCATGAGCAGGGAGAGAGGCAGAGGGAGGAGAAGCAGGCTTCCCGCTGAGCCAGGAGCCCGATGTGGGGCTCCATCCCAGGACCCTGGGATCATGACCTGAGCCAAAGGCAGATGCTTAACCATCTGAGCCACCCAGGCGCCCTGAGAAATGTTTACTTAATACGTCTCTGATATAACACATGCTGTGTAATAGCATATATATCCTCGAGGCATCAGAATGCCATGTGTGTGGTCAAGTAGGGCAGTGTACAGAGGTGTTTGTCTGAGTGTAGGAGCTGAGCTGCGGGGTACAGGCAATGGAGGGAGGGCTGGCCTCCCGGTGTGGAAGTCAAATTTCTATTTGGACCAAAGAGCTGGGTCTGTTGCGGTTATATGCACTGCCAGAGGGAGATCCCTTTTTGGCTGCCCCTTTCCCTCCCCAGTTTACTTTGTCTTGGAAGAATAGTTATTATAAAAGAAGCCTGCACTGAGTTCAACCTTGCACATCACCGGAATTTATTTACTAACTTATTGTTATATTGTTTTAGTTAAGGGCCAGAGATAAAAACAAAGACAAATCCTACAGTTTTACTCCTGTCCCAAATTGTTCCATAATATAATTTTCCTGCAGCCCTATAAAGGGGTGAACCTCAGTTTAATGTTTAGATTGCAGGACCATGAGAGCATAAAGGTAAATAAGTGGGTGTAAAAATTGTTTTCTTGTTTTAGTTGACAATTTTTTTCCAGGAAGAGTTTTCCTTTGTTGATGTTTTGTTACATTGTTGACTTTGGATGTTATACCCAATGATGAAAACATTAATGTGTTTTTTTTTTTCAATTGAGTAGGAAGTTGATATTATTCTGTGTTGTCAAGAAAGGATGAAGCTGCATTTGGATAAGGCCATTGCTCAACTTGCGTAAGATCTTTAACTCTATATACAATTTAAAATCTATCTCAAAACTATGCTTTCATGCCTCCCATTCAAATTTCTCTTAGCTTCTTATGTAAGGATTTCTTATATATGGATACACATACACACACACACACACACACACGTGCACATATACATTTTTATTTGGAGGTTGAGATGAGTTCTTGGAGTGCTTGCTTTAAATTTATAGCTAAAGAAATAATTTTGAGGGGCACCTGGGTGGCTCAGTCAGTTAAGCATCAGGCTCTTGGTTTCAGCTCAGGTCATGATCTCAGGGTTATGAGATTGAGCCCTGTGTGGGGCTTTGTGCTCAGCATAGCGTCTGCTTGAGATTCCCTCCCGCTCTGCCTCTCCCCAAACTTACACATGCAGGCACGTGTACTCTCTCTCTCAAATATATAAATAAAATCTTAAAAAACTAATTTTGAGAGGCTAAAGAAAGGATTTCTGCCCTACCTTGGAGTATGGCTAAGATTTCTTTTAACTCAAAAGACTTTCATTCTTTGAGGAGAGATTGACTTGTATATATTCAGCCCAACAGCTGGATAAGTGCTGAATTGTGGCTCACTTTCATGATTATTTCCATAGCTCCTTAAAGACTCAGCCTTCTCTGATTTCCCAGGGACCCTTGGTACCTGCTCCCCGGTGCTCTGGTTATACCATTGCAGCGCTGTAATCGTTCACCCATCCTACTCTCTCCCAGAATACAAATCCCTCTTTTGTTGGCAATAGTAGATAGTAGGTACTTAATATTTATGGTGGGGACTAGGGCGGGGGAGAATAATAATCAAAAGAAGGTGTTAAGCCATGATAACAGCCGTCAGCATAGAAAACACATTGGTTGAGCCTCTTTCCTAACATGACTAGAAAGATGAATGTTCATCTGATTATGGCCATGGAAAACAGCATCGAATATGTCACCCAAAGGAAAGGATGCTTCTGCTTATACTGACCTTGTCAGGGATAAGGTGTGAGACCCTGAAAAGAATACGTGTTATAGAGGTATCAGTTCTGCTTGTTTGTTTGCCCACTGTGCCCATCAGGATTGATGCTCCACAGGTTGGTGAAGTTTAGATGGCTGGCATCTCTTCCTTGCTGTGATTGGAAGTGTTCTTTAGTCTAGAAATGTTGAGGATGGATAGAAGATGAGTTAAGGATGACTTACTGCACATGGTTTGGTTAACTAGACTGTTTACCTGAGCTATAAATACAAAGCAGTGCAGTTCTGATATTACTTTTTGGCTTCTGCTGCCTAGAAATCAGAGAACCACAGTTTAGCGTCGTTCACAGAACGGTGTCTGTTCTGTTTTCTTTGGGTCCAGTTCCCAATCCTATTTTCTTTTATAACCTAAAATCTGCAGCTCATCCTCCACGTTCTTCACTCTTCTTGCCCAGATTGTTCCACGGCTACATCAAACCGCCTCATCTTCCCAGCCCTGTTCAGGTCTTTGCAGAAAGTTCTGGCTCCATGTATGACTTGTGTGGAACCTTTGTTGATGATCCTTTAAAGACCTTGGTTTTCGTTTAATACGCAGTGGATAAAACATCTACCTCATTTCCTGGGATGGTTTCTCCAGGGTTTATGGAATTCTTAACGTGGTCATTGGGCTTGGTGCAGTGGAGGCGATGGGAGGAGGGTTTCTCAACTCTATTTGCTTTGGAACACCCAACAAAGGCCTCAGTTTGGATCTCAGTTGAAAATGGAATGCACCAACATGGCAGCCAAGATTTTTCCCATCTTGGGCTATAAGACAGGTGGATGGGGTGCTGCCTCAAGCACCTTCCTTAAGGAGGTTCTGAGGTTAGGTCAGAGGTGGTCAAGGGTGTATCAGCCCAAGAGAGGAAGGGTGTGGGGCATCTTGGTCCCAGGCCTCAAATGAGAAAGGCCTTTAATCCCAGAGTTTCAGTGCAATAACCTGAGGTGGGAGATTGAGCACAGAAATATCAAGGGGAGGCAGCTCTCTCACTTCCATCTCTTGCACGTGTTTTAGAATTCACAAAAGTGCTTCAGGATCCAAATGCAGGTTACTGGCATGTTGCTACCCTCATTTCTGTTTCACACAAAAAGAAGAGCTCTGATAAGTCAAGTGACTTACCTAAAGGTACGAGATAAGCTAAGGGGAAGCTGCAGCTGGAATTAATCTATTCCATTCAACGGAGGCTTTACCAAGTGGCTCCTGTACGCCAAGACCATTTTTTGATGCCAGGAACACCAAAATGATGATCATCTGGTTGTCTTGCTTTTTCACATACTATCTCTATGCTAATGATCCCTCAATTTTTAGTTCCATCCCAGACCTCTCTCCCAAATTCCAACAACCTCCTTGGTATCTGCACTTGGATGTTGAATGGATGCTCAAGCTCAGTGTGTTGGCTGAACTTCTGCCTTCTTCCCAGCCTACTCTCCCACCTTTGTTGATGGAATTCTGCTATTCCAATTACTCAGCTTCACCTCTCCCCTACCCCTTCATGTTTAATATCCTAGGGGAGTCTCTTGGCTCTCTTTAAAACATACTGAGAATCTGAACACTAGTCACCTCCTTCACGGCTACCCCCTTGGTCCAAGCCACTACTGTCTCTCACCTGGGTAACTGTACCTATCTGTTAATGGGTCTCCCTGCCCCCTACAATCTGTTCTAAACCCAGCACCAAATGATCCTTCAAACTTGTAAGTCAGTGGTCTCTCATTTCACTTGGAGGAAAACTTGACTCCTTCCGATGTCCTCCAGTGAGGCCCTGAGTGATCTGCTTCTTCCTTCTGCAAGTCTTTGCTCAAACATTGCCTCCTCAAGGAGTCCTACTCTGACCATCTTATTTAAATCATCATTCGCATTCTTGTTTCCTTTTTTCTGCTTTGTTTTCTGCATTGTTCTAACAAACTACATGATTTGCTTATTCATTGGGGGTATTACCTCTCTCCTCCCTCTAGAGTGTACGCTTCTTGGGTGCCTGGGTGGCTCAGTTGGTTAAGCGACTGCCTTCGGCTCAGGTCATGATCCTGGATCCTGGATCCATACAGTCCCGCATCGGGCTCCCTGCTCAGCAGGGAGTCTGCGTCTCCCTCTGACACTCCCCCCTCTCATGTGCTCTCTCTCTCTCTCTCAAATAAATAAATAAAATCTTTAAAAAAAAATAGAATGTATGCTTCTTTAGAGAAGAGATGTTTGCTTTGTCCATTGATGCATTCAGGCTTGAACAGTGCCTGACAGGTAGTAGACACTCAGTAATTATTTGTTGAATCAACCACTACATGAGTAAAGACATGGCTCACCTGTCTCCCATGCCCACCCCATGGGTCTATCTCTTTGGTAGTGAGCTGCCAGGTCTCCTCTCTGTTTGGCAGGGCAGGGAGCACCATGTATCTCAGAGCCTCTTCCTTCCCAGGAGGGTGGCTACTGGAGCAGGTGAGCCTGGGGGCCCCCAATTCCTGATCTCCTTTCAATCACTCTGTCTCCGGCCCCAGAGCTCAATACTGATGCTTGGTTTCTACCTCCTGGCAAACTTCTTAGGCCTTATGTGACCGCAAACTGAGGTCACTTATGGAAGGAGGGAGGCTGGCTATAAATGTCTATACGCTATAGAACTTCTTGGGGAATTGCACTCAGGGAGTGGAGGAATTAGGGTATGGAAGAGGAAAAAGAAGAAGGAAATAGAGGCACAGATGTGGGCAGATTACTTTAAACCAGGGTCCTGTCTGGAGCAATGTTTGTGTTAGGAAGACAGATCCCAGCCCTGGGGCTCCAGATACCTGCCTTCTGTTTATCTATACCTTTTCTCCCCCAAGCCCCACCACACACCATGGGAGGGGAAGTGTGGACAGGGTTCTAATTACTCACTTGTATGAACATCTCCAGGGAAGGCTCCTTTTAATTGGGAAGCTGGACATTGTGTGTGAAAGAGGAGAGACCCAGATAGCAGTAGTGGCTGGGTCCCAGCACAGAAGAGCCAGTTACTCTTCCTCATATCAAATTGTTTCCTAAACCTGAAGCTCTATTTCCCCACTTGTGTTACAGAGCTAACAGAGCTTCCCAGCATGAGCTGGAGAAGGACCTGAGTGATAAGCAGATGGCTTACCGAATTGACGATAAATGCCACCATCTGCGAAACACATCGGATGGCGTCAGCTACTTTCGGGGCGTGGAGAGGGTTGATGCGACGTAAGTCAGGCATGAACCACTTCTATGATTTCGATGTCATTTAATTCATTCTTTCTCCCTTCAAAATGACGCAGCTTACAGGTTAAAATGGAAAACATGGGAAGATGTGGGGAAGATAAAACACACAACCTGCTTTGGACGAGTCTTCAGTAAGCATGCGTATTCCCGTCAGGCCTTGGCATTTGCCTCTTATTTTGTAAAAGAATATTTGTTGTTTACACTTATTGTGGTGAGCACTGAGTAGTGTATAGAATTGTCGAATCACTGTGTTGTACACCTGAAAGTAACAGGACATTGTAAGTCAACCATACCTCAAAAAGCTCAAAAAGAGCGATTTGTTGTTTGTATTTCTAACTATGAAAATAACAGCTACTTGAAGCAGAGAAACCTAGACAACACAGATGAGCATAAAGAAAATAAAGTGTTGGGGGCGGAGCAAGA
>NW_027397105.1:9140858-9173509 GCF_003265705.2 Callorhinus ursinus | reverse complement strand
GGGGGGAGGGGGATGGGTTATCCTGGTGATGGGTATTGAGGAGGGCACGTTCTGCATGGAGCACTGGGTGTTATGAACAAACAATGAATCATGGAACACTGCACCAAAAACTAATGATGTAATATATGGTGATTAACATAACAATAAAAAATTAAAAAATAAAAAAAAAAAGAAAATAAAGTGTTGCCAATGTGTTGGATGCCCTGGATTCTGCGGGGCACAAGCTGAAAAAGAACTTCACATTTTATTACCACTGCTTATTAAACTGGCTTCATCAATGGTTTCTTTGCCAGGTCCCTGGATGCAGTCTTGGGTTCATGGTGTTTTTCTAGCCATTCCCTTAAAAAAAAATCAGCCTGATAGATTGAGGTGAAATTCACCTACACCAAAATGCATTTGGTCTAAGCGTACATTTTGGTGAGTTTTGACAAATTTCTATGCCTATGTAACCATGACCACGGTTGAGATGAAGACTATTTTTGTCACCTCAAAGAGTTCCCTTGTTCTCTTTCCCATGCTTACGCCCCCTCCCCCTTTTAAAGTAACCCCCACATGGATTCTCTTTTGTGGGGCTGGTCACCCCCAAAGCAGCCCCATCTCTTAGCATTCCTGTAATAGAGCAGCATGTGCCAACTTTGATTTTTAGATTCTTCAGGTGTGAATCAGATTCAGACTCTATGTCCTATGTGGTCTGCTTGAAATGCCTCTTACTTGGTTTGAGGTGAGCAGGAATCATCTTCCTCTTTTCCTTCTGGGCCGGGGAGTGTGCTGTGATCAAGCCACACACACTGAGCACCTTGCCATCCATCAAGGGCCTTCTCTATTTCCAGCATGAATTTTTAGCCAGCCTTCATGGAATGTCAGGGTATGGAGCATGTAGGGTGTTATTTTGGGTCGCTGTGGCCCGAGCTAACACCTCTAGTCAACAGTAAGAGTCTTATTTGATATCCCATTATATCAACAAGCAAAGAAATGCCACCTGTAAATCCACCATGCCCAATGTTAACTGTTAGCCCTTCTAATATTGTTCCACACATGTACATAGAGATTTATATTTTTAAAGAATGGCATTACACACATACTGTTTATATAGTCTGTCTGACTTTTCATTTCATGATGTATCAAAAACATTGTGAAAAAATTCTGCAACATAAGTTTGCATGCTATATGGATTACTTATTTAAATGTACCATAATTTACTCAACTTTTTCTTTACTTTTGGACACTTAGACTGTTTTCAGTTTTTTAAGGATAGTCATAAATATTGATGAAAATTAATATCCTCACGTATACACTTTTGGGTGCATTATTTCCTTATGTTAAATTTCTATATTGCTTGCTTTAGCACATACGCTAACATTGGAATGATGCAGAGAAGATGAGCATGGGTCTTGGGCAAGGATGTCACACAAATTCACGAAGCACTCCTTATTTTTAGTCCTAGAGATGTAAAGTAGAGCTTTGTGACTATAGTTAATGATACTGAGTTGTATATTTTGAAAGTTATTAAGAGAGTAGAACGTAACAGTTTTGATTGAAGAAAAAATAACTATGTATGGTGATGGATGTTAACGAAATTTATTGTGACAATCAATTCGCAATGTAGACATGTATCAAATTATTATGTTGTTTACCTATCTGAAAATAATGCATGTTATATGCCAATTATATCGCAGTAAAAATTTCCATAAATGGAATTTCTGGGTTATACACATTTGATAGGGTCTTGGTGTATGTTGTCCTCTATCATGGTTCTACTAATTCAACATTCCTGCCTGCAGGATATGAGAGTAACCTTTAAAAACATGAAAATTCATGTTTCATTCACCAGAAAATTATCATTCTCTTCAGTCTTTGCTATTCTGATGAAGGGTTATTAGTAGGTTGCTGTTTTCCTTAGTACTCCTTTGATTACTCCTGAGGTTGGATATTTTCTCATATGCTTATCGGGCCAGTGAGACACATTTCTTATGAGCCCAAAATACCCATATCCTTCACCCATTCCCTGCCCCTGCCTCCCCTCCCTGCTGATTGGCAGAGGACTTAGTGTATGCTCTGGATTTACAGAAACTAAGCAGAAAAGTAAGGAACAATTAAGAAAAGTTTTAAATAAGCTTTCCTCTGATGTTTATACTTTATGCAATAAACCAGGATTCAGTGATGGGGGTTTCCCCCTTTCACAAAATGAATGATCGCTTACAGTCTGTCTAGGCTGATTCATCATTGTCACCATTGTATGGTTCTACTTTTTTTTCCAGGGTCTCAGTGCCTGAGTCCTGGGCCAAATTTACAGATGACAATATCCTCCGTTCCCAAAGTGAACGAGCAGCCTCTGCCAAGCTAAGAGACGACATTCAAAATCTCTTGGTTGTGACTGCCAATGAGATGTGGAATCAGTTCAACAAAGTGAACTTGTCTTTCACCAATCGCATTGCTGAGACTGCAGATGCTAAAAATAAGATTCAGATTCACTTAGCAAAGGTAAATCAAGTGCCAGTGGGACCCCTTAGCCGACCTGGATAGATAGAGCAGGGGGCTCTGGGATCACAAATCTCTCACCACTCCTGGAGAGACGCCATAAGACGCATGAACTCCTGGGTATATAGACTAAGAAAACTTAAAAACAGTACAAAGCACACCATTTATTTTAGCCAGGTAGGCAGGTGTCAAAATGAAATTGGAATCCACTCGGGGGGGGGGGGTTTGGAATACAAAGAATGCAATATGCACTGAAAGGTTCCTAGTATTTAATAGAAACAAAAATATTATGATTAAAGTTTAATGAATCACTGTATGTAACTAGGAAGTGAATTTATTATTAGAACATATGGTAGGAATGTTTTCTGTTAAGTTATTTCAAGACCTTTCTCTGGAATACAAAACCAAATACAGGAAACTATTAGGTAGTTCAAAGTGTTTCTGATATTGAACTTTTTAAAGTGCTCTAGGCATAAGCATTTTACAATGACAATAAAATGAAGGATTTAAGCAGAATTTGAGTGTTTCAAGATAAACAAGGAGCTCTTTATTTAGCATTGGTCTTGGAGCTCGTATTATTTCTGTGGATTATGCTGCCTATAGGTTTTCATTTCTTATTTTAAGAACCTGACACAGTTGGCCATGTGTGCTGGAAGGCGGTATTATCCAATTGAGGGCGCCATGTTTTCTCAGACTGCAGCAATTTAACTCCCTTTCTCATGGTGTCTTCTTTGAGCAACAAATACTTATTGGACGACAGAGAGAAGGGCAGAGAGAAGTATAATATGCAGTTTTGGTCCCAGGAAGCTTATATTTGTGAAGATGTGCATACGTAGGACAAGCTCATGAACAATTAGTAACTACAATAGAAAATCACAGATTGCGGTTGCCAGATAACAGATGCAGAAAGTGTTGTTGGGGTTTGGAGAAAGAGGTGAACCTTCGGGGCGGGGGGACGACATCTCGAAAAAAGCCTCAGGAGGTAGCCAGTCAGAGGTTGAGTTCGGATCTATAAATGGAGGGCGTGTGTCCTGGGAGAGAAGCTTGCAAAGGCAGCCTGGAGCCAAGCTGTAGAGACATTGATGGGAAGGTATCCACTGGGCAGTACGAAGCTATTCTAAAGGCTTCTAGAAGGCTGACCTGATGGAGTCCCTTTGTTCAACAAATTTTTATTTACTTCTGCATTAGTTCCCTGGGGAACAACAAAAAAAACAACAAAAGTCATTGTTTTCCCCCCACAATTCTGGAAGCTAGAAGTCCAAGATCAAGGTGTCAGCAGGGTTGGTCTCCTCTGAGGTCTATCTCCTTGGCTTGAGACGGCCATTTCCCTTTGTCTTCACTTGCTCTTCCCTCCAGGCGTGCCTGCGTCCTAATCTCCCCTTCTTCTTCTTCTTCTTTTTTTATAATATATACTTATATTTTACTAAATCTTTATGACAAGTATAACAATATATGAAACATATGTATGTACCTGAATACCAGAAAATTTATACACATAAACCATTTAATAAATGTGCAAAATAGAGTCCACCCACAGCACATTAAAAACTAAAGCTATCAAAAGTTTAGTTGGTTTCCCAATAATTTATGTGGTGAAGCTAAACTTTTCTGTAATCCTTATTATTTTACTTGCATTTCTAATCTCCCCTTCTTATAAGGACACCAGTCCTATTGCACTAGGATGTACCCTAATGATCTCATTTTAGCATAATTACTTCTTTCAAAGGATCCATCTCCAAATACAGTCATATTCTAAGATACTGTGGGGGTGGTGTTTAGGACTTCAGCACAGAAACTTTCCTGGGGGTGGGCAGGAGGATAGCATTCAGGTTAGCACAGCTACATTGGAGGTACCGTGCTGGGCGCTTTGGGGTATGCACACATGAACAACACGCTGGCCCTGACATCTTGTATCTTAGAGTGAGACAAGACATGAAAGTAGAAAGGACCAGAAAGGTGCAGAAAGAACTCCTTGCAGCTGCAGATAAAACGTTAAGTTTAGCAGAAGGAAGAGTTATTTCCACTGGGGAGAGACAGGGATGGCTTCAGGGGGCAGGGAACCCCTGAGGGTGGCTTCGGCGATAGGAACAGTGCAATGATCTTCAACAGATTGTTGAAGGCTTGGGAGGGAGGTCAAAGCTTAAGTGACAGATTTCAGGGCTCCTGGATTATGCAAGTGCTGAATCCATGAGGTTACAAATGACCATAGAATCCATGAGAGCTCTGCAGGGGAGAAAGGACGGAGCAGAGAAGTGGCTCAAGACAGAGCCTTGCACTGGGAAGTGGTGAGGAGCAGCTACAGAGAGAGGCAAGGAATTAGGACAGCAGCTGGCCAGAGGAGACAAAACAGGGCAAGGGTTTCAAAGAGAGGGAGACATTGGGGAGGGTTATTGTTGACTTTGAGAGTACAGTTTCACGAGGGCCACTGGGTCCAGGAATATAGGGGCCTCCAGATGAGCTGGTCGGAGTGCAGGGCGTGAGCAGGACCGTTGTGGAATGCATGGAGCAGGGACCGTGGCGGGGTGGGGGGTGGGGGTTGGAGGGTACCAGCTGGAGAATGCCCAGGTGGGACTGGGTGAGAGCGTGGTGGTCAAGACACGAGGTTTTACAAGAATTTGGGTGACACTGGGGTGTGTCTCTAGGACACAGGAAGGTGGCTGAGGAAGGGGGGAGTGGTGGACCGATGTGGAGAATTGCAAGTGCAGAAGTCAAAGTCGTAGAAGAAAGAAGAATTGTCAGAGCATAGGAAAGGAGACCAGGGAGGGATCTGGGTTTATGCAGTTTTTTTTCCTTTAGGAAAAAAAGAATATAAAATCAGGACTCCAAAACTGCCCAGTGCTTCCTCCCTTGTAAGGGAGACACTCAGAGACTTGAACTTGGTTTGCTTCTTACGAGCAGGAAAACATCTCTATGACACTAGTAAGAAGATAAAGAGGCAGGACATACTGATGTGAGGAGGGATGTAAGGGCCATTCAAACCTCATGGCCTCACTTTTTTTCAGAGTTACACACACATATGTGCTGGTAATTATTTAACAATTGGTGATCTGGGGGCTGTGTGTGGGAAGGAGGCTCCGATTTGTTGTATTTGCTCATTTCTGTGTGTAAATACTCTCCGCCTGGCAGATTTCACCTGGAGTTGGGAAGAGACACACACAGTCAGCTCTCCACAGATTCCCGGGGACAGGGCTGGGGTGGAGGGAGAAAGGCCCTCAGAGAAACCACCTCCCCACGGGAGAGGGCAAGGTGGGCCTCAGGCCTTAAATGCAAGAGGCCTCAAACATTTGCTTCTCTTCACACAGACCCTGCAGGAGATCTTCCAGACTGAAATGACCATAGAATCCATCAAGAAGGCCATCAAGGACAAGTCTGCCTTCCTGAAGGTGGCTCAAACCAGACTGGATGAGCGCACCAGGAGACCCAACATAGAGCTTTGTCGGGACATGGCTCAGCTACGGTGAGGCGGAAGTGGGCCCTGGGCAGGAAGGGCAAGCTCAGGGTGCTCCTTGGGGCAACCCACCAGCCCCATGGCGGCTCCATGCTCTTTACCAAGGCGCTTCCTTCTGCTTTCACACCGGTCATATGGAAGAGCACAGTAAGAGTCATTGTGTAGGAGCCTTCTTCGGAAGTGTTAATAATTATTAATAATGGGCATAGAGTTTCGGTTGGGGAGGATGCATAAGTTCTGGAGATGGTTGGTGGTGATAGACACACGACAGTTTGAAAGACCTTAATGCCACCAAAGTGTACACTGAAAAACAGTTGAGATGGTAAATTTTTTGTGTTATGTACATTTTACCACAATTTAAAAAAAAGGGAAATGATAACACCATATACGAAAAAAAAAAGTGATATAAACGTGAAGCTTCATTCAGTGGGGCCAATGCGGCCTCTGGGTTCCTCTGCGTTTCCCTGGGGTCTGGAGTTTCCAGAATTCCCTCTTAAAAGCAGCAGAGTGCATTGCTTGCTGTGTGGTTTTCAGCTCCTGGGACTCACCAGAATAGGGACTTGTGGTACCAGCTCCACTGACCCCTTTCTGTTTGTTCCCACCCATTTGTTCTCATTGGGCTTTTTGGGCACTTAATATCTACTCTCCCCATTAAGACCATCCTCATGGTTCCCTAGGACACCTTGAGGGTCACTTCAGTTTGTTCTGTTCTCAGTGGAAATCGAAAACAGCTGACCTTCATCAAGCACATCCCCCCATAGACATGGCCATAAGACTCCCATGCTACCATTCATCCACCCAACACTAGGCATCTTTTATTATGATGATGATTTTAACTTTGTTCAAAGTTCCTTTTAGGATGGGCTCCTCAGGAATTGGGCAAAACTCCCCCCTCGGCCCCCCCCCCCCCCCCCCCCCCCCCCCGCTCCCGACGTTCTGGCTTCATTTCCAATTTCCCAATACCTGTCAGCTTGTCTTTTCTTCCTGGATTTCTCCATGGCTTTTCTCAGGGCATGAAATGCTCTGTGCAGAAGCAAATCAAATTTATAGCAACTAGAGGAACAAGGGGGCTGCACTTGAACTCCAAATTCCTTTCTGGTGCCGTGGGGAAATGCCACTAGTCTCCGTCTCCTACCTGGTTCCATGATGGGATTCCCTCATCATCACAAAGGATTGATCCTAGGGATAAAGCAGCTTTGAGCCCTGCGAAGGAAGCAAGTGTGGATTTCTTGGAGCGTAAGGGAGATCCTTGTTGGGCCAACAACGATGAAGACAAGAAAGATGGTGAAGTGGCAGGAGTAGAGTAGGCTGCCGTATATGGATCTCATTCTGTGCTGAGCCCCATCCTCAGCCCCTTACACGACCTCATTCATCATCTGCATTTCACAAATAAGGAAACTGAGGCAGAAGCGTGTTGCGTGACGTGGTCAGTAGAGGCATGGTTTGAGTCCTTGCCTGCCTCACTGCAGAGCCCTATCCAACCAAACCAACCGTTTGCTTCTGCTTCCCCCATCTTTCCACGTATGGTGCTTTTATCATCCCCCTATCGTGCGCCCAGTCCCATCCAACCTCCTCAAGGCCCTTATGGAGTGAGTCAGCAAAGCAGGTACTGTATCCCCATCTCTCTCTCACAGAGGATGAAACTGAGGGTCACAGAGGAGATCTTTACAGCAAAACGCCCTACCCATACAGCATGCATGTTGTCTGTGTTGGATTGCCGACGAATGAGCTGCACTTCTCCTTGTAGAGCTGTTGTCTGGACCATAGCCATATGGGTATGCACCCATGCTGGCTACACATTTCCCCAAGTGGGTTCCAGAGAACCCCTCTTCCTTCACAGCCCGTTCATTATTTAGGATTAGCTGTCCTCCACTCCAGAGGCCCGTCTGCGGTGTCCACGTGCTTCCGAAGAGCGTGCCAGTGAGTACGCGGCCATCTGGCCAGTTGGAATTAGATCACGAATTGTGGCTTTCTGCAAATCATATTAGGGGAAATTGAGCGAAGTTTTATTCTCTGAATTTCTGCAGAGTCACCAGAAGTAGAGACGGGGATCCATCAATTGTTCAGACTGGCATTGGACAAGCCCAGGGCTGTTTTTTAAAATGGTTTTGAGCAGGGGTGGCTGGGTGGCTCAGTCGTTAAGCATCTGCCTTCGGCTCGGGTCATGATCCCGGGGTCCTGGGATCGAGCCCAGCATCGGGCTCCCTGCTCGGCGGGAAGCCTGCTTCTCCCTCTCCCACTCCGCCTGCTTGTGTTCCTGCTCTTGCTGTGTCTCTCTCTGTCAAATAAATAAATAAAATCCTTAAAAAAAATAAAAGGGTTTTGAGTAGTGGTCTAATCTGACATTGGAGTTATCAGACAATAGGCATTGAAGGCTGCTCCACAGAAGCCGACTTATTTTTACTTTTTTCCCCCCTTCCCAGCTACATGAATTTACTTTCCCTTTGCTTCCTATGGAATCCATACTATGTCCATTTCCTCTGCCCCCTTATTGACTTTAGGACAAAACCGACTTTTGTTTCTGTAAGGATTTCTTGTTCAAGTATTGTTGCCAAGAAGACCCCGGGCTCAGGGGAGCGAGGACAGAGATAAACAGCAGTTTTCATTTCGAGACTTTTATTTTCATTTACAGTGTTCTGAACGGGTCCTTTCAAAAGCAATTCTAACCATTTTTGGCATTTTTGGTGGCAGGCCACACCAGGTTCTGCTTTGCTTCAATAATCTTGGCACATTTGGGGGGGGAAACCCCCAAAAAACAACAACAACAAAAAACCCCAAAAATGACGGTAGCTTCATTTGTATTTGAATGCAAAACGTTTTTTTTCAGTTCTGTAATTTTCCCCCAAAATGAGGGGTTTCAGCAGAACAGTTCTCTATGATCTGCCAAGAACAAGGAAGCCGAGGCAGAGATGTGGCCTTGATGGGTGAGAATGTGTTTCTAAGGGCACAAGGGGAGGGGAGCACAGGACCTCCCAGCCGTATTCACGCAGCAGCAGGAGGAAGGGTACTAGCAGTCTGCATTTTGTAGATCTTTTCCCTTTCCCCCAAAAATAGAAAAAAAAAAAAATCATTGATCTTTCAACATCTGTATTTTCAAAAGTTCTCTACCGGGATAAATTTTCCACTAGACTAGTGTTTGTCAGCTAGGAGTAAGGACTCATAGATCATTGTGCTCCGTTTCCTGCCTCTGGGCTCAGGGTTCCTTCTGAAGCCAGCGGAGTAGTGCCGGGGAAGGTGGAGAGGCAGGTCCGGTGCGATTATACACAACCCTACTTCCATAAACCCCGTCCCTGGTACCGTTGCGGCAACCACCCCAAGTACCTGTTTCTTTGCTAGTGATACTTTATACCCTGGGATCTTCCAAGAGACTTTCTTTTTAATCCACCTTGATCGAAGCAACAACAGAAATGGGCTTTTAGATCGGTTCTCCGATTTTGTGTTTACCAATCGGAGACCAAAGGAAACTTTAGGCACTTAGGTTTCAGTTCCTTCCCCTGCCCCATGGAAAGTCTTTCTGTTTTCTTAACAGTGCAGCTTCTAAGATGAAGGGAAATGTATTGTGTGGATCTTCACAGCTTATTGTTGCTTCTGTGAGCCTTTTGTGAGCACCTTGCCCCTTTGGGGCTGCCTGCAGGTGTCTTGGGAGCAGACCCCTCCGGGCTGGTATGGGTGGCCATGGCAGAGCAGATAAATTTGCCCTGTTGCCCTGTTGTGGTGTTGGTCTCTAAAGGCCAAAGAGAGTTTAAGTCCCTCAAAATTGTGTTTCCTTTTGGCAAAATATTTACCGCATTCTTTCTGGCTTTAAAAGTAGCATCTGTTCGTGATAGAAAAAAATCAGAAAAAGGAAGTAAAAAATAAAACCCATCTTTATTCTTTGTGCCATCGAGGGATAACCGAGGTTAGCGTTTTTTTGTATTTGCCACCAGGCATGTTAACAAAATTGTGATCATGCTGCCTATGGGATTTTCTGTCCTGACTTTGTCTTTATTTTATTTTTTTAAAGATTATTTATTTGAGAAAGAGAGAGCGAGAGAGCATGGGCGCATGAGTGGGGGAGGGGAGGGGAGGGGAGGGCAGGGGCAGAGGGAGCCTGATGGGGGCTCCATCCCAGGACCCTGAGATCATGACCTGAGCTGAAGTCAGACGCTTAACTGACTGAGCCACCCAGGCGCCCCTATCTTGACGTTTTCTTCTTTTAAAAAAGATTTTATTTATTTATTTGAGAGAGAGAGAGAGAATGAGAAACAGAGAGCATGAGAGGGAGGAGGGTCAGAGGGAGAAGCAGACTCCCTGCTGAGCAGGGAGCCCGATGCGGGACTCGATCCTGGGACTCCGGGATCATGACCTGAGCCGAAGAAAGTCGCTTAACCGCTTAACCCCTATCTTGACTTTTCAAATCAACACCATATTGTGAGTTTCTTCCCCCACGGCAATTCTCTTTTTTTCTCAAGTCTTGCTTGCATGCATTGCATCATGTGGCCAGAGCATAGGTTATCATTAGGTATGAATGCTGTTTCCTCTTGTTTTCTCGGACTACTACTCAACACAAGATAACACTGCAAAGAAATTATTCCTTTATTCTTCTATGTCACACGTTTCACCGTATTTTTCCCTGCAAGTTTTCTTGTTCAATTTCACAAGTAAGATTGAGATGCTTTCTGATGTTAAAATGAATTCAACGAATACAGATCTCTATTGGAGTCCGAAATGAGAACCCCCTTCCCTGCTCTCGTCTCCCCTCCACTCAGCCTGAACAGGGGCTTCTGATTTGGTGCATCTCCTTAAAAATGTGCCGTTTGTCCTCTAGGAAGAAGAGAGCATGGAGGGTTTGGGGTAGAAAAATTGTTGCTTTGGTACCATCTTAATATTCTGTGAGAGCCCACTTCGTGCCGGGCACTACATGGGCCCCTCTGGTGGGGTTGGCCGATTTTGCAAATCGAAACTCAGGATGGCCAGTAAAATCTGAGTTTCAGCTAAACCATGAAGGGTTTTCAGTATAAATATATCCCAGATATTCAGAAAGACAGAAAGTAGAATGGTGACTGCCAGGGGCTCAGGGGTATGGGGAGTCGGTGTATCATGAGGACCGAGTTTTAGTTTTGCAAGGTAAGGAGTTCCGGGCATGGACGGTGGTGATGGTTGCACATCAGTGTGAATGCAGGGAATGCTGCTGGAACTGTTCACCCAAAAATGGTTAAGACGGTAAATTCTCTGTTGTGTCTTTGATCACAATTAAAAAAATACTTACACTAAAACAATTGCACATGTATCTGAAATTCAAATTTAACTGGGCATCCTGTGTATTAACCTGGCCACCCTACACGGTGGGAATTACAAATAGAAATGGTCTTACCCAAGGGGGTCCTGGATGCTGAAGCCAACATCCCAGGTCTCTGCTTCTGTCCTTTGCTTGCAGGGAGCTGAGACGGTAGGGGCAGGAAATGGGACCCAGTTCCTTATTATGGCCAGTGAGACTCCTTATTTCCTTTTTAGTTTCCTGGATAACTGTGCGAAGCTTATAAACACATGTGGGCCGCGTGCCTGTGGGGAGGGCAGCTCATCAGTCCCCCAGCTCAGTTTCCTTGTCTGTGAAACAAGGAAGCTGGGCTTGATGACCTCTCACATTTATTTTCCAGCTGCAGAGTTCTGTGAAGCTAGACTGTTGCCTTGGTTTAATAATAATTTTAACATGGCCTGGATATTCTTCTGTGCTGGTGAAAACCCTTTCTATCCCTAAGGACACACATATCTTTATGTGGCCACTGTTCTCTTTACATTACTGTATGTTTTATGTTTGTTTGTTTTTTTTTTTTAAGTAGGCTCTACACCCAACGTGGGGTTTGAACTCATGACCCTGAGATTGAGAGTCGCATGCTCTACTGAATGAGCAAGCCAGGCACCCCTGTATTACTATATATTTTAATTAATTCCATGCACCTCCAGTCTGCTGATAAATGGATTCCCAAATAAAGAAGACCTTAATATTGAATCACTAGTTACAATTTGATAAATTTGAGTTGTGTTTTTAGCTGATCAGAGTTAGGCAGGGGAGCAGCACGGTCATTAAAAGCAGCTGATGGGTAGTTCCATGCAAAACTGTAAGGAGAGTTACCTACATTTCTTATACCTCAGTTTTGTCATCTGTAAAATGGGGATGATCACAGTATCTACTTCATGGTCTTGTTATGAGGATCAAATCGTCTGATCGTGTAAAGTACTTAGAATAATATATACATATACATGATAGTATGCATGTAGTATATATGTAATAAAGTAGTTAATAAATGTGTTGCTATTATTATTATTGTCTTTTTATAAACTGTTCCCTAATTTTTTTCTTAAGTGACCACATAGTCATCTCTCCTCAATGTAATTGGCCAAATCAGTGGGTAAAGGAGCCCCTGCTTAATTGCTCCCCAGGAAGAGAAAGACTTTCTAAATATAAACACAATGGAAGAAATCACAAAGAAAGAGAAAGATTTGGCTTACTGTAAAAAAAACTGAAATCTTACATATAATAAAAACATCATAACCAAAATTAAAAAGGCAAAAAACGAATTAGGGAAAACATTTGCCAGAAGCAAAGCAGACCAAAAAAAAAAAAAATCAATATGCCTAATATGCAAAGAGCTCTTTGCAAATGAGTCAGATAAATAGTAATACCTCAGCAGAAAGGGAGCAAAGGAGAGAAGCAGTTCACAGAAGAAATGCAACAAGCAACAAGGCCAATAGACACCTAGGGGAGGTTTGCTAATAATCAGGGAAATGAAAATTCAGACAGTATTGACTAATATAATTTGAGGAGATGTTATAGGTTTTTCCAATGAAATGAATTTTTTGTGTCTTAATGAAAAAAATGTGTCTTTTTTTTTTTTTAAATCATCACAGGGTAATTAGAACTATTAGAACTACAACCGGTTTCACCATTTATATAGCTGATTTCAAGCCTTATCCTGTTCTATTACGTTTTCGACAATTACAAATATATTTAGTCTGGAAACTTGAGGCATTGCCTTGGGATGTTGCTGGGAGGCAGGGGCATTATAATTTCAGGAGTGTCCCATTAACTAACCCCTCCCACCGCTATTGTGCTGAATTCTAGCCACTGAGTAAACTTGGGTGTCCCCCTCTTCCTAACAGTGAAAATAATTCCGCTGATAAAAATGTAAGAAAGTCCAGCTAAGCTTTGATTTTTCCCATTTTTACTATTTAAAAAAATGTCACATGTTTACAAGTTTTCCCTTTTTAAAAAATATCGTAACTTAATGTGTGTGTGTGTATGAAAACTTGATGGTAAATTTGATGGTGTCCCTAAAATGTGCTTAGTTTGCATTTTGGAATCTGGGTGTTGCAAATGGGAGTGGCGCTGGCCTGATTCTAGAACCACAAGGAAGCCCAGGAGTGCTTCCTCTGCATGTTTGTTCTGACATTGGGATGACCCGTGTGCCTCTGGGGGCTCCGTGTGCACTCAGCCCGGCAGCTTCCAATAGGACTTCAATAACCCTGCAGGCCCTTAATTCAGCGCATAACCAGCCTGCAGAGTGTGACTTCTGCTAACCTAACCTGATGCTTCTTTCCTCATGCAGCCTTGTCAACGAGGTGGACGAGGTGGACAGCACCATCCAGACCTTGCAGCAGCGCCTGAGGGACGCGGAGGACACCCTGCAGTCGCTGGTCCACACCAAGGCCACCCTGGAGCATGACCTGGCTGTCAAAGCCAACTCCCTGTACATTGACCAAGAAAAATGCATGAGCATGCGCAAGACCTTCCCCAACACCCTCCGGCTGGAAGGCTTCTGTTAGGGGACCCCGCCAGGAGCCAGCAAAGTGGAACCACCGCCCTGTGGCAGCTAATTTAAACGGAGTGCTAGTATCTCCACTTATTAAAGGATTGTGTTGATAGAAATGTAAACAGCGTCCTGTCTTGGAGAGTGTTTTGTTTACGTCCAAACCTTCATTTTCTACTATTTGCTAGGCTTCTGAGCTATGGGAAGGATATAAAGAAATATAATCAGTCTAATAGAGAAGGTAAAAAGAAGATTATTTGTATTATTCTTGTTGTTCTCTGTGTAACATGAAATGGCTGGAAAGGAGAAATGTATTTCCTCTAGGTGGTGGGGGCAGGAATCACAAATAGGGTGGATTTTCAGCTCTGCCTCAGAGGAAACCCAGAGGAAAGGAGAAAGGCCCTTGGGTATGTAGTGGTTGGGGGTAGTCGGAGCAAAAACAAGGGTGAAACAAATACACAGTGTACTTGGAACAATAATGAGGGGACTGGTTTGATTGTGATTCATAATGCAGGGTCTATAACATGGGGAGGCTTTCAACTCCAGGTCAAGGAGTTGGGGAGAGCTGACAGACATCTCCGAGCAGGAAAATGGTCTTATGAAATTGCGATCGAGCAATGATATTAGAGTGATGGCAGTAGAAACAAAGAAAGGAGAGATGCAAAACATATTCTAACCAACCAACAGGACTTGGTAACTCTTTCCGTGGGAACTGAGTGCAAAGGGGTCCAGGATGACAGAGGGGTTGACCCTAGATGGGTTGCAAAATGGGGCATTGCTTAAATTCCAGGAGGTCCTGTGGTTTCCCAGGGGTTATTGTTTAAACTAACTTTTTCTTCATTATAAATGAAAAACATTTGCATGACATATTTTGGAAATGGAGAACACACACACATACCAACTCCTAAAAAGCACACGTTATCATAACACCCAGAAATGGTCACTGAGGTTTGTCAACATTTCATTTTCTGTGCTCTCAATCCCTTTGCTTTGACCTCTATGTGCATATAATATTTATCTACACATGTGGGTAGTATGTAATGTTTATGGTTATTTACATATATAAATATGTCACTGGCTGTTTATCCACAGCATCATTTTTGAAAATCTTTCCTTCCTACTTCCAAAAACCAATTCATATTGCTTGTGGGAACTTGAGAAAATACAGACAACAAAAGAAGAAAATAAATGTCTTCTATATTTCTAAACTAACTAGGTATTTTGATATGCATAGATTTTTATTTCTGTATTTATACACTGGTGCTCCTCTCAAAATCGGAATCATTCCAAATAAAGCACCTATTATGTGTCCGATACCGTTGTCAGTGCCTCATTCACCTCAACCCATTTATTCTTCTCCACTTAAGCATATGTACATTTTCCATGTCATTAAACATCTTCTCACAACTTCATTTTAATGGCTTTTTGACATACCATTGCATGGAGGTTCTAGAATGTTCTATAACCAATTTTTTTTTAAAAAAGCGTTTTTACAGTGTGTGGTCATACTGCCCTCCTGAAAATTGTGTTATTTTGTACTCCTGCCAGCAGTCTATGAGAGGGTGTGTCTTTCTGCATCTTTGATAACTCTTTCTGATTTTTTTTTGTTTTTTACCATTCAACACTACAAAAATGATCTTAATTGCTTTAACATCTTGTTCTTTGGACCCTAATGATGTAGAGCATTGTTCCCTGGGCCTTTGAATTTTTTCTGTTAATTGCTTGTTTTTGTTATTTGCCTATTTCCCCTGAGTATTTATCTTTTTTTTTTTTTCCATTTATTGGTGAGAATTCCCTGTATATCAACCACAGGACACTTTCGCCATAGGTACCAAACATGAATTCTTTATACAGCACTCGCCCTTACATTTTGTTTATGGTTTTTAAAGTACAGAGGGTGAAGTGTACAAATGTTTCCATTATGGTTTATTTATGCCTTCGGAGTTACACCGGGAAAGCTCTTCCCCATCTCAAGATTATTTACTTGTAATTTCTTCTAATTCCTCTAGTGTTTTCTGAACTTACATTTAACCATCTGGAATTCAACCTGATAGGATGTCGACAGCATTCTGGGCTTTGATTCCTCTGACACAGAAGTCCTGAGATGGGGGTTACCGGAGGGAAAGGCTTTCTGCCTGTTATCCTGCTTGTCACTTAGGTGTAGCCCCCTCTCTCCCATTAGCTAGCTAGCAGCTCTCTGTCTAACCTCTCTGCTCCCATCTAAGCACTGTTGATTAACCCCAAACCCCATCTCTTTCTCTCTTTCTGTTCCTTAAAAGTTTCCCAGACCTTGGTTGGTCAACGTCATGAAACATCTCAAAATGCTGGTAGAGTTGACATAAACATCGTAAGCTTGGACCAGGGGTATTTTTGTGGTCTCAGTATATCATTTTAGAAATCAAATTGTAGGTTTTTGTCCTTCTCCCTTCACTTCTAATGGAAACAAAGATCTATAAGTTCCACTCGAACACTTAGGCAATGAGAGTAATCAAGCGTTGATAGTCATAGCTTTTAGACGACAGTAAGAATAAACAGAAATCCCACATGTCTCTAAGTTGTTATATGTTTCGGGGAAAATCTTACCGACTTTTTCCATGAATTGTTACCTTTTTTAAGGACTATATGCCTGTGGAGTTTTTTCCCTTAAACATACGTTGTTGGCACTGCAAGAACGTGCTGGGAAGAAAACGTAGTTCAGACACAGAAAAAGGCCAGTTTTCCTGTTATTTCGGTAAACCGTGGGCAAGGCTAAGTTCCACAAATAAACATTCGGTTACTAGTCTTAAATGTTGTGGCCACTTCACGAGGATAAATATTCTAATGCTGAAATCCACGAACAGCTAAGAATCACAAAGTGCGATCCTGTTTAAGAATCACAGGCCTGCAAATATCAACACAGGATGTGGCTTTATATATTCAGGCCCCAAGTATCTTTAATAGTATGTGGCTTTAAGAAGGGCTGCTGGAATGTTAAAGGCTTCCACCTTCCCCAAGCATCATTCAGATTTAGAAATGCGCGTAACTGCCCTTAAATAGCCAAGTCACCCATAATTTTAGTAATTTCCATTTATGCCTCCGGGGAAGTGTTGTCATAAACACCTCACCTGGCACTTTTGAGTCCTGAGTTCATGCTGTAAATAGCTGAGCTGGGGTCTGGTTTTAGGTTATAATTTTTGTTTTGCTCTGGAAACAGAGATGGAGCCCTTCCCTTAGGGCGCAGGGCTGACCCAAGGCATACAGGAGGAGGCAGAGTGGCTGCTCATTGTCATGTCCCCAGGTTCCCCTGTCGGTGTGCACTCTGCTAGACCTGACCCTTCCTTCAACTGTTCCCAGTAGTGCTGCGTTCACCCTTGGCATGATTGCCAAGACCAGCCTTCTGTGCAGAGTGGTCTGATGGTCTTTTTGGAACCCCATATACTCATGAATTCATAGGGAAAAGAGACAATATTTAATCTCTTCACCAGAAATGGACAATCAATTTCACCTTGCAGACCAGCTCCAGACCTTGGTAGTGTGTATTTATGGAGTGTCGAGTTGAGAAGGATTCTGAGGCCCCGGGTGAGCTTGGACGGGTAAGAATCTAGAGGTGCCCTAGGATAGTGTTGTCTGCAAGGGATCCAGGGCAGAGAAGAGGCAGCACAAATACAATGAGCCCTGCTCTAAGTTGTTCTGAATCCTCCTCAGCTCAAATCTTTCTCTCTCAACATCAAAAAGGTTCTGTTTTGTCAACTATGGCTCTCTCCCTCTGGACCTTGCTATTTGCTAATATTGCTGGGAGCTAATAGGAGACCTTTCTGCTGCCAACTTTTTCCTTTGAGCGAAATGACCTTCTAAAGAGCTCACCAGGACCAAAATGCAACTCTGGTGGCATCATGGCACAGTGAGGAGGGAGCTTGTTGGGGAACAGGTAGCATTTTTCTGTTGCTCTACATGGTACCTCATTGTGTATGGATGGATAAGGCTGTGGGAACCACACAAATTCCTTGTTTTTCTCAATTACTTTTTCCTCCTCCCTGTAAGGTGAAGTGATAGCTTTGGACTAAGTTTCAAGGTTCTTGTCTTGGGCATTTTAGCTCTTCAGTCACTCAGACATAAGGACGCTTTTCCTACTCCCCTGCCCCCCACCAAATGGTGCTCTGCTCGCCTGAGAACCTGCTCTTTATGGAAACTTATGCATTTACTGATAACAAAAATCATGATATGTATTGGGGGATATTCTTTTATTTGCAACAAGCTAGTCAGTTTCAACTTTCAACCCCAGGTCACTTGATGTGTGTAGCAAAGATGGGGCTTTTTAAGAGAGATGAGGCCGGGCAACCTGAGAGGAAAATAATAAGCTAGGGCCACAGACAAGACTTAAGAGCACCACCCATACCATCGAATGAAAGATTAAAGCATTGACATTTTATTTATTTAGATTTATTCATTTGAGAGAAAGAGAGAGAGAGCACATGCCCATGAGTAGGGGGAGGGGCAGAGAGAGAAGGAGAGAGAGAAATCCTCAAGCACACTCCCCACTGAGTGCAGAGCCCGACTCAGGACTTGATCCCAGGACCCTGAGATCATGGATCATGATCTGAGCCAAAACCAAGAGTCAGATGCTCATCTGACTGCGCCACCCAGGAAGCTCAAAGCATTGACACTTTAAAATAATGCTGGAAGGGCTATCCAACTTTCTCAGTTCCCTAAAAGGTAGATATAGTAGATATTTCTCAGGGTCTTGTGGGAAAATAACCATACCTCCAAGTATTCACATCTTTGCAAAATCCTCTCCTCTCCTTGAATATAGGCTGACTTTCCGATCACTTGACCCAACACAATGCAGTGTAACATTGTGCCAATTCCAGGCCAAGGCCTTGAGAAGGCCTGGAAGCTTCTGCTTTTATGCTCTTGAGACCTAGCTGCCACGTAAGAAGTGTGACTGCCCTGAGATCACCATACTGTGAAGGGGCCCAAACAGCCACATGGAGAAGCTCATGTGGAACAGAACTTCAGCCCATAGTTGCAGATGGGCTCATAGGGAGGCCAGCACCAGCTGCCAGTCATGTGAATGAGACCATCTGGAATCTTCCTGCCTTCCCAGTGCCTCCGCTGACACCATGGGAGGCAGAACTGCCCAACCAACCTACAGAATCATAAAAAATAATAAACTGTTGTCTTAAACTACTAAGGTCTTGGATATTTTTAATGACTCAAGTTTCTTGAGTTGCTCATTACCATGTTCTCACATAACCACAACAATCTCATGAGAGAGTTATTATTGTCACTCTGCAAATGGGGAAACTGAAGCTCAGAGAGGATGCATGACTCCACAGTTGTTAAACAACTAGTCTGAGGTTACTCAGATAGAAATGCTGGATTGAGTGTTCAATCCCCTTAGCTGACACTGGAATATGAGCTCTTAACCACTATTTTATACTGTTAGAAGGTCTCTAGATAGTTCCTCTTAGCAATAACGACAACAAAAAGGTGTAAAATGATGGCACTGTTGGATTTAGAATTGAGGACAGAGGCATTGAGTAAGCTTTAATTTTGGAAAATTTGCATAAAATTAAAGCATGAGTGGCATCCAGCCTCTGGGTCGATGATCATCTCTTGATATTGACACATGTAATGAAACGGTGATAGTCAACTTGTGCTGAGTAGAGGTACTTTATAAATATTATTTCACAATCACAGCTGTTCTCTAAGGTGCACACATTTAACTATTCACATTTAAAAAATGAGGGAATTGAGACTGAGGGAAGTAGAATAATCCAGAGTCAAGCCACTAGTAAGTTTCAGAGTCAGGAGCTGAACTCAGATAGGTTCTCTTCCAAACATCACTAGGCATCAGGGCAATAAAAATCAAAACCACAATAAGATACCACTTCACATCGGTCAGAATGGCTAAAATAAACAACTCGGGAAACAACAGATATTGGTGAGGATGGGGAGAAAGGGGAACCCTCTCACACTGTTGGTGGGAAGGCAGACTGGTATAGCCACTCTGGAAAACAGTATGGAGTTTCCTCAAAAAGTTAAAAATAGAGCTACTCTATGACCCAGCAATTGCACTATTAGGCATTTATCCAAAGGATACAAACATACTGATTCGAAGGGGCACCTGTACCCCAATGTTTATAGCAGCAATGTCCACAATAGCCAAACTATGGAAAGAGCCCAGATGTCCATCAACAGATAAATGGATAAAGATGTGGCTCTGTGTGTGTGTGTGTGTGTGTGTGTGTGTGTGTGTGTGTGTATAATGGAATATTACTCAGCCATCAAAAAGAATGAAATCTTGCCATTTGCAATGACATGGATGGAATTAGAGGGTATTATGCTAAGTGAAATAAGTCAGTCAGAGAAAGACAAATATCATATGATTTCACTCATACGTGGAATTTAAGAAACAAAACAGATGAACATAGGGGAAGGGAAGGAAAAGTAAAATAAGATGAAAACAGAGAGGGAGACAAACCATAAAATACTCTTAACTATAGGAAAGAAACTGAGGGTTATTGGAGGGGATGTGGGGGTGGATGGGGTAACTGGGTGGTGGGCATTAAGGAGGGCACCTGATGCAATGAACACTGGGTGTTATATGCAACTGATGAATTACTAAATTCTACCCCTGAAACTAATAATACAGTATATGTTAACTAAATTGAATTTAAATAAAAAATTGAAAAAAATTTTCACTGATACATTACTACATTGCCTCTTTCTAAACCCTTTAGAATGAATTAGACATTCTCAAAGTTGTGGGTTTTTAAAAAAATATTTTACAACCAATGTGTTAGTTTTCCCAAAAGATGTTCATGAGGATATAATATTTTGAGCAGTGTCATAAACACAGTAAATTAATTTTACCATAGTATTTCAAAGTCTTAGCTCTAAACTTCCTTGATTCTATCTTTAAGTGTATACCCTGTTTGTTCAGATAGAAGAAAAAAAAATCTCTGACAGTTTAATAGAAGGTACTCAGTTCTAGAAATCAAATTCTCCTTCATTCAACCTCTCCTGGAATTCTGTCGGCAATAACCATAGACACTGATGGATTGCAGGATTGCCTTCCATGTGCTGGGTCTTGCCAGCATATTTTTCTTAAAGAACGTTCAGTCCCAGATGGGAAGTGATTGTGTTTAGTGACCACATACATCAGCATTTTGGTGCTAGTTAACTAAAATAAGTTCTTTCCCATATGTGTGCATTTTATGTTATAGCTACGAAATAGCTCCCTAACTTCCTCTAGAGAGAAAAGAGATTTCAGAACTAGATCTCTCCCACTGTTATGTTGGTTTGGACTCCCTTCATCCCACCTTAGTTCTCAGCATATTTCTTTGCTCATAAGGAGCTCAGGAGACACAGGAGCATATTAATAAAATGAGTACTAAGTATTGTGGTGTGATAGTGTTAGAGACTGTAGAAAAGAGTCTAGCTATGAAATATAAAGAGTAATCGATGAAAAGTCTAAATCTACAAGCACAGAGCTATCTAGTGAGATTTCCAGAATCATCCTTGTTCTGGTTAATTGGTACTCAGGATGAGTAACTACCTACATAGAGGGTAGAAGTTTTGAGATGTTTATTGTTCATCCTTCAAGAAGAGAAGGATAATGTTTATCTCTTGAGGAGGAGAAAGCTCAAAAGGTCAAGGATGAGAGAGACCCATCAATGGTGAAATAATGACTATCCCTATTGGGCAGTTTCATGATAGGATGATCTCCTCCAGCTACATTAGACAGAAAGAGACAAAGATCCTTCTCAACTTATGATGGGGTCACATTCTGATAACCCATTGTAAGTTGAAAATATTGTCAGAAAATGCATTTAATACTCCTAACCTACCAAGCATCATAGCTTAGCCTAGGCTTACCTTAAATGTGTTTAGAACATTTACATGAACTTACAGTTGGGCAAAATCATCTAATGCAAAGCTTATTTTGTAATAAAGTGTTGAGTATCTCATGTAATTAATTGAATACTCTACTGAAAGTGAAATACAGAATAGATACAAAGGTGCAGAATGGTTGGAAGTGTATCGGTCATTCACCCTCATGATCCCTGCCTGAATGGGAGCTGCAGTTTGCCTCTGCTCAGCATCACGCGAGAGGATGGTACCACGTATCACTAGCTTGGGAGAAGATTCAATTCAAAATTTGAATTATGATTTCTACCAAATGCTTATTGCTTTTACACCACCATAAAGTTGAAAAATCATAAGTTAAACCATTTTAAGTAGGGGACCATCTGTATAGTGTATTGAATATTTTCTAGGGTCACTGGTAAAGCTAAAGAAACAGACTCTTGGCTGATTTCCTGAGTTACTCCCAAACCACGTCGCTAAACCAGGCCACCAAAGAAGATGCCTTTTATGGGGTGGGAAAACTCCCATTGAGATGAGAAGCCACCACTAACAGCTATTACATCCAGCACTATTTCTGTTGGGATCAGAAAGTCACCTCTGCTAAATCAGGAAGTGGTAAACACAGTTACCAACTCCAGCAACATGACCTCTGTCATCCACAGGAGCCAAAACTCCTGCCTCGCATCCTTCCTCTCTTCCCATGGAGCTGAATTCCAAAGGCAAGCCTCACACACGCACAGCCCGATCAGTGCAACCCCAATCATATCCAGAGCTTGAGCTGCAAGACAGTCTGGGAAATGGAGTGTTTTTTTGTTTTTTTGTTTTAAAGGCTTTAGCCTCTACGGTATAGTAGGGTATATTTTCAGAAAGTTTGAGTAGATACCGAGGAAGCCAACCCCACCATCCCAACTAAAATTGTGCGAGGATGGCAAGAGATTGTTTGACTTGAACCAACTGACTCTGATTAGGAATTTGGACTTGGTTTTGAAGAGAGCTCATATTCAAATATTAAAATTACAAATTCATTCAAATGTATAGTGGTTTTGAATGAATGCAATTATTAAAGAAAAAGAGAAAGGAAGCCACTTGCTGAAAGTATGGTTAGATGTATAGGAGAGTCCCCTTTGATTTGCTTTTCACTTAAAACTGGCATATTACACTCATCTGAGAGTCTTCACATTATAAAGTGATTATTGGAAGGAGTTTTGTCCCTGCTTTACAGAAGAAAATACTGAGGACCAGTCACCCACCAGAGGCATGCTTCTGAGCTATATGTCAAATAGCTATCTGACTTGTTTTATAGTCTACCTATGTGAAGAGTGTTCTGAAGACAGACAAATGATTAGTTACCATCAGAAAGAATTCTAGCAAGAATCAGGCTAAGATAGAGCTTCTGTGTTGGGGAAACAACAGAGAACTAGCCTGAAACTGAAGAGTTAGCTTAGCCTGGAGTAAACTGTAGAGTGCACGCTCAGTCTAAAAGAGGGAACCACTGTTCTGCTCTGCCTCATTATTGCCATGCAGGAAGGTGGCCTCGTGGAGCTGGATTCTGCACCTTTCTGTTGCAGTGATTCAAACCTTAGCAAGAGTCAGGAGGATTTCGCTTGGAGAGATGAGAGAGGGCAAGCCTATAATAATATTATACCTTCAGATGTTTATTTTACAAAGCAACTTAACAATAAGTAGTGGGGGTGGGGTGGGAACTCTGATTTAGAGCTGGAGCTTAGGTTTATTATATTCACACTGTAAAGTATAGTGCTGATGACCGCAGTAAGATGAACCAAAGCCCTGAAATGCAAGAGTGCACCAGTGGGGACAGGCAGCATTATTTTTTAGTTTTAGTTTATCGTACCAGTCAGTATACGGTCCAGTAGAAAAATAGGAGATGGCATTGAAGACCATTTAGGAGAACTAAGACCTAGAAAGTAACTTTAAACGTACATAGCTATAATAAATCAAGAGACATGACCTAACGCAGAGTACCCTATGCAAACACACATCCTTCCGCGTCTGCACAAGCAGTATGATAATATATAAGCTTAATTCCATTTATGAAAACAAAAGGAGCTTGACATACTCTAGTGTTAAGTCTGAGGTGGCAAAAGGGCAAGCAGAGGGAGAGGCACATATGGGCTACACATAGTTGAAGGACTTTGTACAAGTTCCAACCTGATCATTTTGAAGGATCTGGTGGCAAATAGTCTTGCATGACCATAGAAATTAAACCAGTCAATAAAATCAATCCAATGATGAAAAGCTAGATAAAGTCAGTTGTTGCTGGTATAATGAAGGCGGCTGTTTATTTTTAAAATTTAAACTATATATATAACAATATATATTTATACAACCATATATATGTTTATATATAGTTTTATAGATAAATTTATATTACATATATGTGTTTATTTATTTATTTTTGGCTAGGACATTCTAGTCTTTAAGGATTTAAGTTCTAAATTTTGTACGGCCAGGGCAATGCAGCATAAGATTTGTATTTTATATTTTAATGTTATTCACAATTATATGATAACATAGAAATATGTTATCCTTTTAAAATAATGAAATGTTACAGATGAGGCTAAATTCTCCTTTAACTACCACCTCTAGTCCCAGCCTCTCTCTCCTTAGAGGCAAGTACTGTGATTGGTTTGGTGAGATAGTGTCATGTTTTTAATTGTAAAGACTACTTCATTTGGCTCTTTGGAAACCATTACTATGTTTCTTCAGTGCAGGGTTAAAACCCATTAGGACTCTTTTTTTAAACCCTCACAGGACCTTAAGAAATATGCTAATTAACTCTCCCTCTGAAACTAATAATACACTATATATTAATTGAATTTAAATTTTAAAAGAAATATGCTAATTATGTATTTTATGTAATCAATAAAAATCCCTAAACAAAATATAAGTCCGATCCGGTGGCAAGTGAGAAGATGCTGAGACCCAAATGGAATGGCAAGATGGTTCAATAACAAGTAATTGGAGCCATGGCTTTACTCTGTGTTCCTGCTTGCTGGCTGGTTGATTCCTCAGCAGAGAGCAAAGCAAGGCATATGGAAGGAAACTAAGCTGGGAACTGGAATATAGACTGGGAACAGTGATATGCTCTCCTGCAGAGTCCTTTTCCTCTTCTCACTGACCACTTCTTTGAAGAAATAGTATGTGGAAAATTGCAATTCAGTCTATTCATTCACTCAATATATGGATTTTTGCTGAGTACGTTCCATGTGCTGTGGACTTACTTGACTCTGGAGATAATATCATGAGCGAGATAGACATGATCTCTAAGGTCATGGAGCTTACAGACCAGTGGATTAGACTGACAATCAGATAAGCATACAAAGAACTAAGTTAGTTATGAGAATTTATGAGAGGAATTAGACTGTGGTAGGTTTTCTTGAAGTTACGACATTTAAGCAACCATCTGGAAGGTAAAAAATCAATACGCAGTGTGGTGGGGGTGAGAGAGCCCCCCAGGGGTTTTCTAGGTAGAGAGAATCACCTTTTAAAAGACCCTGAAACTTAAGGGGGTTATATACAAGGGTTAGATACCAACAGGTCTGGCTTCATGGGCATGAAACCTGTCAGCCTCTCAGGGCCCTGGGCTCAGGAAGGGCTCATGCTTGGTTTATGCTCTACTGTTATGATTTTGAAATTCTTAATAAGTTTTGAATGGGGAGCTCTGCATTTTCATTTTTCACCGGGACCCATAAAATATGTAGGTAGTCCTGGCGGTGGGAGTTTGATCTTGATTTCGCTTGTCATACGTAGCCATGGGAGGGTTTTAGGCAAGAAGAGACATATCTTGATTTCTGAAAGACCACTCTGGTTGTGATATGAAGAATGGAAGGATTGTACACTATTATCGCCCTTTAGGAACTGATAGAATGGCTGGGTAAAACCAAATCTGGCCAAGGGTCATTATTAAAAGTAATATGTTATAAAAATATACTGAAAAGGATCCTGGGAAATTGGGGGAAAGGTCATCTAATAAAGTCTCTTGGTTGGCAAAAGCTATAATCTCCTACATGGCTCCTCCCAATCTTCTCTTCTCTGACCTAAATACCATCCAGTACTTTTTTGGCTCTTCAACTCAAGGTTCGATTTCTTAGTCAAGAAGCTTAGAGATCTGAAAAATCACCATTTCCCATTTGAAGTCTCTCAGTAGCTTTTGGAATTTCCCCATATCTTCAGCTTAATGCTAGGGACTCCCGTGTAAGGTGGGGCTACTTTCCCTTCTTCCTTCCTATCGTTCAGTGAGTCCAGATAACTCCCAGAGGATTATGAGGAAGTTTTTCAGTTGTTTATCTGAATCTCCACTAATCTAATTCCTCAGATACATGGGAGTCCATCCCAGAGACACTTGGCTATCTCCTCCACTTAATGCAGCTGTGTTTCTGTTGTCCGTGAAGCTTCTGTTCTAGGCATTTCCCATAAATACTATTTTATGACATTATTGGCAGCCACACCATCCCTCTTGTGGTGTTTTATCTGTCAGCCCTGTTCAACAGCAATTTCTGCAATGATGGAAATAGTCTATATCTTCTCTGTCCAAAATGGTAGCAACCAACCACATATGACTATTGAACACTGATTAGAGTTCCACATGAAAATTTAGGCCGCCAAAGCTCAGGAATGCTGTTTAGTTGTTCCATATCATGGAACAAGCATTGTGCAACTCCAGACATAAACCTGGGTGTTCTGCTTCTTGGTGATCTCTTCTCTATACCACGATGGGTGATCTCAACAAGCATTTATTTTTAAAGTTTTATAGACCATCTTTTAAGTGTATTAAGTATTTGGGGGATGCAAAGAAATAAGGTGGCTCCATTGGTCAAAAGGGGGTTAGCAATAAGGAGACAGAATCACTTTGTTGACCTCTAAGAGCAAAGAAGAAGAGGGACAGTCCCTGTGTTCACCTTCAGGAGTCCAGAGGTGTTACTATGATGGTTTCACAAGATGGGGTTCTGCCTCTGTGCTTGATAGACAAGTCTCTTGATCACTGAAGGTTCTTTAGTGCTTGACACGCACACAAACTACAAGTGGTCAGTCTCATCCACTATGCCATTCCAAGGTCTTTGGGTTTGGTGACAGTGAGGCTAAGTCATTTACCCAAGCCCACACAGCTACTAAGAGATTGAGTCCGGATTGAAATCTAAATCCTTTTGACTCCAGTATTAATTAGGATAGCAGGTGGTACAGATGTTGCAAACATAGTTTGTGCACTGACTCTGGTGGTCTTGAGTGCCAGGCTAAGAAATTTGGATTTGATCCACTGGCAGCAGTCATCCAGAGAGTCTTTGAATGAACTTCTCAGTGGAAGCTACTGAAGAAGTAGGAAGTAAGAAGAATAACCCAGTAGTGGTGTTAGAGGGGAGAGATGGGGGGGGAGCTTTAAGAAAAACCATATATCAAGGTTTTGTGACTTAGGGGCTGCTTTCTCTCACACCCAGAAGATGTCTTAGAGGTGCCTAGGACAGTGGTAGTATCGGAACATCAAGGACCAGAACTGTTCTGGGAGTCCACCGGAAGGTCAGCAGCTCATTTTTAGGTCCAGAAGATATTAACTGATCAAGGACCGAGCTGCGGAAATGTGCCTGATGAACACAGAGCAAACCACCCCATGCTCTTTGGAATCGAGGGAAAGTAAAGTAACCTGAGCAAGGCCAGCCAGCCAGTCTTGGAAGAGAAGTGTATACAGAAAGTACAGGAAGAGCAAAGGGGTAGGGAAGTCGCCTCCGAAGAGACAGAGGAGGTCCAGAATGGGGCAGGGGCGAGAGAGGAGAAAGGCAAGTCCAGGCTGTGTGTTGACTGGTGTAACAGTTGCAGGGGTTGCAGGCGGTTGAAGATTAGAAATAGACTCGAAGGACATGAGGGAGGTCGCTGATAACTTTTAATAGTCCTCTTTGGGGAGCACAGCGTGGCCAGATAACACAGGAATTTAAGGGAAAGAGGATTATGTTCTATGGGTTGCAGGGGTTGATTGGCAGTGAAAGGAAGGACAGAAAAGCAACGACCAGAAAAACACAAAGGAAGTCAATGCAAGTCTCTTCAAGATAGAAAAAAGTGTGTTCACACTTATAGGCAAAGGGAAAGAAGGCAGCGGAGAGAGTGAGAAATTAAACGCATTAGAGGAATCATACGGCACGTAGTTCTCTCTACATGGTTAAAAAAACCCCAGCCCTTCTTACTTGTTTATTATTCCTGAAGCAGTATCTTTTTCAAGACTTATTTATTTATTTTAGAGAGAGAGAGAGAGAGAGAGAGAGTGAGCGTGGGGAGGGGAGGGGAAGGGAGAGAATCTGAGAATCTCAAGCAAACTCCACCCTAAGTGCAGAGCCTGTTGTGGGGCTCTATCCCATGACCTTGCGATCATGACCTGAGCCCAAATCAAGAATCAGATGTTTAACCTACTGAGCCACCCAGGTGCCCCATCCTGAAACAGCATTTTTAAGCTATAGTAATTGGAAGTGGGATAGGCAGACAGATCAATGAAACAGAAAGTCCAAAATAGCCCCACATATATATGTGGATCTAACAAAATCAATACTTTATAATAGCGGGAGGAGAAAAACGGATTATTCAAGAACTGGTTATTTACAAAAAAAAAATTTTAGTTTGTAATTTCATGTGATATACTGACAAATTTTAGCTGGTTATGGAGTTTTAAAAAACCATGAAAATACAGGGGCACCTGGATGGCTCAATTGCTTACGTGTCTGACTCTTGATTTCGGCTCAGGTCATGATCCCAGGGTCATGAGATCGAGTCCCTCATTGGGCTCTGTACTCAGCGCAGAGTCTGCTTATCCGTCTCCCTCTGCTCCTCCACCCACCTGCTTGCACTCTCTCTCTCTCTCAAATAAATAAATAAAATCTTTAAAAAAAATAAATAAAATCTTAAAAAAATTAAAGATCATGAAAATACTAAAAGAAAATATACATAAATTTAATAGTAATCTAAGCACATCAAAAGCATAAAATTCTAACTCACAGCTACAGGCCAATGAAACGAAGCAAATTCTAGGTGGTTCTGTTGGAAAGCATCTGATGTAGAGTTAAGTAGCTGTGGTGAGAAACCCTTCCATCCTCTCTGAAACTATTCAAACATCCAGAAGTACGATAAGAGTATATTAAAGTCAGAAGCTGGGAGGTAGCAGTGAATAGTCCCTATTGCATTTTTTGGTGGACTTGGGCTTTGAAATTTTCCAAATTTGGTGGCATCATTTGATTACAGTTTTAAAATACCATCTACTCAATAACATCATCTATCTCTTCCTCTAGTAAGTGGAGAAAATCATCAAATACCAGGAAGGAGTCAAATTCTTTGCAATTAAGTTATTTGCACCAAGTGTCCATCCTTTAAGAATCCTCAATATTGCCAAATATATAGGTAAGGTATGCCACATGCCACATGGGCAAATCACTTAACATCACTGAAATGGCCTTAATTGACATTAGCAATGCCATGAAGTAATGCTTAAAACAAACAAACAAACAAAAACCCAGTAACTTTGTCCTAATTTCTTTTTTTTTTTTTTTAAGATTTTATTTATTTATTTGGGAGAGAGAGTGAGAGAGAGCACAAGAGGAGGGAGGGTCAGAGGGAGAAGCAGACTCCTCCCTGAGCAGGGAGCCCGATGCGGGACTCGATCCTGGGACTCCAGGATCATGACCTGAGCCAAAGGCAGACGCTTAATCCACTGAGCCATATTTCAAATACTCACTTGAGTTTCTTTAATCCATACAGTCTGTGTAGAAAGTAAAGTCTCGTACTTCCTGCCAATACCTTCAAACCACGTGCTGAAAAGACATATTTCAAATGGGCACCACTTGATTTCGATTTCCAACATGAGTGTATTTCCTGTGTTATTGCGTGATGTTTAGTAAGCATAATACTGAGAAGACTGATATTTAGGAGCAACCTCTTTTATTTTGATGGCAACTCCCTTCCTCGATGCTTACTTAGTGAGTGTTCCATGTACCTGGCCCCGATGCACATTTTCCAATCCTCACCATGACTCACAAAATAATTGTTAACTAAAATAAACACCTCTTCTCCTGTACCATAGTTTCCAACAGAAAAACGTCACCAGCCTCTGTTTCCTTGAATACGTCACTCATATTTCAAGAGTGAGTTCAAATGTTGGTACATCGGTGGTTTAATCCAACCACAAACCAAAAACAAACACAAGCTTTACTACCACCCCTCATGACGTTGTTCTTCCATACTACATGCTGTTAATACTCTGCTTCACTCAACTTGTGTCCACTGATTAAAGAATTCCAGCACTGTGTATCACTCGAGATGGGCTAAGTTATGCTGCAGTGACAAATGACCCCCAAATCTCACCCAGTGAAGCTCATGTCTAGCACATGTCAGTTGAAGGCGGTGCTGCATGTCTTCCTCACTCTGGGATCCAGGCTGGTGGGACAGCCACTCCTGGAACATGGACAAGGTGTCATGGCGGTAGGGGGAGAGAGAACATGGTGAATTGCACACTGGCTTTTAAAGTTGTTTTTCCACTCTAATTTCTTTGACTAAAGCAGGTCACATGGCCATGCCTGGCTTCAAAGGCAGCAGGGAGATAGGGGGCTGTCATGCACACAGAAGGGGAAGAACTGGAAATAGGTAGTGAAGAGTACTAATGACTTCCACATGCTTATTTGACTTCCTTGCCAAGCATAAATATGTCAAAAGCTATGAAATTTGTTTCCCAAACTTTGAGAAAATATTTTGACTCAAACCTGTTTATGCTTTGGAGAAGGCTTTGAAAGTTGGCTTTGAAGTTTTAAACTCCTTAGATAAAAAATATCCAATTTACAACTGGAAAACCGTATCTTGTGCTTATCCTAGAAAAAAAAAATTTCCCAACAGGTTTGTGAAAAAGGTCACTATTGGAAAATGATGCAAAATCTTCGTCCCCTATTTAACAGAATTTCTAAACAGACAAATCATTGCAGATTAGAAACAAGTAAGTTCCTTGGTCCAGTGAAATCCAATTTTAATTTATTGTTTTATATTTCTAAGTAATCTCTACACCCAACATGGGGCTCGAACTCATGACCCAAAGATAGAGGGTCATATGCTCCCGGACTGAGTCAGCCAGGTGCCCCCAGTGAAATTCGATTTTAAAATTCATTTTCAGGTTTCCCCTCCAAGTCTTTAGTTGGGGGTTGTTTGTGAGAGATTTACTAGCCTGTCACTTTCTCTAGCACATGCGACTTCACAGTCTATATTTAAGTTAGGCTGGAATTCTTTTTCCTTTATGATTTTATTTTGAACTGTAGTATTTATATTACTATTTTCATTACACTCTTATTTAACAAACCACTTTTGAGTCATTGATTTTTTTTTTTTAAGATTTTATTTATTTATTTGACAGAGAAAGACACAGCGAGAGAGGGAACACAGGCAGGGGGAGTGGGAGAGGGAGAAGCAGGCTTCCCGCGGAGCAAGGAGTCCGATGCGGGGCTCGATCCCAGGACCCTGGGATCACGACCGGAGCCAAAGGCAGACGCTTAACGACTGAGCCACCCAGGCGCCCCGGAGTCATTGATTCTTTTTTGTGAACTGGGGATTTAAAACAGAAGATGGGCAATAACAACAACAAGAAAAAGATAAAAAAACAAAGGGTAATGTACAAAGAAAATAAAAAGAAGTGCTTACATGAATTAGGTAGACCTCATTGTACGGGATGGACATGTTTAGTAGAAGTTGACTTTATATCTCATTTTCTACAATCTTCAGCAGGAAATGTTTTCCCATTGGGTGTGTGGGTCGGGAAGATAATTTTCCAGCAAATTAAGTTTAGAGTATTTCTGAGTAAGGTATTTAGATGAGGGGTAACTCGTGTGCCCTGGAGAACCTACATTTGGATAACTTGTGAAACAATATAAGCAGAACTCTGTATCCCCAGAGACAGATAGAAGTAGAAAATCCTACCTCTTTGATTTTCAGAAAATGGTAAACAATCCGAAAAGTTCAAAGCTTGTGATCTCAGAGAATGTGATTCCCCCTCTCCATTCTATCCAACAGTGTTCTTCTAAATATCCCCAACTGGTTTTGGGGTGTTGTTTGGCCTTTATTGTAAGAGACACCCCAATTTTTTTAATTGATCCCCCTTTAAACTTCATAACCAATAACACGATGAATCACGATGAATCCATGATCGCCATTCCTCCCTGAGGAAGGACCTTGGAAGGGGGTAGAGAAAGGCCAGCCGTGTTCTCTTCAACACTCTTCCATAGGGAAGAGAAAGCAAGGTCCATCTTCTATGAACCAAAATAAGAAGAAGTAGAGAAAAATGTTCCCTCGTTAGTGTTTATCATCTGCTCTAGTTTGAATGTTTGTATCCCCCCCCCACAATTCATATGTTGGAAGCTAACCTTCCAGGTGGTGGTATTAGGAGGTGGGGCCTCTGGGAGATGGAACCCTCCTAAGTGGGATCAGCGTCTTTATAAAAATGGCCCTAGACAGCTCCCTTGTCCCTTCCAGCATGTGAGGACACAGCAAGAAGATCGCGGTCTACGAACCAGAAAGCAGGCTCTTACCAGACACCAAACCTGCTGGCACCTTGATCTTGGACTTCCAACCTCTAGAACTTGAGAAATTAGTTTCTGTTGTTCATTAACTGTGATATTTCATCTAAGACATTGTCTCTGATAATAGCAGTAGCAGTCAAGAACTTGAATGTGTTCGTAGGGCTCACATAGGAGGGGCAGCAACTCTATGCAACTGAACTTGTATTGGATCCTTATGGGCCAGGTCCTATACTGGGTACTTCATAGAGATGTGAAGAGGAAACAGGGCTGACCTCATGCTCAAGGGGTCAGGGGAAGTAGTTCCTACAGAGGTATCGTATGAAGTAGGATAAGTGCCATTCAAGAGAGACAAAATAAGTGGTGTCAGGAGATAAGGATGGAAGTTGGGGAGCTCTTGCTTTTGGGATCAGGAAAAGCTTAATACAGGAGGTATTTATTTATTTATTTATTTATTTATTTTAAAGATTTTATTTATTCATTTGAGACACAGAGATACAGAGAGAGAGAGAGAGAGAGAGAGAGAGAGAGAGAGAGAGAGAGAGA